>NC_071326.1:27948437-28262031 GCF_943734725.1 Anopheles marshallii | reverse complement strand
GTGGCGGTAGCTTTGTGCGGGGTTGCCGCAGTGTCGTGAGGGGAAACGGGTGGCTTCTCACTACCGAGAGACCTACACGATGCAACCGTCATAATTGAATCATTGCCGGTAGGCATTTTAATTGCATCTGACCATTGGCCATTCAGGGCTCGGCCGTGGGCAACCCGATGGTGGCGCTTGGACGAGGTATGTATGGTAAGGCCTACACAGAACCCTTGGTTACTGCACGTAGACAGCGTAATCCTAAGCAGATAATACGATGCCATAATAATCCGTGAGTTACACAGCGAAAACCCCTGAACGGAACGTTGCTGCTTGCTTGCGGGATCTGGCGGTGAAGTGTGGTGAACGTCCAGAAGGACGATAATGCGGTGATGAGTGGAAATTCCTGCACCAATCGGCAAATGGTTACAATCATCACGCCGGTACCCGGCGGTGGAAGGTTGACGCCGAACACGTTCGTAATTAAAATACCGCTCATATTTTGTTTAATTGATTTCAATGATACAGTCTCAGCGTCAGCTTCATCGCCGCGTGACTTGCGTGCCTGCCTGCCTGCTGGTTGGTCCAACAAACACCTCATCCGGACCACAATGCGCCACCCGGCCGTACCGGGACGCAGTTTTCCATTAGGCCTTCGGGTGCCGCTTTTAAATAATGTGTAATACGGTTTAAGGCATGCTATTAAGCTGGTTTCACTGCACAAGTTTTGCTTAATTGTTAATTTTGCAATTTTTTTTTGTGCGCTCTCGTATGTTGCTAATTTTTACCTTCAAGACCTTAAGAGAGTGGCTGTACATTACAATGTTTACGAGTTGCCGTGCTAGGGGTCAGCTGGATTATGAGCGACCAAAAGAGTTACAGAACTTACCGAAGCCGTCATTTGGCGGCTAGGACCACCTGACGAGTAAATTGTGCGAAGGATAATGTAGGTACTGCTGTCAACATGGAGCAGTTATTTCTGTTAATAAAATGGTCTGCAGAATTACGTACTTAGGCATTGGCTGGCTGCTGCCCAATGGTTAGACTGCATTTTGAGGCAGAATTATTTCTTATTACTTGTAGGTATTTTTCACTTCGACTTGTGATTATATCTACATTAATTCTTACTAAAACCCTCATAGACCACCTTCATATCGACAGACATATTTCACAATGTTCATCACGTTCTCCTAGCAGCTTGTGTAACTCGCCTAAGCCATCCCCTTTGATCCATCAGACATCAGAAGAATAAGCTTTCCTTTTTTATTTTAAAACAGCAAAACCGCTTAAAGACAAACTGCAAACCAGCCAACTGTGCTTATCAAATTTCACGTCAAGTTAACTACGATAGAAATTACTCTTACGCTGCCATATACACTGTACCGTCGATGCACCGAGTTAAACGCCGAACCTCTAAAGACCAAAGGTTCCCGTAGAGTGCATCTAAGGGTCTAAACTCGGCTTTCCCACCGTATCACTTGTGCTCTCTAATCCTTTGTTTATGGTAATGAAATCCCCGTTTTACATGGATCCGCAACGACCCGTGCAGTGGCATGCGATGCTAGATTTTCTCAACTTATTTGCACTCCTGAACCGTGGCGTCGGTGTCGTCGCCGCTCGTTCTTTAGTTAATCTTTCCTCCCTTTGCTTCCCGGGCCGTCAACTCCGTCGACATCAGTGAAAGTAAACGATTTGATCTTTACTGATCTCGCGACACCCCAATGGGATCCGATGTCTTGTTGTGTGTCGCTGGCACGTTACACCGTCGTACGGCAACATATCTAGCGATCTGAGACTGTGCACCATGCTTGGATCACCTTGGCAGGCAGATATCCTCGATCTCGTGTGTACCGCTCGGGGGATGAAAGGGGAAGGATTGGGTGAGAAAATCCGACGGCTTGCAACAATGGCATGTAGCGGTTGTCACCTTGTTCGGATAATTTACGAATTTGTCATCTTCGCCTCGATGTAACCGTTGGCTGCAGGCCCCCGTCTACCTATCACCGGTGTAGGTGGACCGCAGAACGAGTGTCCTTCCGATATAGGGGTAACCGGGGAGGGAGGGAAAGGGACTCGATGGGGTGGAAATATGTTTTACAGAATATGTTGTACAGCGCGTTATCCAATGTTTGCGACGATGCGCTTGCCGATGATGAAGATCACGAATGGTGATGGTGGTCGTGGCAGCGTGGTGTGCTGACTGGATGTACTCCCGAGCAGAACTCGCACCGTTGCAGACGTGCACAACACCGATTAACGATTCCATATCGCGATGTACAAGTGCCAGGCGATAACCTTTTGCTGATATCTTTTAAACTAACAAATAATTGCGAAACCGAACGTGCAGGTTCAGGCTCTGGTGGATATGCGGGAACAAAAAGCCTGCTCTTGAAAAGGTTGTTCGGCGAAGGAGGAACGGAACCGATCCGGCAGTAGAAGGTCTATATTAAATTATTGTTTTTCATAACCCACCCCGAAGGGGGTTGAGAAAGTCTGCCTCACCTCTGCATTATCGCGATTCCAGGTACTGAGGAATGGTCACAGAACAATAGTGCGCGATCGATTATCGATCGTTCGAAACATGGGGATTTGTTACTTTCCTAGCACACCCCTTAGTTGATGTGTTATTTTGTTGCATTTTGACGATGAGAAAGTCCGTTTTTTGCGTCCGTTTGGGGCGGTTAAAACAAACACAAAAACAACCACAGCAAAACTACCTTTCCAGTGAAAGGAAAGTAAGATGTGTAAGTTTCTGGCACAACTGGATACGGACGGATCGAAATGGGACCGAACGGACAGACCGGCACGGTTAAATGGGATAAAAATGTCAAATATGTTTGGCTGCTACAACATTGTTCCCAAAATGAAATGAAAAATCCGACGTCCAGTCGGTCAAATGTCGGACACATTGTATGCATTCGGGAAGCATTTCTTCTATCTTTCCACCCACCGGGACCAACCGGTACCAGTCTCGGCTCGGATGGGGAGCTTTTGCAAGAAAATCGATACAGTACGGTACATGGGCGTCTGCGCAAGGGCGAAACGTTTGCTGCGTCCGAGCGAAGGTCGCACCAACGATCGATAAGGTCCGTCACATTTCTGCAGTGGTCGGTAACGGCGGAAGGTCGCGCGCTCTCTGGTTCGAGGTGGCCCCGAAACCCGGAGCTCAACTTTGTAGCTCCACTTTTGCAGCTGCAACGCTGGATGATCGTTCGGATAAACGGTTTCATGAGCGTTCGTATTCTTCGACCTCCCGTTCCCCGTGGACAAGTCGCGGATCGTCGCGTTTTTAATCGATTGCGGCAGCAGGAAATGGTAACCGCGCGCAGGGAAGTGGACTGTGGAACCCTTTTCCCCACCCGTGGAAAGGCGGAAAGGGGTAAGGGCAAGAAAGCGAGTGGAGAGAGGCAGGAAAAATCCATTAAAACATTTTGTAGATATGCCGGGGAGAACATCTTAACTTAATAAGAAATCCAAACCAGAACCGTCACGACCCACACAGGGATGGATCGATGCTTTGGATCGATCGCTTTGGTGGAGGGGGCTATGGGGCAGAGGTCGAGTGGGGCACTTGTCAGCACGGGTGTATGCGCAGTATGGTGTGGCGGGAATGGCGGCCGGGCAACGATGAACAACGTCGTCGTACATGATGTCTTGAAAAAACCAATATTGATACATATCCTGTGGTTCGCATCGGCGTCATCCTGCCCGAACGCGGTGAGGATAGCCGTCCGAAGCGTTTGCCAACTTTGCTTCAGCGCTGTCGGTACCGTGCGCAGCACACGTTGTCCACCCAACCTCGTTCCCTCCGGGTTTCACATTATCCATTTTCAGTTGATCCAATTGCGTTGCGAGCCTTCGGATTCTTGGCTGACGCTTGGCAAGAAACGGTCGCCTTCAACCACTTCCACCTTTGCCTATTCCGCAGCTGCATCCTGTCGTTTGCTTCGACGTTGTCATATTTTGTTGATCATCATCTTCCATGATCCACCCACCCGCCTGTATAACGTTGTGGATGCGAAGGGTTCTGTATTTTTTGTTGTTGTCGTTATTGCATCCCAGAATGTGTACAGCAACAAACTTCACCTTTGTGTATGTGTGCACACCCCGGCTTGAAGGGAGTTCCACTTTTCGATTTCGTTCCGCGAATGACCGAGGGTACAGTGGGCAACAACCGTGCAAAAGAGGGTGGGAAAGCGATGGAAAAACACAACCTGACCACGGCCGTCCAGACAGGAAGCCAGAAATGGTGCTACCCTACCGTGCGCCTGTTGTCCGAGCCGGTAGAAGGTGGTTTGGAATTTTTGCGCAAAAAGGTTTTTTGTATTACTTTTCGCCCGGATCGACGAGCACCAACCGAGTGCTGGTGCTTCAATTTTCGATAACAATCATCCTGCTTTTGCAATGTAATGAAATGGTAGCGAAATTACTATTTTTGTCCCGACCGACTTCGACGAGACGGTTCAGGAGTTCCTGCAACAACAACAAAAAAAAACAACCAACTGGAAGGTAGTTCGGAAAGCAATTGTCGACCACACGTAACCGGTACCTTCCTCCTGCTTGTGGTAAGCGTCCAATAAATGGGCTCAATTTGATGATCCCCGGAATGCCTATTCCGTGCAGATGGTTGAACCGGCAACGTATATTAATAAAAACGATGGATGAAGAAAGGATAACGCGCCCAAATGAGCTTCCATCTGCGTGGTGTTCTGTTCGCAAAACGGTGTGTGTATTGCATCTGTAGATCATCTCTGTTTTACGGTTCAATCAAGAGCAAAAATTCAATCTTGCCTCGGAAGTGCTATATTGGAGAAAGTTAATCTGCTAATAATTGGTTCGCGCTAGTTTCGCATAACACATCGGAACCCATATGCGACACAGCACGGCAACAAACGATTGAGTGGTGCGTAAAAGCGACGAACCCTGTTGCATGGTACGGTTGCATTATTTCTGTCGATAAGGTTTAGCTGCTGATGGGTTGTAATATCTTTTTTATAGATCAAAGCATAAATTAAAAGTGCTTTCTATAAAAGTTATAGCTCTTATAGCGTCTTCTAAAGTAAAAGCTTGTTTTTAACCAAACAACAACATCTTTTGGCCTAGATCAGGTCTAGAATTGCCCTGAATCATACTAAAAGTTAGGTTTATTGTATACGGTTTGACGTTCTCAGGCTTATCGGTCACGTGGTCGACAAATGTCAAAACAAAGCTGTTTTTAACAGGTCTGAACCTCAAATTTTGATTCCGTGGAAAGCCAATCCCATGTCATTCTTGAAGTAAAAATTATATGTCCTTTACGAACCCCTTCAGAATGATACAACTTGGTTCGATGGATTATTTGACAGACGTTGTCTGAAAGCTTAAGTTTTCTAACTTAAAGTACGATTTGCCCCATTATTGGTTTACAAAAACGGTGCCCCATCTTTTGTACAATCTCAACACCGTACTTCACCAAACGAAGCGATCGCGTACTCATCTCAGGATGGATGCATTTACTGCTGACATGTTTCGCTACTCCCTTCTCTTCCTTCCTTCCCTCTTCATTCGCCCCCTGCATCCAGCATTTCATATCACCGTTTGTCTCCTACCTCTCGCTTCTCCTTTCTTAACGCTCTAACTCATCGATTATCGGGCAGGAATGTAGGGTTTGGTGGAGAATCACCCCCCCCCCCCCCCCCTTTCCTCACCCTTCCCCCCACCATTCTGAATTTTACCGAACGAACCGATTGCGTTGGCCGATCGTACAAGCAATGGGAAAAATATTGATGTTTGTAACCGAGACGGAAAGGTTGGCCGCTGAACCGTAAACGCGAAATGAAGGAAACAACAGCATACGAAAAAAAAAATGTGCACGCAACACACCAAGAACCTGGTTCGATGAAACAAACTCACCTTGGTGCGATGGTCTTGTTTTTCCCCGGCGATTCCCAAACCGACGGACCGGAGACCGTGAGACAAGGGGAGAAGGTCGACTGTTTCAATCGTCGCCGTCATCATTCCGGTCATCGTTCGTCATCGTCGGTCCGTACCTGACCGGGCCTGGTTGCTGGAACCGCCCCTGGAAGTGCCCGGTTGATCATTAGCCGTGTGTGCGGATGCCAGATTGCTGCACCGCCAGCGCCATATTGCTTGATGGAATTCGCATCACAAAACCGGGAAGTGTGCGTTTTCGATTATTATTATTTTCTACCACCACCACCCAATCAACCAAGCGGGGCTAGAACACCACAGGGTGTTGGGAAGAGGTTTAGGAGCGCTCCCGGTATCGGTTACTGATCGGTACGGACGTGTTTCGAGTTTGGCGTCGCAGGTGCGTTGCAGGATTGGCGCTTGATTGCAGAAATTTTCCAGCACAATCGCTTTTTAATTCCTCCGGCCCAAACCGACCGAACCGGTGACCGACTGGTGATGAGTTTCGCACGCACATACTCCGTAACGGGTTGGGTGTTGCTGCGTTGAATAATGTTTGCTAGCACTGTTCCCGCAGTGAAGAATGCTGTTCAAATTTGTCCCAATCGGAAAACGTGGCAACGTGGTGGAAAGGTACGTTGGTTTGTCATTTCTAGATGAGGGAAGAGCAACTTTTTTTTATTTCCATTGCACAACTACAAAGAAACTGTGCATCATTAGGCAAACAAGGTTCGATTTCGAAGACCACCAACGATTGCACTCCGTAAGTAATTTTGCTGCACAAAAACCACACAATCTCATTACGCAGCCCCCACCAGGGGTGGCTTATTTGCTAGGATTATTTACTTTTTGTGGTTTTATGTTTACGCTCGGCGCTTCAGTGCATCTGTCCCACTTCCAAAATCCCACCTGTCTGTCCCAACCCCGAGCAAAACCGGGCTTTAATTCCCATCATCATCACGCACAGATGCACATCCTGTACATCCGTTCTGGTGTATCCGGTTGTAGTTGTGCAGAGGAAAAATTAAATTTAGCAAAATGCAGCCGAACAGGCAATACAAAAGGACGTGCTTACAGTGCTTTGATCTGCCGTGCTACGCTCCCTTCCAGTAAATGCGTACGAACCTTATTAGCCCCACCAACGGCTGATACGGCTGATCGTCGCCTGATCCATGGGAAGTAAATGTGTGTCGCTGGTGGGCCCACCAACTTAATGTGGTTTTGATTTTGTTTTTTTGTTTTGCCGGTGGGATAAGACGTGGAGGAAAAGTGGACCGGAAAGAGCGGAACACACATCCGCACGGAAATGATCATCAGTCGTCTGAAATGAACGGTTGGATGTAACATGATATTCTGCCATTTGCGCGAAGACCGGGCAACTCTTCGGCCTAGTCTTAATTCGCGATAAATCTCCAATTCGCCGAAACGGCATTCGGTCGACCGGGCCTTCGTACCGGGGTGGAACTGTAGCACAAAACGATGTCTACATAAAGTACAACAAAAATAAAGTCTCCACCGCTGCTGCTTCACCTTCTCGTGCCCTTAAACTTTCCGCTTCTTCAAACGTTCGGCATCTTTATCGAGATGCGCAAGCACGGTTGTAACTAAAAGGCATTGTTCATCGCCATTTGCCCCCATTTGGCACTGGGAACGATTTAATGTGCTATAAAAGTGTGTGGATTTCAGGGAACAACGAAAAAAAAAATCCTCCCCGTGTAGCTCTCTACCGAAACGATAAACAGTGCAGGGAAGAGGGAAGTCCGAAGAGTGATGCGAATGTACATTTTTCATTGTCGGCTGGTACATTCTTGCCCGAATGGGTGAGCTTTTTCTTCCGACGGCGCCCACATGATCGTTTCCTCATCGAGAGTGTGTGTGAGACAGAGAGAGGGAGAGACAGACAAAGTTTAACCTCACGATTCGAAAATTACATTTATATTCGATTTTAGCCGGTCCCTGCAACAAAGTTGCAGCGTGAAATTCCGCACCGCGAATGGTTGCCCACGGTACATTTCGGGTGTTTGGCTTGTACTCCGCGGATTCATCGATTTATCGTGGTGCCTGGGAGCGCGCTCCCATACACCCCGAGCAATGTTGAAACCCATCCAGCCGGTACAAATTGTGTGGATGATGCGACACCGATGGAGACAAATCTTTGTTTCGTTGTGCTGGCTGGGGAGCTAAAGACCCGCCGAAATCCTTTTATACGAAGTGTGTATCTTCAACCACTTGCGGCTGTCTGCAGGGAGGCGAAAGGAAAGGATGATAATAATAAAAAAAAAAACACACCACCCATCCGCATCCGCACGTGAAGCGGGCAAAACGGGGAGAATGAATCCTTTTTGTGTCTTACCCAATCGGGACAACACCCGCCGGCGCAGTGTATTATTGATAGGGCATAATTGAATTAATGAAATCCGGCGACAGGCAATGACGATGGAATGGAATACCTTCTCAGACGGAAACGAAATCTCTTTCAAGTTCTTCAGATAATTTGGCAAAGCAAAAAAAAATCATTTAAGTTATTTCTTTAAAATTCTGTTTAACCCTTTATATCGCAGGAGAACGAAACCTACTTGGCGTGAAATTTGGATTATATCTATTGATGACCCAACATTTCATCATTATTTTTAGTACATTATTTCCATTGTGCCATGTCATGTCGAGTTTTGTATCATAAGTACACACAAAGCCAGTTTTTTTGTATTCGTTTTGATGTTTCCAGGCTTATCCGTTTACAGCTCTCCATACAAATGACAAGCCAAATTCAGCATATGAGTAAATATTTGATTGTTTTCCTAATGAAAGCTTCGGTCAGCTACTCAAATGTCAAAGCAAACTATTTTTCTAGCAGGTCTAAACCTGGTTACCATGAAACCATGTTTCTTGTATGCTTAAAAGGTAAACAATTTTTTTAAACGATAACAATTTAAAAAAATATTATTTAAATAATCAGATTTATATATTGTTTCAAAGGAAATTAATTTTAAGCTAAATTTCTAATCTTTAATAAATTTTTTAAAATTGTGGTTTCGTAAAAATGATCTGATATGTCATTCTTTATGTCAATGTTCTTTACGAATCTGTACAGATTAATATAGACCGCTACCTGGCATATTTGACAGATTCAAGCTTAAGTTTTCTAACTTATGATACGATCTGCTCCATTATCATCCAATACCATTAAAAACTAGTGAACATGCCTACATTAGTTCGATGAATACCGATCTTTAAAAAATAATATTTTTGTGCATGAAAGTTCATACGCTGGGATGCAATGGGTTAAGTGTTTAATTTTGAGTACTGATTACACAATCGCTTCGAAAGCGCCTATAGCTCTTCACAGTATCATCGCCTTCAAACTTTTCCAATTAGCTTCGTTCTTTTGCTTGTTTGACAAACGCACACCGTGTGCAGATGGCTTTCTACCCACCGGACAGCTTAACCTCTTAAAAAAACCGCCCCCTAACACAAAGTCTTGCGATCTTCTTCCGCGGTACAATAAGTTTACATTTCACGCTTGGCCCACGCTTTGCCGGTATCGCAACTGGGTACCGTTTGCTGTGTCGTCTTTGTTGCGCGAATTGAGACATAAATTGTCCTTCCAGCCGGACCATAGTGTGCGCACCAACCGCATGGGTAGCTTAATCGGCGATGATTTCTGCCACGATCCAACAGGCACGCGGGGTTTCAAAGGCACCGCAGCAGAAGGGTGCTCCCTCGAGCAAATGTCATCCCGTTTCGGGCACACAAAATGTCCCAAAGACTTTCCGATTCCGTCCGCGCACGGGGACGGTACAGGTCGTTTGCGTATGTGTGCCTCCCATCCCGGAAACAACGAGACGGCCACAAACGGTACGGTAAAAATGTCTCCCAAGGGAAATTCAAACTCCTATCTACGGTAAGCTAACACACTATCTACACACCGCACGTCTGTCCTGGCTAATGCTTCGGCGGACACCGGCTGACGACCGGGGTCATAATCGTAAAAGTTAAGTACTGCGATGATTTCTGGCCCCATCGGTGGGGCGTGCGCGCGCTATGTTCGATCGCAGGGCCCGCCGTGTGCGACTGCCGAAGTAGGCAAAATAAATGATTTTGTCACGTTTCGACCGGTTGAATCGGTGACACTTTCCCGTATACCCTGCCCCGGTTCACAGGACGGAACGGCGTTTCGTGAGGTGGCTCGTCCGAAAATGGCGTCCCATAACAAGGGAATTTTTGTAGCGCCCCAACACACGGCTAACACTCTGCATACGCCGCACCGCTAATCTCGTGTTGCGGGAAGTGTTGCGCTTTTATGCCTGGAGCTGCTTAGCCGTACGAAACTATTTCGCTTGTCTTGCAAAATAGCAAAATGGTGTGTACGCTACATTTGTTACCTCTTCAGGGAGTTTTGTGTGTGTGTGTTTTTTTTTTGCTGTCATAGCTGCTGAAATGGTCACATTTCTCAAACAGATGGTCAGATGGACCGTTGCGGATCGTTGCACCGTCCACCAAATTTGTGACTCAACCAGTGGTTTGCCGGGTCCGTCATTTGCCTACCCAAATCGCGTGTGATCGCACAACTTCTTGCACTTCTAGCGCCAGGCAATGCATTACGCAAGCTGCACACAATCTTTATTTGTGTGTGCGGTCGGCGTGTACCACATCTCGATTTAACGCCTCGATGCGCCAGCACGACATTTGCGAGGCGCGTTTCATGCGCATTTACCACGGGTGTGCATGATCATGATGCCTTCCCTGAAGAGTGTAGCACGTGTGTGTATATCGATCGTTTCCACTTGCGCTCTCGCTCTCTCTCTCTCTCTCATATTCGGTTTGTTATTTTAATGTCGATATGTACAAATGCTACTTTTTCCACGCATCGACACAGGCCCGGCAATCAACCAGCATGGCACGAACGAGGGCGTGAGGTACTACTGCTTCCTACAACATCCATAATTTGACACCGGCCGTATGCCGCCCGGCGCACAGGCGTAAATGGCAGCGACGATCCGTTCCATGCCGATCGGGTTCGTCGCTTACCGATCGTTGGGCTTGATCGTTCGATAATAAAGTGGCAATTACTCGAATCGCGCCCTGCACAATTTTGCGCGTTAAACGCGCACTGAGGGAGATTTTCTTTGCTCCTTATCCTACTTGATGCCGTTCTTTTTTTGTTGCGTGTTTACAACCCTAGCTGCTTCTAAACACACGACCTTTACCTTTTGCACGAACACTTTCGCCCGGCAGATGCAGGCGGACGAAGCGCGGCCTATCGGTGAAGTTGAAATTTTAATCGCAATCAAAAGATAATGTTAATAACATGGATGCAAACAATATGCACCGCGTGATGCAACTTGGCAACATAATATTATTTGATTTCCCCCCGATACAAATTTATCGTAAAATGTAACCCCTAACGCCGTGTGGTTAAATGAGCTCCCAAGAGCTCAGCTGCAAAATGGCACACTCAGATGGTGCACAACGGTTTTGCAGATGTTTTATGATAATTTATTTCCCTAATGCTCTGTTTTTTATTTTCAACAACAGCACCAGGTGGAAACATAATTAAAACCCCTGCCGATCGATGTGTGCACCGTTGACACACTTTGTAGGGTATGGGATCGGTTTGCTTTGCAACGTGTGAGAGGGTGTAGGTATCGAGCACGAATCAAGATTAGCGCGGATCCCATCCTTAAAACCGATCCAGCGACAGTAGGAAAAATGATCGTGGGTACACACATCCGCCTCCTCTGGCATTCTTTTTGGTCCTTATGGGTTCAGGTTGAAGGTGGCCCAACGGCAATGCAATCTCTTCCTACGATTACCCTAGCATAGTTGCTGCCGGCACGATGTCCACCGGGGGCTGGCGGGAACCTTTCAGCTACGAAAAACCCATCGATCGAAGCACCGAGATTACGAATTACCACCCCGTGCGAGAGGCATAAGTCAAACCGCCCCAAACCGAGTGTCAAATGGTACTCCGAAACGATCGTACGATTAGCGGAGCGATCGTGTGCACACTTTTTCGGGGTGCCCAAGTGCCGGTGGGTGCTAATGGAAGTCCGCAACACTGGGACAAAGATATTGCACTCCGCTCCAGCATTTGGATGCAGCCAGGGCTTCCAGTGCCAACGGGTGAACGGTGTTCACCGCTAAATAGTTTCACATGGTGGGCTCCGCGATCGCTAGTGACGGTTCCATTTGCGTAACGTTACGAAGTTCGCCCTGGCTCGGCCCCACATGCATGTACGAACGGTGCAGCCAAATGTCAACCGGTGGAGGCATAAAGTTGCTCGAAAGTCCCCCTCAAGCGTTATGATGAATCCCTTCGATATCGCGCCACACTGGGGAGAGCAAAAACTAATTGGGCCCACGATGTTGTAATGTGGCCCACCGAAAATGGTTTCGATTTGGAAGATAGGAGTTTAATGGCCTGTCGAGCGTGGTGTATGCGATCAAACTGCGCTATATTACACGAAAACTTTGGCGAAGTTATTGTGAATAGTTCGAACTTTATGTTAGAAAACTCACCGTGTTGTTTAGGTGTTCCATCTGTTATGAATTCATTCAAATTCCAACCACATGTGCCCCGAATTCCAGCCAGCCTATTTACGATCGTTCCTCCCCGTGGATTCACAACAGCTTGTAAACGATCGTTTCGATTGAGGGCACTTTGCTCGCCCGGAGAACTATCAACAACCTCTCGTCCCGGTCGGGATGGACAGGTACGCGGGAAGTTTCCCCTATCCACTCGCACCGGATAACACACCGAACCATGGCCGCCTCTCGTTCTCTTGGGCCACCTTTTTAACTGACGTCGACGATCGTCAACGCTGTCATCGAATCGTCATTCCCGGCTAGGCTGTGGCTGGGGATGCTGCAGGGCTCTGTGACTGTGTGTTTGTATCCGCGCGACCACCTTCTACTACAGGGCGACGGGCGAGAACCACCTTACGCGCGACAGCATTATAGTGCCATTATTATTTTTTATTATTTTGCCGGATGAATTTGAATAAATTAATTCCAGTGCCATTTGTATGTAAATTGAATATTTTGATTTAATTTATCGTTTTCGTTATTATTTTTCACGTTTTCTCGTGACCGTTCGCAAAACCCGGGCTGCTCACTCACACGTTCGTTTATCGCACCGCGGTACGTGAGGATGATTCTTTTTGTTGTGTGTGGACCTTCTGGAAAGACCTCCATATCGCTCCTCGCGAGTGTCGAAGGAAGAGGAAAGGGTACGCGGCAGAGGGGCAGCGATGTAAAGAGAAAGCAATTGGTACCCCGTTCGGTGGACTGTGAGCGGTGTGTGTAGCATTCCAACCCCGTCAGAGAGGATAGTGTGGGAATGCCGGCGTAGGAAGGTCGTTCGGATGAACGAAAGATTTCTACGCGAGCCAAAGCGACGAACCGACGGGCGTGAAGTCACGATAGACATTCTGGCTCACGGGGTGAAACGGGTTATGACGATATGACTAGGCGAATGAAAACATAATTTACCTGTCCAGGGGAAAAAAAACCTCTCTTTAAATAATGTACTTTTTTTAAATTACTCAGCTTGTTTGTGTTACGTACAGTATGCCATTACCATGTACCGTATGCCTTTGCGGAAAGAATTTCACAAATATTTCGTCGTTTGTTTTTTTTCGATGAACTAAACGGACAAGCCTGTAGCGTAAAAGCGTACAACACTTAGCGAGGAACACGAATCAGGCCCCCGAATGCCGGAAAAAGACTGCGCAAGGAATCTCACAATGCACTCACGTCCTGAGAGCGCGCGCGCCCGTGTGTGTGTGTTCGCATATCCGTACGAATTGTTTATAAATCACGAATTTCTTCAACCTTACGTTTTACCATCTTCAGACCGTGGTACGAAAGAGGAAGAACATTAACGTCACCAGGCGGTAGAGCAATTTTTGTTGTTGTTGTTGTTGCGCTGTAGTACGCGCTCGCGACCTCCCGAGTGTGGGCCACTGTTCGGCAAACAAACGGTCCGCGCAAAACTGCCAATGCGAACGGATGCGAATAATTTGTGAACAAAGCAAAAGTGCAAATGGGCCCTTTCATCGTCGAACCACCAGACGCGCATCGAATGGTAACAGAACGAATCCTCCGGCGATATATTGGGGGACCCTGCCTGACCAGATGCTGGGCGGACACTCCTTAGCGCAGGATTCAACCGAAAGGAAATTCGCTTTAATCGTGTTTTTTTGGATTTTTTTTACTGCCTCTTTCTTTCTATCTCTCGCTCGCCCTGCAGTCCCCCTTTGCCCATTCTTCCTGTTCAGCAGCAAATCCACGACTCGTGTCGTGGATTATGGAAATTCTTTCGCCCTGACTGCACATTCAGCCAAATATGCAGCAATTGCTTGGTAAATAGCATTCAATAGCGATTCAAAAAGTGGACCAACACGGTCAGCACAACAGATCTTCTCAGCATACAAAGAAAGCGGTGGTAACACGACCCCCAAAAATGGATGATTCGGACTGCGGTTGGCAGAGAATTTGATTAGTCGTTGATCATCACCGCCATTTAAAGACAATCCTGTCTGTGCAAAATAGTTCGACACGTTGCGGAGTGCGGAAGTACGCTGTGTGAAGCAAAACGGGTGGTTAAATTTTACCCATCTGCTGGAGAAGGTACCTTTTAATGGCGAACATCCCAAGCCATGTTCGCACCGTAACGTTTTCCGAACAACGTCGCGATATTCCAATAAAAAAACGACAAATGTGTTAATGTACGATAAATCACCCCCAATGATCAATGGGCCGGGTGGGTATGGAATCGATTTTCTACGATTTTACTATCGGTGGCATTAAATCGAACTTTTCGCTGCAAATTGCCGTGCCAGCACTACACGGGTCCGAAGAGACTCCCAAAGACTATTAAGAGTTGACCGAAGAATTCTGCTACGCGTTCTCTTCCCGGCCCCCTTTCGCCGGAATGCAGCAGAAGAAATGGATGTGCAACGGTAGTAAAACAAACAGTTAATTAAGACCCATTAGATAGCCGAGGAAGGAACCTCCTGACCTGGGGCTCCCGGTGGTGGTTTCTCTTGATGATGGCGATGCGTGCGCCGCACACTGCACACGGTCGAAAAGGTGCATTATGTGGCTTGGAAAGGCGGTGCTGCGGATGGTACGGAAATTAAACAACAAAAACACACATACCAAGAATGAAAATAGAATTATGTTTTAAGATTCATCATTGACGGTCGGAGGAGGGGGAAGGATGACGAAGGAAGGGTGGAGTGACCACGAAATGTACAAAAAAAGGGAACGGAAGAAAAACCTCCGTTACGTTTGTGCGCTAGTAGGCAGCAGGCAGTCAGGAGCTCGGAGTGGCTAAACTACTTCGTACACCGCTTGGTGGGTGGTATTTCTAGTTTCTATCCAACCCGAATCGGTTTCACCATTCCCTCTTCCTGGTGTGGCCACAGTCTACTGGGTCTCACCGTGCTGTGACGATGGTGAAGGAGAGAAGGTTATTCCCAGCCCTAACGTTGCCGGTTCTCCCGGTCTTTAGTGAAGCCTATAGCCGCAACCGTCCCCAAGGGTTCGTCGTATCACAGCCCCGTGATCAATTGGCATTTGGCAGGCGAAGGCCATTACACTTCGACGCCTTTTTGCAAAACCCTTTGCCCCCGTGCCTGTCCGTGACTGGAAATCAGTTTGGTTTTCAAAATCATAACCATTGGGTTCGTTTCCTTCTTTTTTTTTGTTTGTTTGTTTCGTAGCTTCTCTCCCTCTCAAATCTTGTCCTGAGTGTTTTTGCTTAAAGTTTGCACAAAATGTTGCGAAAGTGAGCTTTGCAACGCAACTTGCTTTTGCACGCGAACGCTCATTCTAAATGAACTTTCAAGTTTTTCTTCCCTAACGATGCATCAGCTGCGTCTGCGGTGCAGGTGCATTCGTTAGCTGACACGGCATTTACGTGTATTGATGGAAAATATTACTTTTTGTGAGCTAGCGTCTAACGCGCAATCTAAAAATCAGAAAAAATAACTACAACTTTAAATAATTGGAAAGGATTCCTTTGGTCGATGGAATAACTACGGCACAAATAAAAAACAATCCACTTAACATTGGTTTACCAGCAGCTTTGAATGTTAGTTTTACGACACAAAAATGTCATCCCCTTCAAGTAGGCTACAAGATCATAGTTCTCAAGCAGGGTTTGGCCTCCGTTCGTTGAACTCATTCTGTCACCGGCTCAAGGACATGGCAAAACAATCTTTTTTAACATTCTTTGAACTACCTCATCAGCGTACGTTTCTATTGTGATTCGTGTGCGACCATTAATCTAACATTCTTCGGCTGCAAAACTATAAGAAAACAAAGCAAAAACGAGAAAAAACCATGGATGAATTGCGACAGCAATCGAAACACATAATCAAAGGCGGTACCATCAATCCATTTGGTGTGTCTGTGCTGAAGATTTCTTGCTCAATCGGTACTACAGCAAAACGGGGTCTAGTGTATCAAAACAATATGTCCAGAAATGTATTTTGTCTAGTATTTTTCGAATCTGGTTCAAAGTTATAAATCTGAATGAATCCTTGAAAAATTATGAATACTCTAAGATACTTAGACCTTCGAAGCTTCATAGAACCTCAAATATGTAACTTCAGAGATTAATGAATCCTCGTAGAATCTTTGCTTCGTGAATACTCATAGAATCTTTCACTCAATCTTTGGCTCTTGAATCCTCAGGGAATCTTCAATTCTTGAATCCTAATAGAAATTATGACTCTGAGAATCTTTGATTCGTAAATCCTCACAAAATGTTCTACACATGAATGCTCACAGAATCATGAAGAATTTTTGGAGGTACATAAAAAAACCTTTTAAGTATAGGCTCATGATTAAAATAGCTACTCACTGCAGATTCATATGAATGACTCCCCTCAAAAGACTCATTAAGCACAACATTCGTATTTTCAATAATTGCAAACCACATAGTGCTTGTGATGCAAACCCACATGTGCCACCCTTTCTCCCCCCCCCCCCCCCCCCCCCCTCCCCTCCTGAAGTGGTGTGACTCTATCCCCTCATAATTGCTTCGCATGTACCGTACGCTCTAATCTATGCCATACGCCACCACGGGGCCGTATTTCCTGTGAAAGGTGGCGTAACGTACTAACGGACACATAAATTACCAAAAAATATCTTTACGCGTCGATTTCGGCTGCAAAAAATGTTTGCTCTCTTACTCTTTCCCCCATTCATTGCTGATGGCCCTTTCTCTCTCTGTCTCGCGTTATTTGCGCTGTTGTAATTTTCATTCGGTACGGCCACTTTTCCCACATTGGCGCATCGCACACCGCCGTATAACAACAACACCTACCATCATCCCTGGGGTCGCTAAGATAGCGAACATCCCTTCGCTTTACCACCCACCGGTCCATAGCCTGGCCGGACCAGAGGATTATCATGCCAAATAAATCACGCACATATGCTTGGCGTATAATTACCGCTGACGTCGAAGTGCGAGATGAGGAATATTTACTTTCGTCGAAAATTTATGACAATCTCCGGCGTTTGGTTGGGGTTTGCCAGATGTGTATTTGGCTTCTTTTTGTCCGTTCCGTGCATTTGTCGTATTTGCACGCGGCTGCGAAATCTTTGTATGGAAATGTTCACAAAAAAAAAATCTGAAAATTAGTGTATAATCTTTGCACCGACCACATTCGCAACCACTCGCCAAAGATGCACCCTGCAAGTTTGTCTTGTGGGTTTCGTACACGGGCAGGCCGAATAATATATTCCCGTTTCCAGAAATCAATTTTACAATTTATCTTGCGTTATCTCGCTTTGCCTCTCATTATTGGGTGGTGCGACTGTCCGGTGTGTTTGTGGTTGCACTGAGATGCGACCTTCTTTCGTTGCATTTTTATTTTACCACGTTAAGATACGGCACGTACATAAAAGGGTTTGTCGCTTAAGCGACTGTCGAAGTCTTGCGATAGACGCTATTTTTCGAATACCTTTTTATTATTGTACAAAATTATTTTACGTTTCCATTATTTCCCGATGGGCTTAATTATCTTGGCTTTGTGAATGTATGTTTCACACCTTCATCGTTCCGATGTTTAATACGTCCGCTACGTTACGTACCACCGTTCGCCGGTTATTTCCCCTCCCTGGCCCCTTTGTTTGCATGGCTGAAACAAGATCACGCGACACGAATGCTTGATGTCCCATTCCGTTTGCATCCTTCTCGGACACGATTCGTCTCGGCGCCCTTCACAACCACCAACCCCGCGCCCAATGTTCTCATTCTTGACCCATCAGCACGCTGAGAATGCGTTTGGATGTCGAATCGCATGCATCATTGAATGGTGCCGCCGGTTCCGTTTGCCGCATGACACAACGGTGTGCGAGTGTGTATATCTATCTGTTATGAAATATTACTCACGATCATTCGATCGCCACTATGCTTCCCAGGCGCGCGCACCGCACCCCCCCGGTTGGTTGTGGTGGTGCACAGTTGATTTATGTTTGGATTTATGTCAATTGGCTTTTACGCCCTCTGCGCTCGAGCCATAAGCTCGGAAGTTTTGATCTCGAAGCATTAGCACACCCGACAGTGAAGGAAGGTGTGTGTGTGTGTGTGCGCACGTTCGCACCCTCGCTTGGGGTTTTTGATCGACGGCCGTTCACACCCAAGCCGCACAGCGACAGGCGAGCGGGTCGTGAAGTGATGGAGCCACGAAGCTACGCACGGGATATCAACGGGACGACGACGACGACGACAGGTACAGCACGAAATGTCCGGTCACCACCGGAGGCTAAGCCGGATGGCGGCATGTATTTCACGCGGCTCGAGTTCTTCATTCACGCTCCCATTTCTCGCCATGTGCAGATCGTGGTCAAGAATTAATGGGGAAAAAAAAACGATGGTCGACCGTTTTTAATTGAAAACGAAATCTAATTCGCGCAGTTCGCGAAGCCAACGCGCGGTTCGTGAGCTTTTCATCCGCAACACACGGTGACCCCTTCCTAGCTGTGCAAAACAAAAAAAAAACCAAACGGGATAATAGTGGCAGAAGGGTGCGAAAACGGCCACCAAATCATGCCAAACCAACCGGTGGGGGGGGGTGGGGAACTCGAAGGTTTCGAGGACGAGACGTGTCTGCTCCGCCCGGTGTGAAACGGTCACACATTAGGGGTACGTTCGGTGTGAACGCTTGCTTCCCATCGTGGCATTCGGTCGGGTGCGCTCGCTGGATGAATCGGGAATTGTCCTGTCAGCGCGGTCAACACGATCTTGCCATCGCTCAGGGGAAGTTCATTCTCGCGATGCGCGCACCGCTTTCAACGCATCGAAATGCATCGGAGCTTTCAAAGTTTAGATTGAACGGGATGTTCCGCCGGGGGGAAAAATGATGTAATTGGAATTGGTTGAGCGAACCGACGAAGAGGAGAGCTAAAAATAAAAAGCACAACTCCGATTAAACCTTACGGAATGATTATACTCCGCATTTTTTTTTTAAATCTCTATTCTAAAATGTATGATTGATAGTAAAACGAAAAAAGGTACAGAGGGAAAAAAAAGAATAATTATCCATAAACCGTTTAGTGCATGTGCATTCTCTTCTTGCTGTAGCATAAATGCACTTCGCTTTTTGCGATACTTGCACACGAGTGCAGCTGATAGCTCCCCATTCCGTGCCACGTTGCGTTCGCACCAAATTATCACCTCATCATCGGCCATCGCGCAAAATGCCTTGGAGATCGTAAATCTTAGCAGCCCTGGGCAGGCGATAGGGCTAGGCTCTTTAGCACCATCCATCCATCCAACGATCTGGGTGCATAAATCGACGATGACACTTACAGCAAAATTGCTCGCAATAAAATGTGTGAATCTGTTCACTCGGCCGGCGCAGTGCACTTACCGTACCCTCCGCAACCTGCATCTGCCCAATGCAGTCATTAGCTGGGGCTCCTAAAAGCCGCCACTCGGGAGGGCGACCCGTAGATCGAAGTGTGAGACGCTGGACGCAACGATGCGTGTTATTAGACCGAATCGATTCGACAACTCACCCGTTTTGCCAGCACCAAATCAAAACCCCTCCCGACGGTGGCCCCGATGCCCGATCTGCTTTCCTGTTGCGCCCGGACCGGAGAATCAGAACCCTTTTAAGTCGCGGTGCGTACATGAATAATTTATTCCGCTTACTTATGCAATCGTGAAATCGTTCGATTGCCAGAGTTTTGCTCGTCTTCGGCCGCACAAAGCACACAGATCTGCTAGCAACACCCGTCAATCTGGCGCACACAGAGCGCACTCTCTCTCTCTCCCTCTTGTTCGGTTCAGGGCCCTGTGTTTCAACGACTCCATGATTAACGCACAGCCCGGCACATTGACGATGCAGTTCGGTGCGGCATTCCTGCCATATCTGCTCTTGTCAAAGTCAATAATAGTTATAATATGTTATCTCTATCTTTGCTTCTCTTTCCCGCGTACGATAGAGGGGATGGAAGATCTAGCCATTCCCGGTCGAATGGCCGGATGGCGTGAGCCGATTTCGTCAAGATTGCTTATCTATGTTTTCTCATAATCCGGTGCTAATTTTCATAATTTCCCCTCCGATTTCTGTGCCACCGCCTCGCCGGGCGATGCGCAACAAACGAGCGAAATGATTTCCGATTAAACAAATGCATTAGGCCAAGGGAGGGGGAGGCTGTGGACGGTGGCAGAAGACGCATCCAACGCGGTTGAAGGATATTTGATGGCACCGCACTCGTAATGCGCCCGAACGGAGGCAATGCTCTGCGGCGAACGGGGTCAGGTTGATCCACTTACTCTTAGCCGAGGCACTCGGGCTCCACTGCGCTGACGGACTGCACTGCTTTGGACCATAAGTGAACCAGCCGGCCCCATGTTCTGGAGATCGGCAAATGGGAAGATAGATTACCACGAACCGTTCGCTCTCTGCGGTCTTGCTTGTTGTGTGATGCGAACGATGCGGAAAATAGATGCACCCATCGTTGTCGGACATTGGCGGACGGGTTCAGTCGGCTTCTCACCGGCCTGTCAGCTGTGTTTGCGGAATGATCCGCATGCACTGATGCGCTCTGACGGCTAAGCTTCCCTGCCCCATACGTTGCTACCCCGCAACTGCACGATGGACACAGTGACAGATCCGTCAGTATTTGCAAATACGATGGCATCATTATTGAGATTGAATTTACTACCACTCGTCACTCGTCGCACCGGCATCGTGATCTTTGCCGGTGCATCAGCATCACCTGCAGTGGTGGTTTTGTGTTAACGGGTTGAAGATGTATCCATTACAAATCCAGCAGATTGTTTTTACACACACGGTTGTGCGTTTGGGAAAATATTTTGTCATATGCACATGATCATTTCTGGTGCCGGCTCTTGATGGCGGTTAGCTTGCACCTTGGATGGATGGGAGTTGATGGGATTTGAATGACGCGAGCATTTAAAGGCGGTGGTCATAAAGTTGCTTTTTATAAGTCACGTATTACCGAGTGACCGCTCAAGGATAAAAGCGTGAGGTGAAGGCCAAAATGTGTTTTATTTGACTAATTTTAAAATTGCCTTTTAAAGGAGGATGACTAAGAAGCTAAAACAAAATGTTATTAGCCAACAAAAAAATATTTTATTATTTTTAGAAGGAAAAATTATCTTAAATATTAGCTCGCAAGTATTTGCAAACCATTACAGGTAATTGAATGCAAAAAAGTTCGCTTGAATCCTATTCTCTATAAGCATCCAGGAAAAAATTAAGTGATACCCTACCGGGCGGACATATACACCAATTGGCCAAAACCTTAGCTAACATCACCTGAAACCAAAATGTTACTATTTTTTAGCCTGTTCGTCATTATAGCTATGAACTGTAACTACGTGTAGGTCTAAAAGTTATTGGATTTGATTCTTCGGATTTAATTCCTTTTCATTATCGGAGTTGGTGGTATTCGTTAAAATGTTATAATTCACCATTCGAAAGGAAATTTTCTGGCAGATTGCTTGTCGGTCACATGCCACTGGTCTTGACCAACACTTTCATAAAATAAAATATGAATAAAATAAATAAAATATTGCACATGCACTTTTTTAATGTTGTCGCAGATTACTCCATCTTCCAGGAGAATTGTAGAAATCACTTTGCCTTGGATCTTTATCTGTTTGATCTAATGCACGTTATCGTTATGTCTGCTAGCGTGGCGTTCTGTGATGTGATGATTAGAACAATACTACTACTAGGCACTCAGAACTTTCTTAAGATAGGATGAGACATAAAACAGTCAGATCGACAATAGCGAGTGACTATGTACAACGCAGGTTGAACAAAACCTCGAAAGAAATTGTGTTACTTTCTACGTGGTGGCTCCATTACATATTAACTGATGTCATTTTCAAAATTTGGCTATGCATTATAAGATGGCCACAACAACTCCAGAGACACTGCTCGTGCTGCAGCAGCTACATGTTGTGCAACATGATCAGGACTAGATAGAGAAAATCATTCCTGAATTGAATATGAGCATCTCACGCCTCCCAAATGCATCGTCCGTGATATTCTTTAGTTTTTATAACCGTATTCTAAAAGTGCATCCGAACTTATTGAACACCCAGCAGGTGGCAGGGAAATCGAATGGAAATCGGTGAAATTTGTTCATTATTTTAATGCTTAAATTATTCAAGAAATATTATTTTAACCTAGTAGTATAACTACTACGTATAACTAGTAAATCTGGTGAAGAATGTGAAGTGAATTTCTGGGTGCCAGTTTACCATATTGTATGAGAAAAAGGGGATTTACATTGATAACTTGCGTTTCCGTAAGGCACTTCTGTTTGTAATGTCCTTTTCGTTTAGCCAGTTCTTTAAGGGCTTGAGAAAACGATCGACAAAGTGATTTTGGGAACAGCAACCGAAACAGTTCCCTTATCCAACTCACCTTAGGAATGTGGCCGTATGGATACGAACCAATCTCATTGACTGGTTTATACTCTCCTGCGCAATGTGCAATGGACCCGAACCCCAACGCGCACACCTGCGCAGGTGTGCAGCAAGTGTTATTTTATGGGCACCATTTGTCCGTGCATTAGAATTCACAGCATCATTATCGCTGATTCATGGTGCCCCATAAAATGGGTGAATAAATTCTTCCCGTGAGTGTGTGCGTTTTTCTTTGTGTTTTATATTTTCGCGTGCGCGTGCTGCAACCCATCCAGTTGGGCCAAGCTGGAACTTCCTGTCCCATGCGAACTGCAACCAGCCCGCTGCTTTTATGTCTTCGTTTGTGTGTGCGACCTTTTGGGCGACCAAGTCCTGTTTTGCCATTCCGTCATCCCATTGCCATCGTTGCCCGTCTGCGAAAGAGGATTTTATTAATTCACCTTCACCAACCTTCCGACTCACTTCTGGCCCAACCACCGTCCCATCGCTCCATCGTCCCGGTGCAGCACTTAATTAATAAGTCGTTAAAACTCACGGATGCGTAATGCATAGTATGGCGGAGATAGATGCGACGGACAGATTTGTTTCATTTATTTTTCTCGATTGCAAACCCGTGAGTGTGTGTGTGTTTTTTCTGTTTAATTTTACCCTTACCGTAACCGTTTGCAGAATGGTTAATACTAATAGGGCTAGCAAACGGACATAAAATTCAAATGCTTTTTCATGCATAATAACTACGAAACGGCTCGCGCTCCGGACGGTCATAAACGATCGCGCGCACGTTCGGGATAGGGTGGGGGAATGCAAAAAGGAAACTAACAGTGCGGAGGACGCACGGACGGGTTAACGATTAGCTAAACAAAGAACCAATGCTCATAAGCAGCACATTCGAAACGGCGGGAGACATCAAATTAGTGATTGAAAAATTATTTCTCGAAACGATCTGGCCATCGTAAAACCGCTTGGACACCGGGGGACACCCAGGCAGGCTCGGTTGTGTTTGATTTCCTGCCATCGCTGTGTTCGTTCCTTACGTTGAACTCGCTTCTACTCGTAGCAAAACGCAAAAAAAAAGCCGTCGCGCACCCGCAGATAGTGCGCGTTCCGTGCGCGTCAGAATTCCGTGGCGAACATCAAACGCGTTCGCGCTCGGTTGTGCGAATCGTTTCAGCCGCCCGGAATGCTGCCGCCGCTATGGAATGATTCTGTCATGTTTGCCCGTGCGGTGCGATTTCCCGCTTCGCTTTGCCGAGGCTGCAGGCTGATCAATAAATCGAATGCGCCTTAATGCCTTAATACTCACTCACTTACCAACAGCGCAGCTCTTCATCCGCATAGAGTCGCGATCGCGGGATAATATTTCGTCCAGCGGAGAGGGGTGGTTTTCGATGATAACACGGGCCAGAAGAGGCGGCAGGAAGCAATGTTCGGAACGTCGGTATCGGTTCGATCGGCCGGCTGGTAAAGGGACATGGTTTCTGTAAGCATTTGTGTTTTCCCCGTGCTCCCCGTGCATAGTCCCATCCCTGCGATCCTCGGTCATCGATAGTATATCCATTCCGGTAGTTTTCAGCATCGATAAAAATCGAATACGAATCCGATGACGACGACAATTACGATGACAACGGCATCCGAGCCGGAGCTGTGGAGGCGCACATATTCCGAGCCGTGCCAAGGGTAACATCTTCGCCATCCTTCCAGCTCCCACACCCTGCACTGTCGGCAATGCGGCAGATAGTCATCCTCTATCGTATCGGCGGTAAAGCTGAAAACCGAACCAATGATGTCCTTGTCCCGCCGTACCATCTTACCCGTCCCCCCTAAGGCAGCGACAAGTACGCGATGTTCGGGTTGGTAAATGATCGCGGCGATATCTATTAGATCTAATTGATGACTAACTCCGTCGCATTTACAAGCACTGAAATACGACTTTCGATGGGTTTTGTGCGAATCTTTTTGCCAAGAAGCTTAACCAAACCACCGGCCGTAGCTGGCCGTGGTGTCTAGTTCTCAGGCCCCGTCCTGTGTTCGCGCGCAGGAAGAATGCAGGAAGAACGGTTGTCTTGTGTTGTGGCGCATACACGAACACACAGTACCAGTACGCATTTATTCAAACTTATTAATTACCGACGATTGAAAATTAAATATTATTAGCAATAATTACCTTTATCTTGTCGCAGTCTCTCGCTTTGTGGTCGTCATTGATACGCTGCCGGAATGGTTTCCCTCTGCCCAAGGTCGAGTGAACGGGGGGAATATTTTTTTTGTTTGTGGCATTGCGCACCCAAGTCAACGGTAATGACGCTCACGTTCGGTTCGGTAATGCCTGTTCGTGCTCGAATCGCGTGCTTATCGGTGGGAAAGCTGGCACCAGAATCGACCGGTCGCACGATTAATTCGTTAATCCGTGCATATCGCGAGCGCAACGGATTAAGCAGCGGTTTGCGCTGTCTGCCGTAGCATACGAGGGGAAACATAAATAATGCTTCTTTAGTGCTGTACAAAAGGGGAGTTCTTTTTTTGTTGTGTAGAATTGTTTTACATCGACGGTTCCATTTTAATGCTGGTGCTGGAATTTATTGGAATTAATTTATAACAGCTAACAATAGAGAGTTGATGTTTATAAGGCTTAAAATAATTAATTGTTAGCATATCACTGCTAATGAAAAGTACATTATACCCAAAACACCTTCCCCCGGTTGGGGTGAAAATTCCAAACCCCCTGAACACATGTCATTACAAACATAAACCCGTGTCGTCCGCATGCCCGCAAAGCCTGGCGACCACCTCCCTCCGGTCGGCATTTTCTAATTACACAGAAAACGTGTGCCACCTGTCACCGTGGACTGCTTCGCACCCTCAGGACAGCAAACCGAACCTCCCCCCCCCAAAACGGTGCAACAATGCCACGTGTTTTGTAAGGTGGCCAGCATCTTTGAGATACACCAGGCACGAAAGTAAAACAAAACAAAACAAAAAAACGGCCAAAGAATTCCTTTTGCCACATGCGAACGGATGCGAACCGGGAAGGTTGAACGTTTCCGTGTAATGCCTTCCTTGCTAGGAACCGATTGGACCGGCCCGATAAGAACTCGTGCCGCGCGCTCGTTCCAGCGGAGTGCAGCGCTTGTGCAAGCTATTTTTTGTTTGTCTTGCTCCGGAGGATAACGGACATCATTTGTGCCGGGGGTAATGCTTCCGTAACCAACCAATTACAAAGGCCTGGACGGTTCCGGGCAGCAAGCAAGGTGGCAAGATTAGAGTTCCATTAGCGGGTTGCACCGTGGATAAGAGGAGTCGCACTAGGCGCCCGCACTAGAGAACATTAGCTTTTGTAAAACCGACGACCCCAAACGGAACGGAAGCCACGTCACAGCATGCATCGATGGCAGAATCGAGGCCCGCCCGCTTAATCATAATGAAGATATCGAGGGCGTTGTGTGGGATGTTTCTTTCGGTTTTTTTGTTTGCTACCTCTAGCCGGCGGATTGGCGAACTTTTACCAGCCGACATTCTAGTTGGAACTAGCATCTCGCGCGCTCGGTGTCGTAGGAAGCTTTATCCGGGAAGCGTCGGATGAAAAACGATGTAAGAACACCGTGCATCGTCACAATGTGCTGATGACATCTAAACAAAGCGAAACGGCCCCGGGTTGGATAATCTGCTGCGATCGCGGAACCGTTCGCGGGTGTGGCGTGACATGTGTCTTGGCTCACCTAAGAGGGAGAAAAAAAAACCCCACACGGATGCACGATGGAGATGTCGATGCGGGATTCGGCATATTCCGAGCCTGGAATCTGATGGGAATGTGACAACGAATGAAACGGAGATGCCAGAACGGGTTGGTTCGCTACCCCGCACAACCCGCTTGATATACAGTTATTATCTGTCGGACTAATTGAAATTCCTGGAGCATCATCCCGGGGCACGACCCGGGTGCCAAACATCGTTGCACCCGTGTGTCTATCCATTTGTCCCACTCTCTCTCTCTCTTCTTGATCTGAAACAGTGGCACAGGGTACGGGCATAATGATCGACCAAAGGAAACCCATATCAACATGGACACAGGAAGGAAACGCGTTGTTTTGGTCACAGAGACTTCAACGCTACCGTCGGCGAGGAACACGCGCGATGAAGAATTTTCATTTGCCCCTTTTAAAATGCACAGCACAGCTTACCGGCCGGCTGGATGCGGGTTCCATTCCGGCCATTTTCATCTCGACGACTGCGTTTTTACACGCGGCAATACCGTCCCGTTGCACAACACCCAATATCATGGCCGATGAGTGATGCTTTAGCTGCATTTTGTTCCTGCATGGTGCAAACGGCAAAAAGGGGAATGCAAAAGGTGTTAAATTATGCTTATTTGAGCTCCCACCCGACACTGCAGTTGTTGTCGGCGAAGGTCAATCTTGATCGGCGTGTGGAATGCGGAGCAGATTCTTCTTCGTTCGGCCAACCACGGAGTGGTATACATATCGATGTGGTACATTGTATATGGTGCAGGCAATGGAGTTTTGCGTCCGCGCAGGCGTATTGATGATGATGCGTACGAATCGTGATCGTCCGATGATTGCTAGTGCACTAATTCCAGGCTCTCCCCCGGGGTCGGCGAATTCCTCACACGGTCGGGCACGATCGAGCGTTATTTAATTGCCACCCAGCGATAGTTCAATCAATGTGGCCACCGCTTTTATTGCATTTGCAACCCGTCGGGATGGTAATTGCGCGCCAAACGCTCCCGGGCCGGGCCAAATGCAGGGAGCGTTCCGGCCGCGGCTGCTACTCATCCGAAAGTCGCCAGCGCAAATGATGTATCATAATTGTGGTAGCAATTGAAATGCCGAGGTGGAATTGAGCTACGATTTCGTGCAATAAAAAAAACTGCATCACTATCAGCAACGCTGCCTCCGTGCGGTAAAGCAAACCCGGGGTAGCAACTTTGAACGCTTCTGTCGTACTGACACGTTCAGCACAGAAACTAGTCAGCAGGATTAAAAAGGGTCGGATGATCTTGCTGCCTGTCTGGAAGTGCAATAACCTGCCTGCAGCCAACCGTTAACGAAATCATCACCCACCGGGGAGAATGGTTCATTGTGTTTGCCTAGCGCAGTTGTGGCGACTCTTTTGGCGGCTTGTTTAAGCTACCTGAACCTACCAGCAAGTAGAAAACGAACAGAATGGCTTTATCTTGATGCAGAACGATCGGTTCCGAAAACGACATTCTATTCGCTCCGCGCAGCAGCAGGTGATCAAAGCACAATCGTGGGCATGTTTTGCCACGGGGGTATTTTTTTTGTTGTTGTTGCAATCCAATTGCATTTAAATGTGATGCTCCTCATTCGATAATCGGCGCGCGCGTAATTTGTGCTAAGGCGATGCGCACTTAAAACGTACATAAACTCCGTTCCCAATAGGTTCGTGTCCCCTTACCTGGCCCCCTTTTGCTGGGCACACTGGTCGACTTTTGTCTGCTCTTGGTACTTTCGATAATTGACAGATCGTTATCGTTGGTCGGGTCTTTCTTTCCCGGCAAATCGGCAGACTTCGCGATCGCAAATCAATTGCACGCTGAATTGAAATTTCTATTCAACGAGCAAATATTATTAAGCTACAAATTAGCCTGCTCCCATTGCACCGGAAGGCGTGCGGACCGATTGAACCGGCCCGCGGCAAGTCGATAAATAAAATCGCTACATTCCCCGCTGACGTCAAGCGACAGTTGCCCGCGAACATTGTTCTAATGCTGCGCCAAAATCGCTCCAGGTTCAACCTGCAGATCGACCTGATTTATCGATCCCTTCCGGTGCTTAGAATTGTCAACCGAAACCCTCCGGAGCCTGCGCAGCCGACAACGCTGACAGCTGACTTGATTTATTCGGTCAAACAATTGTCAACGTGCTAGCAGACAGTAGCAGCAGCAGAGACAAGCAAGAAAGCCCAATCAGCGAAAACAATTGACTACAACGTATCACACAGCCAACGTACTGCCCTCCCACTGTGCTGGCACAACCTTTGATCCATTTTTTTTTTTTGTTTAACTCTTGGCTGCGATAAAACATAAGCAGCGAATGCGCATCATTACCACCAACAGCGGGTAACAACCATTCGCGACATTGATGTTCTTCGCCAATATTCGCGAAATAATGCACCTGCGGCCTGAGGTGGATAAAGAGGTGTTGATGCTTCTAAAACGACCTGCTACTCGTTTGTGGAACTACTGCGTTGTGCTGCACATCTGCACCGGCGGCCCAAGGTTGCATCGCGTGGGGGCCAGTGAGTCGTAAAACTTTATTGTCCCATAACTAACCAAAGTGGGGGAAGGCCTATGAAGATGTTGCATTGTGTCCGCCCCGTTGGGTCATAATGACTGCAGCAGCACCTCATCGTACCTCGTGGTCCGAAGGTGTTACTATCAGCCGCACGATAGCATGGGTGAGGAGGAGGATAGTTAGGGGGTATAAATCTTCCGCAATCAGTGTAAAAAGCCACCGCGAAGAATTCGCCCCGGTCGCGTACCCCTGACCAATCCGAAGTACCCCACGAACCGAAGCAGGGTAGCCATTTCAGCCGGGTCGGGTGAAGGCATAAAATATAATTTTAGCCCGCCAATAACATCAATTAGATATATTTTCAATTAAAAATGCATTTATCATAGGGCTAATCCAGCGTGAAATAATTTTTTTTCCTCTCTCTCTCTTGCAAGCATTTTTCCCAAGTCGCCAGCGCTCGCTCGCTGTTGCTGTGGTTGATTTGGTTCGCTTCGTGTGGTTTGCGGGGCTTATGTTGAGTGGCCATAACGGGGTCTTGCGCGCTGTACTCTGCGCCAGGGCTTATCGCTTAAGATGGGGTAAGAGGGTTCAACCTGTTGTGCTGGCGGGATGAGCTAGCGGGAGCCAACGGTTACGGCTTTTCACCTCTTAGGCAATACATCAATCCACCCAAAATCATAACGGGGCAAAAATATTATTCTTCCCATCAGATTCGGAAAGATTGTACGAACAGTGCACATTATCTTTGCTGCGTACTGTAGGACGATTTATTGTGCTATGGTTTTGGTCAAGGTTTTTTTTAAAAACCAAGCAGAAACGCAGTATTAAAAAACTTAAAAAATAAACTAGTTAACAATAAATCCCAACGAGAAGAATGACCCGTACCAGTGCCAGTGTTTGCTACCGCCCAATACTCGTACCAGATGGCCATATGTTATGCACTCGAATATCAACCCCATTGCACTTCGTACTACCCAATTCGCAATGCAGAAATCCAACGGCCCCGTCATCCGCTATCGCTGCTTCGCTAGCTCCTTTTTGTGCACTCGGCCAGAAGCACTAGCGACGAAAGGCGCAACGGTTCGTCATGAGGGCGCACAGTTTGATGCTGCACTGATGGACAACGGGCTGAAGTGTACTTCGATGTACAGCACTGCCAGCGCTGCAATCATACACCCCAACGCCAAGAATCGTTCGCTGCGATCGCTTTCTTCCCCACGTCCCCACGCCTCAACCCACAAACCGGGCACGATGATGATGCTGATGGTAGGCATCCGTGCCGGTGTGGAATGCTCTGCGGAATGTTGATGGACATACAATTATAAAATAAATCGATAAAAATAGTGCCTTTATTTACGTCTACTCACGACGCTTCAACCCGACAAGCGGCTTTGGTGGTGAGTGTTGTTGTTGGGTTCGCAATCTGAAAGCGACCGTTGTTCATCCTTCCGGCCGCTGGGTTGAGAGTGCGCCCCGTGTGTACAAGCGGAACAAGCCTTGGATTTATACTCGGTGCAGTCAAAGCAATAAATTTGATAAGCTTGAGAAATTAATAACTAATGCACTGTTTGTTGTGCTGATCTTTCTTCATCTGCGGACGGTCGATCCGGGACTGCAGGCAAACGCGCACGGAAGACAAGACAGGCCGCGTAACGTGCACTGGCAAATGCTCTCATCGCCACATGCTTCCATCCGGGGCGCATGATGAAAGATGATGATCCGATCATGACACATTGCACGTTAGTTCTCGCTCTTGCGCTTCCTTCGATTGTGCGCGCCCGATCCCCCTCCCGTACGGCGGTGTATGATAGAATCCGGACCGAATGCATAAAGTTGCTACGATTGACGATTTGACAGAAGCCCTTCATTTCGCGCGTACCGCGATTATCAGTGTCCCACAATGGCCAACGTCGCCCGTGAGCCGAGTGTGCATTTTGACAAGATTTACACAATCGATCCGGTCCGGTTGGCACTACTACGGACGAAGTCATACAGTTAGGAGATATGTCTTCTTTTGAAAATTGGAAAATGGTAAATCGGTTCCACCGGACCGGCGATTGATTCCGGTGCAGTGAATGCGCAATCTAGATCGCGTGTTGTCGTTAAGCTTTCTGCGTACCGCTTATTCAAATGCCGTTTCTGCTAATATATCTTACCGATGATCGTTATGGTCGTATGTTGAACTGCTGGACGAATTATCTAACAGCTCGTCAGATAGTTCTCCATTGCAATGCACAAGCGGGTCGCTCCCGGGGTGGACTTGTTGGGGTAAAAAGTGGTTCTAAAGTGAGGTAAGCTTAGTACTGTCGTAAAACATTCCTAAGTGACACACATCTACGCCTATCAACCTCCCCGACAAGATATGACACTTCGTCTCTCTCTCTGTCTGTTGCGCTCTGGCGTTAGACTGTTCCATTCGGCTGCAGTGGAGACCCGTCCACATAATGCCGGATTATGATCACCACGATATAGAAGGTCTGACCACTGGGTGCATTCTAGATCCCGCAAGCCTGGCCGTGCCCGAGAGCACAAAATTTCCCAGATAGCATTGTTTATTAGGGGCTCATTAGAGTGCACCGAGTGTTGTTTTATGATGTTTTATCTTTCCCGGTGCACCCCACTGCATCTGCCCGTATCAAGCGAAAATCGATTCGTTTCGGGTGAAGGTGCGGAAAATTCATTAGTGTCAGCTTTCAGCTCTCGTCTCAGCCGGTGAATTGTGAAGGTGAAGGACAACATTTCCCATTCCCCCTCCAACCCAGAAATCGACGTTTGGAAGGTGGGAAGAGTGGGGGAAATGGGACGCGATAACCCATTGTTTAGTGGAAACAAGCGCGCGCGAGCGCATTTACACGAACCCGGCACCCCGGTTCGCGTATCTCGTCGATGAAATCTGGGAAACTTGTCACCACCGGGAGGCCGTTGCAGTTGCGGCACGCGATCGGTGATGCGCGAGGAGGGCAGATGTTTCCGCATTGGTAGATTACTCCTTTGAAATGTCGATCAAACGGGGCAGTGTGACATGAAGAAGAGGATTGGTGTCGGTAGGTGAGGAGGGAACCGTGCGGGCGGAACAACGCGAACCTCCCAGCAACAACAGCATCGACACGTCCATCTTCAAACGTCCTGCCGTGTGTGTCCCTTCGTGCCCGCAGCTCAGCAATGATTCGGAATCGAATCAACAGGTAGCCGGTGTGGATCAGTGATAAGTTCCTTGACAGCTGGCATGCACTTACGCGATGGAAAACTCCCGTTTGGCAGCCACCATCAGGGCTGGGGAGTGTTGCATTTTCATTTACAGCATTTACAGGTCCATGTTGGAGGTGATCGAACTTTGCCTACCGCCAAACGAAGCCCTTTCCTTCCCCATTCCTCATAGCGGTGCGAAAGATATTGGAGGGTTGGGGTGGCCTCGTCTAGGGCTCCGCGCGCAAGGATGTTTACCCTTTTTTGGGGTCGGGCTCCCGCGCGTTCCGATACGGACCGATAGTGTTATGACAGCGATGATTGACACTTTGAGGACCGCTCATCATCAGATCAGGCTTCCATCACGGTGACGCGGAGCCCGATTTTCGCCCGATGCACGTAGATTAGCACGACGGAACGGTGACGTACTCTGTAATGGGTGGTCGTACCATCTCCAGGACGCTTGCATTCAGGTGTCACCCTGACCATTTCCGTTGCGCATTCCATAACCGGTGCCGGTTGCGATTTTCTGCGATGTGTTTATCTGGACGAACGATCGGGAGCTGAGATGCGATCGGTTACAGTAAGGTTGCTTTCATGAAAGGCGCTTGTGACAATGCCCTGCCGCCTAGAAGATGCGACATTCTTATCGTATTTGCTCGGTGAACTTGGCGGAATTGTTGAAGTTTGAGCGACTCGGTACTTACTGAGAAATGTTATATTTTTTTTATTATTCAAAGGTCTGCAATGTTGGTCAGCTCTTTTTCCAGCAAAAATGCTCAGTTTAATTATACATTCCGGGGTTATAAAACAAAACAACTCGTAGCGAAGATTTACATATCATCTTACTTTATCTACCACCGGCGATATTCGCCGCTTTCCACCCAGTGGACTGGCTTTGTTCGGCCACAATGCATCCATTTCAATTTGTGGGTCAACTGAACAGCTCAATAATTTTCATCTCCTTATTTTTTTCCCTTTCAGGTAAGGTTCCCACCCCCATCCCCCATTTATCGGTGTCGTATATTGCGATGGAACGCGCCGGTACGCGTAAGTGCAACATAACTCCCGCGACCTGCCAAACTGCAACGGTACCTTAACGGTTTTTGCTTGTCCGCGAGTGAGTCATCCCAATAAAACCCGCTCCCCCAGTGCGCACGTGACGCTCGGTGGGTGAACAAACAAACGCACAACCTACAGCGACAGATAACAGGCCCGGATGATGGTGCGCGATGGCTGCCTGCAGGATGCAGGACCGCGGGCATGCGAGCATAAGCGAGCCGGCGTAGCATTATCCTCGCCCACACGCGTCCTCGCGCAGTGGTGCGATCGATGCTACCTAAATCCCTCTCCAGCACATAAGCACACTAATGTGGCCAACACACACAAAATATCACAGCAAACACCAACCGTCCGAAGTGCTTTTCGTTGTGCGGCGTCCGTCGATCGTCAAGCTATTTTCCATTTCCGCCCCGGTATCGGACCTGGCCGGTGCAGTTACAAGCCTTTGTGCGAGAAGATACCTACACGGTGCATGCTGATGTTCGTTTCTGTCTTCGTTCCTTTTTTTGTTTTGTTTCCGCTATTTATGCGAAGTGTTAAAATTGCGATAAAGTTCGCTCGTCTGTGGGAGAGAGTGGGAGAGAGAGGCAGCCCCCTATCCTATGCGTGGTTCCCGGCAGGGGGTGGTGACGCATGCCGAGGTGCCGAGATTCTAGGGTGTGTAACTACCCGTGGAATGGAATTTAGCGAACATAACCCTCGTATTACGTAATTTATATATCGCACCTAGTGTTCTCGTCCTGCCATTTGGCGATGCAAACAGTTGTGGTTCGCAAACCCCTCGCTCGTTGTAGGACGTTGTAATTTTAGGCCTATTTTACGCGATTGCCAGATGTTGTTTCGCTGCGTAACGATTTACACGTTCGGGATAAGCGATGAACCCCCCCCCCAGTCGGATGTTATTTCGGGCGCAATTTCTAAAGCGTCCAAAGGAGCAGAAGAAATTTATTTGATGCTGAGCTGCTGTGCATTATCCAACTGCAAGCCACGCTGCACGGGCGCGCTCCTGCAGCGGCCAAGCCTTCCATCCAAATGGCGCTTTGTTTTGGGGTGGCTAAGTACAGAAAAAAAAACCACACGAACCGTGAGAAGGATGGTCGAACGCGGGTTTTCTTTGGGGTTTTGCTCGCGCTCCATCGGGAATGTAATTTTCGTATCTTGTTAACCTCCCAGTGCTTGGCGTGCGAAATCGATGGACGGGACGGGAAACGATGGGAGGAAAAGGGAGCCTTGTGGGGGGAGGCAACAAAAGCAACAACCACAACAACAACCAAACTCGACGGAACTGCGTCCCAAGAATGCAGTACCGTGAAGATGCAGCCGGCCAGTAACGATGCTGCCGGTGACCCAAGGAATCGGCCGGCAGGGGGGAGCATGGTCCCGACACGGCCTAGGTGGTAATTATTTGCAATTTAAGAAACTCCAGCACCAACACAAAGGAAAGCACCCTCCCGTGCATGGGGAGGAGTGAGTGGGAACGGTGAAACTTTGCTGCTCGCTCGCCCAGCTCACAAAGGATTGCCTTTCGCGGCTAACTGGTTTCCCCGGGAGGGGCGGGGATCGGTATATCGGAACTCGGGGAGGGCAGCAAACGAAGCAAATCGTGACGGACTAGTGAATGACTGGTTCGGGAGACTGATCGTGCGAAATGTTCTTGAGTGTTGGGGTGGTTTTTTGTTGTTGTTTTGTTTGGCTTTTCTTTTTGTCTCTTGTTTTGTTCTTGCCCTTCTGTTTGGCGTTTGTAAATAGTACCGCAGAATGGAAGAAATTCCGGTGCGAAATTTATATCGTGCAAATGCATTCGTTTTCTTCGAAAACAAATGTGTCAATCCCATGCGTTATTCTTCCATCTGGCACGCATTTACAAACCGATCTGTGATCTCCGTTGCCCGTTTCCAATAGCAAAATGTCAAGCGTGATAGCGGATATCATCATCAACCTGAGTGATGATAGGCGGATCGATTACCACCACCGACAGAGATTGATCGCGGGACGTGGCTAGGCCCACCGTGGAGCAGGCGAACAAAACGTATCACACGCCATTAAGCAACCGGCATCTACCGGACGATCTGCCGGTGCTAGTTAGGGTGGAAATTAACAAAATGATCACATTATTTAAAAAAAAAACCCCGCAACGAAAATAGGAGCGTGATGCTGTGTTGTTCGCTTGGTTGTGATGATGTCACTAGAGCGGAGCATGAGATTAATCCATCGCCGGGACATAGATCACGGCCAGCGAATAGGCATTTTTAACTTTCAACACAGCGATTAATTCTACCAAAGCGTCTAATCTCTCTTTCCGTCACGCGGATCACGGTGCCGCACTACCATTAGCAATGCCAACCTGGGATGTTTTGTGTGGCGTAAAGGACTTCAAATTTCACTGGTATCAACACAATTTTTCCACCAAAAGTTTATGCTTGTACAAACGAATTCCTTTCTGTCAAAAAAAAAAAGTAACAATCAACCAATGCGGTGTGTGTTCCCTTGCTGTAATTAATCTACACCATCGCCTACACCGCCTTTTGCGGTGTGTGGCAGCAACCTCCGCAGTCGTTATTTTGTCAGCGAAACCTGCGCACGATAAATTTTAATCTGTATCTAATCTAATCCGATCGTCGAACCCTCGGCGTTCGTCGCTTGATCGCCTGCGCAGCTCTTTCACCTTTCGGGCCAACGGTTCCCATTCGGCCATTCGTTTTCGGCAGCTAATAAGACCAAAAATAACGACATGTAAAGGACGTTCTCGTACGCCACACCTTGTGTCTTTCGTTTTTTTTAATTCTCGTTGCGTTTCTCGGTGGTCTCCCTGGTCGCGGGAGACGTGCGTGCAGCATATTTCGCTCGCTGTACCAACAAGAAACAGAAAAGCGGTGCATTTCGGTCCACAAAACATGGCTGTTCGCAGTTTGGAGTAAACACGCTACCTACAGCACAGCGCAGGAACACACAGATAAGCGAACCGTCCCGGGTTGCCGCGCATCTCCGCAGTTAACACGCCACGCCGCGAATGGTGATGAAGGCTCCCGGGGGCTCGGATTGGACTGGTGTTGATTTAACAGCATCACAACAGATGTAGCTGTTTGTAGCGGATAGCTTCCGACTGCATCAGCAGCACCACCAGCAAGAGCAGCAGTAGCATAATAATTCAACATTTTCCACGTACGCCGAACTTCGGTGCACCGTCAGGCCGCACGATTTTGGAATTATGCTTCTCGGTTCGGGTTTGCCGAGATGCTGCTTGCAATTAAAATAAATGTGATATCAAATCTGATTGCAAGGGAGCGGGAAAGATCCAGATAAGTCGACGGGTGCGTAGAAGAGAAAGGTTTGCCTGGTTCCAATTTGAATAAAGCATAACAAAAACGATCGGTTGGCGAAGAAGTTCCGGACGAGCATCCTATCCATTTCCTTCGGGGCCCGTCCAAATGTGCGAAAGGTGAGAATTTCTGAAAGATTTCGGGAGGAGAATGGTACTCGGATAGTGATTTAATCTCGATACGGCCTCGTGATGATGATGATGATCGTCCTGTGCACCGTTGGAGTGTTGATTTTACACATCGAACCCCGGACGGACGGTCCTCAGATCGGGATCGGGTTCAAGCAAAAAAAAAAAGGTTCGTCCTTCGAGCCGCGGCGATCCGTTGTCGGCGAGCCACGAGTTTTTGCAATGCACAATTGCATGCGCCAGTGCACCGCCTGGGGAAAGATGGCTACCGCGCTACACACATGCAACCGGCATCGAACCGGAGGGATAATGAGATGTATGTGTGTGCTGCTTCTTCCAGACCACGGGGACCGAGGGGTTGGTGGAATGGACGGTCGAGATGAGTGGTTCGATAAGAAAAAAGGGGCTAAAGATAATACAGAACAACGCACCAAACCCCAGTGTGTATTATGCAAAAGCAAACAACGGGCAGGGTAGATCAGTGCCCCCCCGTGCGCGCGTCTGCTTGCTGACGGTGGTTTTCGGTGGTGGTAATCGCGGTTGTAATCATTCACCCCGCAAAACCCCCCCACCCCTACGAGATACCCAGCTAGGGAAAGGAAGGGGAAAAAAAGGACACAAACCAGAAATTCGCATGACGAATAAGCGATAACAGACTGGTAACGAAATTAGTATGCACCTCGTGCGGACGGCTGCAGGCTAAGCAATACAGCGTACCTCATTGTGTGGTTTAATGGTTTAATAATGGTTCGCCCATCCTACCGATCGGTGTATTAAGCTAACACGTGCGCACTGGTATCGAGATTCTAACCGATTCCGTTTACAGCTGGTACTGCAATTTTTGATACTGCCACGCTAATTGCGCGCTTCCGCTTTACCGTGGCCATAGTAAGAGACGAACAAAATTCCGGCTAATTGCGCGGAGACGATTGGGATAGAATATTAATTTAATTATCATCCCGATCGGTGGCTGGCAGGGGTCAGCAAGACCCCAGTGCCAGTACGGTTTTAATCTCATGCTTGTAATTATTTAAATGGTAGCTTGGCTGAGGTTGCGCGATTTCAACCATTCAATACCTAATCTATGTTCCTGCTCGATCGTACCAACTCGCCGTCACTCTCGCTCCCTCTCTCACCCCTATCTCTCACTCCCCCTTGGTAGGAGTAATACCAACGCACCAAACGCTCTGTAAGTGCCGTGGTAATTGAAAATTGATTACTGTCAGGGTCCGTGCAAAAGAATTTCGCCATGTTTGCGCCCTCTTAACCCTCCCGGCTCCCAGCGAATAGGGAGGGGGAGCCGGCCCAGCCCGGACATAAGCACAACTGAATTCTTTCTAAATATTACTAACCCCCAAAACGATCCGAAAACGCGAACTGCGAACCGAAGCGGATCGCATTTTGGTAGCCGGCAGTTGTGTACTGTACTGTACGCGAGTCCTCCGCAGTTCGATCGGCACGAACGTCATTGCCTGGTGCTTCCAAAAATTATACCCCTGTGTGCTTTAATGGTTTTTTTTTTGTGCCCGTCTCGCTTTTTTTTTGTTGTTGCTCCACAAACAAGCTTAACAAATCGGGTTAGACTAGTGACTCCTTTTCGGTTTGTGTGTGTGTGTGTATCGGTTTTATTTTTTTTTCCATGCCGATGGAAGCGCTGGAAGATAAATTATCAAAATTGCTCAGTAAATAACGATTACGCGGGGGATCCAAGGGATTTTGTACGTGCAAGGTTGCCACAAATCAACAATCGCGCGCGGTGCTGGACGGGAAGGAACCGGAGCCACCGCTGTCCGTATGTAACAGTTTGGCGCAAGCTAACGGAGCTCGGGTCGGGCTAGCGGCACCGGATAAATTAACGATACTACGCTGTGCGGCCTCTACGTTTCACACTTCCTACACGGATCGAAGCGCTAGCGTGCGTTTAGGAGCTTTAGTTAGTGGTGGGAACCGTTTTCGAGACTTTACCGTAGCGAGCGAGCGAGTTGATGTGAGCGATGAAGGAAGAAAGAGCAAATGAGACAATTTTCCGACTTAAAATCAATCCGAAATACCTTTGACGAATAGAGCAAATAGGCAAGAATACGCTCAGATTATATGTTGTACTCGTCTATGGGACCGTATTTCTGCAAAAATAATACCAATTTTAAATGTTGTACGACCGTTCTCCACTAAAGGATAAGCATTCTTTTTTCATAAATAAGCATAAGTTGTACGATAGTTCTCCACTAAAGGATAAGCATTCTTTTTTCTTTGAAGAAATGACGATAATCGCATCGTCTTATTGATTTACTACAGAAATACTAGCGAGCGCCATCATCAGACAATGCCAATTATCTCAATTTGGGTCCTTCCAAGCAACTTATGAACTATATGGACGACCTAAAATGACTTTACGTCCCAGGTCGTCCGGTATGATTCTGATGACATGACCAGCCTATCAAAACCAAGCGAGTATAAATCGTTGTACAATAGCGAGGTCATTGTACACCTTGTAGACCTCATCAGTAGAAGGACTCCTCTGCAACTCGACCAAGAGTTTTTCCTCAGTTTTGGACGATGCCCATTCGTCCATTTTACCCAAGATTGGTCAACTAATTGGTTGCGGTTAGTTCAAATGACAGACAAACTAGCATTTGGGCTGGACAAACCACTGCCAAAAAAAAAACAGATGTATTCTGCTGTTATCTTTATAGACAGGTGTTATAAGCGTTGTAAGGATTGTCTAATAAATTTATTCACCTACAGAAGCTATATTCTCTGACAAGGAGTTAATGAATATTGTTGTTCTCAGGAGATGGCAAGTACCCAGCTCTCTTCCCCTGCCTTAATAAAAAATAGTGAAATAGTTTGCGAGATCATAGGAACCTTTTTTTTCGTTTTTTTTTACGAGATCATAGGAACCCGGTCAGTAATTTCTGTGCCAATATTCCAGCAAAACGCTTGCATGTTGAAAATGCTTACCAGTTTGCATTTCGAAAATCTATACAGCAACAACTCACTGCTATGCCGTCGTTGCGGACTTGTCGCAAAAAGAATTGCTCGCAAACAAACAAACAAAAAATGCAACAATGTAACGAAACAATTCTCACCAACTGGTTTAACATCGCCATCATTATCATCATCGTCATCATCGTTCCGTTTTGCCAGTACGAACTCCGAACCGAATGGGAACCCGCTTCGCTCTAAGTGAAAATCTATAATTTCGTTAAAAAGTAATTTTTCTTCCCCCTGCGCTTTCGATCACTTTGCGGACGACCTGCGGTGCAGTGATCTGGTGCGAGAGGTTTGGGAGGGAAGGACTTGTGGACAGGTGATGGTGCACTCGATGCAGAGGGATGGAGAGGAAAGATGAGGAGTGTACACGGGGTCAGCATAGCGAGTGGAGACCCTCCTTACCCTACTGGCACCCCGAATCAGTCTCCGTCCCCCGGGGTCTTTGGTAAAACGTTCGGTTTTGCGCGGCATTTGCCCGATGGCCAAAATGTGTATGATTATCATAATTGCTGCGTCCGCGTCCGCGTGTGGCTTGCCGAAATTCGATACGCTTGATTGGTTTAATAGATTTTTAGACGGGGTGAAATTCTCCGTGTCTGTGACGCCACCGAGTGCCCCACTGAGTGGGGAATGCTATTTTGCTGCTGTTGACGTACCACTAAAGCGTACCACCGATTTTTTTTTTGCCGAAAGTGGAAGAATTGGCAATTTTGCCACCTTTCCGAGTGTGGCTAAAGGCTTCCATGACGTCTAGGATGCTTTGGCGAAGCCGGTACCGATTGGACGAGTCGTACAGGAGCAAAGGAGAAACATTTCTCCCATGGCCATTTTTGGGTAATATAAGTGGAGCAGCAGGATGTTTTCAGCCCACGTTGCACACGAATTAGTTGAATTTGAATCGCTTACAAGAGACTTCATATGTGTTTGAGCGAATTTACTGTAGATGGCGCTCTTTGTTAGTACACATCCCAGTTAGTGTTAGTATGTAATTAGAAGCGTTTAACTCAATAGATACCAATCACTAGAAAAGAAGTAAAGAAAATTACAACTTTCAACCACATTCCATCAATCGCACAACGATCGAAAATTAACCTAGCAGCTTGCCTAGCTTATCGCCTTCCTTGCACTTTCGAGATGCCGGATCGTGCAATTGCGAAACATATAAAAAACTGCGCGGCTAATTAGCTCTGTCCAACATTCAAACGGGCACCTTCAACAGCTACGTTCCCAGAAGAAGCTGCTGCCTAGCTATCTCACGAAAGGTTACTGAACCTGCCGGGTCCGTGAGGTGCATTCCATCGGCGTGCAGAATTGCATTCGCTTCGGCCGGCAGAGATGTTGGCATTGCTTCCCGCGCACATCGATCGGATTTCAGCAATGAGTGATCGGCTGCTCGGACGGACAAGGGAACGCCAAATCGTGATCATTCGGAAGTGACCATTTAAACCATCCCTGCCCTGCCTTGCTGCGGGATAAGGTGGCGAAAGATGATCATCTCGCTGTGGATGCCTGGATTGATCATCGTGTGCCAACGGGCACCCGCAAGATCCCATCCAGCAGGGATGGGGTCGGTAGTCTGTAAATTAGAGCACGACCACCGGCTCGGGTTCGGGACTCCACCCGCCATCCACCAGGGAATCCGGAGCTGGGAAGGATGGGCCACTGCTCCGAACAGAAACCGTCTATAATTCATCGCTCTTTAAAGACAGTCTTTACCGGTTTTCATCGCACTAGCAAAGGCAAAGGCGCATCGATGGTTTGTCTCCGGGTGAAGGGTGCGCGCGACCGAGCGCGGTCTCGCGTCTAGTTAGGGTTCGTCGCCGCCGCCATGCTCGGCAGCGCACGAACTTTACACGCCCCCACGACGGACGGTCGTGGGCACGCGCTTCTATTACGCCGCCCGTGTGGCGCACTTTTCCGTTTCTGCGTCAGCAAAATCCTTGCCCCCTTGGCACTGAAATCGAACTCCTGGTTGGGAGGATTTTTGTTTGCTGCTCTCTTCTCCAACTCGGTACACTCTCGGCCAACTAATAAATCATTCCAGTGCGGCCACACTGGTAGTAGCTAACGGGGGCAGGAGGCAGGATGCCGGTGGGCACAGGGCACCCATCACGACAAGCGCTGAAAGGCTGGGGTGGAGAATGTGACCCCCGAGGGGGAAGAGGAAGTAGCTAATGCGAAACCACCGGTATGGAACCTCCCATGCGGCCATCGTTAGGCCATCATCGGTGGGCGACTTTGGTTACGGAGCGTTTTTTTTTTTGTTCTCGCCACAAATCCTCCTGAGAATTCCTCTGCCACGGTCGAGGTTGTGGTGGCGGACCGGGAAGAGGTCAGAGCCCAATCCTGCAATCCTAGAACAGTGCCCCCAACGGTCCGGATCGTGAGTTCCAAACGAGTCCAACCAAATATAACTGCTCCTCCCTTCCCTTCTCCCAACGTACTCCGCATCCAATGTGGGCTGCTCAATCGATGGGAAGTTACCGATGCCGCATAGAAATGGTTCGTTCGCACATGGACATGGAAAGTTTTCCAAACGGCTTTGTGGCTTCACCCCGCATCCAGTGTGTGCAGAGTTAATTTGAATAAAAACTCATCCGGATACCCCGGGAGTTGACCTCTTCGGGTCGCGAGAGTGGTCTTCGGGGGCGGACAGCATCGGCCTCTGCGGCAATCTAACATCCAATTAAGCCCATTAAGTAAAGACACTTTTGCCGTTTGCTTTTTTTTTTTTGCTCAGATTTTCCAACCATGCGGAGTGGATGGAAGGGCACACCAGCGTGTAGTGTGCGCTACTGCTAGGCAAACGTCCTGTAGCCGGAGCGCGTAAAAACAACCCACGAAGAATGGAGATCGTGAAAATGCGGTACACCGCCCGTTTAACCTCGAATGTCAGACAGCACAAGAAGTTCAAAAGTGTTACACACGCGTGAAGCGTGAACAAGATTGAACCCATTTCGTTGAGTTACGCCGAGTTGTGCCTAACGTTGGCTAGAATGTAGTGAGAGTGATATCCGTGTGATTCTTTCCATAAGCAAAAGAAATAGTTTGATGTTAACTTCTCATCGTTAGATGATATTATATGCGAAAAAGGGTATTTTATGATCGTTACTCTGAAGCGGAAGACTTGCACTCAAAACCTCCAAGCCACTTTTGATCATTTTTTCAAATTCAAAGATCATTTTTGGAATTTTTTAAAGCAAGTCCTATCTATCCTAACAGTTTCTAAAGCTCCTGGATTATCAGTGAAATGCTGCAAATGACAATTCTGGCTACTCGGAAACGCAATGAAACAAATGAAAAAAAAAATAGTTGTCATATAAAATCGGTGATAAAACGAAATTTATTGATGATGCGTTTCGTTCCGTTATTACACTAGCGGACAGCATCTATCTGTCAATCGCCCTGCCAGAGCCCGGTTTGACAGATAGACGACTAAATCATTTGGCACAATCGGTCAGGTCTAATAACCCCACTATTCAGTTTTGGTGGAATCTGGCAACACTTCCATTTAGAAGTGTCATCTTCGGGTTTTCTCTTCCTCTAGCTGTCATTTTGAAAACTGACCGAAACTCAAGATACGCCAGAAATTTCGTACTTTTCATAATAGTATTAGTAAAGTATTAGTATTAGTCACTAAAATCGCTAGAAATTCTTTTCATCTCTTAGCATGAGCGGATAGCTAATGGTATCCGCGAGTAAGTATTTATGATGAAATTGGAAAAGGTTTTCCCATGGTGAGTGCAACGACGCCATCATAACACGTATTGCAAATTATTTATTTTGTACAAGTCACCGCCCGGTTAGCGAGAAAGCTCTCACCGGTCATTTTGTTGCCCGTTCATTGTAACGGTCGGTGGCAACAATTTGTTGCAATTGCAACAGCGCATCATGATGCAGAAGAAACCTGTCGGAAAATCATACGTTACGCCTAGACCGATATTGATGATCGAGTTTGAAAATTCCATTCCACGCACCGGAGCCGGAGGTCCCTTTTTCGGTTCGGCATCAAACCCACACACTAGATTCGCGCATGCGGTACAGCTCTAAACTGCCACGGCACTAATGTGGTGCGGAACTCGTTTGATTGACCCAAGGGGGCACCACCACAGGGCAGAGGTGGCACGCATGATAAATGAATTACATCGCACGAGCTGACCTCGCGCAGAAGCGATCACTTTCTTGCGCCGGAGCACCCGGTTCCCGTCCGGCTGTCAAATCGGTATTAAAAATATGCTCGCCTCACCGTCGACGCGATTTGTCGATCGCCCGGTGAAGATTACCGGGTAATGGATGTTGAGTTGTCGAGGTTCGCGTTCGTGTGCCTGCTGCTACTTTGTAGCAAACTCGCTGCTCCGTATTAGGCCACAGTTCACTTACTTTGCAGCAAACAAATGTCACCGGTTTTGTAGTTGTGAACTTCCTGCCCTATCTTCTCGTTCAGAAAGCCTCCCCCTTATCACGGCCAATGGGGACAAATGAGGAAAGGTGGCAAGTCGGGGTAATACACGCGGTTAACGTCACAATCGGTCGACGTGACATACATGAAATTTGTTCCCACAGCACGTACCTATGCTGTGCGCCAACCGATCAACCGACGTGAAGCTTAATTACCACCCAGCGCTCAGAAAGCGCGCGTTCGGGTGGAAGAATGCTTCCAATTTTTTAATTGCCCCCTCACTCAGCACTCACTCTCGGGCGATCGCGTCACCCGAGCACAGGGGAAAAAGCCGGGCAACACATTAGGGTGGACGACAGGTTAGGGTGTAGCAGCAGCCACCAGGTGAACCACCGGCGTTCGTCGTCGTCGTCGTCATCATCGCGATCGTCATCATCGTTTTCATCTGGCGGTAAGATGAGAAGGAACCCTTGGGAACTATTAGTGCACTAATGATTTCGGGAAACGGTCGCTAGCTGCTGCGCGCTCCCAGGAAGGAAGGGGCCTATCTGCCGTTTGGCTACCACGCCAACCCCCTTGCGGCAAAGTGTGTCACTTGATCAGAGCGCATCCTCAATTTAACTTCTCGTATGGGCGAACCTGTAATGGAGTAGTAGGTAGTGCGCAGTGTGCCGGCGCGTAGTCGGCTAGTGACGTTTCCCATACACATATGCGAGTGTCTAGTCGATCGTTCATCGAACGAAAAAAAAATGACTTAGAACAGCCACTATTGACCAGTGCGCTTAGAAATAAAGAAGAGAAAAAATGGTTCAATTAATGGTACATTAATAGATTAATTTGAAACCGGTCTTCTTTCCAACGGTGTCTGCTTTACTGTATTTTCCGTGTGTTTTTTTTTTGTCTTTTGCTTTATTTTTGTTGCCCTCTCTCTCTCTCTATCTCTCTTTCGCTCTTTATGTATCGCTTCCACTACTATTATGATGGCAAAAGCATCTTACAATAGTTCCGAACGTTCGATTCCTCTGTGTGTTTTTTTTTTGCTCCCCTGGAAGTGGCTCACCCACTACGACCATGTTCAGCTTTTGTGCTTTCGGTTCTGGCCTTCAATCGACCGCACTTGCCACCGCCGGTGTTAATGTTTGCGTTTCATTAAGACTCATTTATGTTATACCTGTCCGGTGCTGGGCAACGTTTGCATTTTTCGGCCAGCGCGTAAAGCGCTCCCGATGCTGCTACATGATATGATGCCAACTTCAAGTGGTCCACTGAAAAGGGTGGAGTAAGCGGTAGGGTAGGGAAGGGAAGGGAAGAGGAGGTGGTATTGAGTGAAGGAAAATGTAACGTTTCTCTTCCTAAGCGATCGTCCGTGTGGTTCATTCCAATCGGATCAGAGCGAGTCCAAACCAATAGGACGGACCCAGTTTGAAACGAAAGACTTGAATGCCTCATCAAGCAGGGTGTAACCTTGAGCGGTCAATGAGGAACTTTTTCCGGATCTTTTTTGTTGTTGTTTCTGGCCTTTTTTTTGTTTTTGAACTTTTCTTTTTGGCTTGAGGGCGGGAAAATAGATTGCAAACGGTCGCTAGTGCAGTTTTCCACGATGCCATCATCTTTTCTCCGTTTTCCATTTCGCAGCGCGCAGGTGAAAAGCCAGTTTCCCGGGAGAAAGTGTACTTTCCTCATTGAAGTTCACCAAGTAAGAAGAAAAAAAAACTAACAGAGGAAGCAAATATTTTGCGCCAGTAATTATCGATTGGCAAGGGTAGGATTGCACTCCACTCTGTGGTGCATTTTTGTTTTTTGTCCGCCAATTGGAACACCACCGCCAGTCACCACCGGGGTGTATGGAGCACGGTTCGTAGCCACGGAACGATAATCTAGCACTTGTTTGATTAATCTATGCCCTTTGACAAGTGTTGTCTTTCCCCCCAGGACTCTCTTTTTTGTCCTCGCGTAGCTCGTGAAGAAAGCAATAGAATTGATTGTAGCGTTTCCGCGTTTTAACCCATCTGACCCTTCGCCGGGTTTGTGCTGACATTTTTCTTCGCTCCAGCACAGTCCATCCCCGTGATCTGTTCGATAAGCGTGGAAAAGTCGAACCATAGAGTGCACCGCCGGTGCTCATCCATTTAGGGCCCTCGTTTTTGCCCCTTTGTGCAACTGCATTAGCACCGTTTGTCGGACAAATGAATTGGCCCTTCGGTGGAAATGTCGACAGCAGCACAACTGTCTGCCCTTGGCACAGGGAACCACCGTAACGCAAAACTATGCTAATTACTGTGTGTGTTTGCGTTCGCTTTTGGCCACCGGATTGTGGTAGCTAACAAGGATGGTGCTGTTGCTGCTGGGGCTCGTGCGTTGTGCCCTGCAGCTCCACCGTGGTGCATTTCTTTCATCGTGGCAAAGAAGCTGGCCACGATGGGCTTGGAAATGATGATGTGTTTATTTTGCCGTATGCTAGATGGCCTGCCTGCCTGCCGGCTGTGTGTATGATGGTATAATTAAGCTCAACTTCTAGAAGGAAAATAGCCAGGTTTGCAGCGAGAGAAAGCGCCTGCCGCTGCTAATGCGGGAAAAGTGCATTGCGGGAAAATTCATTCCATTCTACCCAATGCGGTCCCCGGCCGTTGGGCTTACATTTCACTGGCATGGTATTTTCCAAGCACCACCCTACCTTATGGTGCCACAAAATCAACCCTCAAATCGAAAAAGAGTAATAGCTTATATGTTAAAATTCTTTTGCCTTCCCTGCCGGACGCTTGTCCGCCCGATGTTTGTTTGCACTTTCCCATACGGGCTAATAGATTGCTTCATTCAGGCTAACGATGACGTGAGCTGGCAATTAAAATTGAAGTGATTTATTGACCATTTGATTCGCTGCTCACATTAATTAAAACCGTTTTCTCCCGTTGTGCTCCGTTGCAAAGTTTTCTACCGACCAAAGTGGGCGCGAAAGGAGCATAATTTCCCGCCGGTGGTGAAGGTGGACGGTCGTTTTCCTGCTTGCCGAAGTAAAAGAAACCATTTGCGGAATCTTGCGCTTTTGTTTGTTTTGCACGTGAAATCTAAAATAATTGCTTTCACAAAAAAAAGACATCCCTTTACTCTAAATGATCCCTGTTTGCTTGCTTGCTTGTATGCTTGGTTGTTTGTACATCGCTGGTACCTGCATCAATTTTTGCACAAACTAGACAAGCACAAAGCGATCGAGAGCGCACATCCACACGCGGAAGCGTTTCAGTTTCTTGTACCGGCTGGTGATGGCTTTTCTGCTGGCCGCCACCGTAACCGCGGACCCGAACCATGACTCGGCGACTTGTTGGCTTCTTCACCCACGGCAAACCAGCAATCATGCTGCGTAATCATTTCTATTTCGTTTTCATACATGCATCCCTCCATCCGCACCGATCGCTCGCCTTCCCCGCCACTCCACTTCGCCGGGTTATGTCGTCACTCCGATTTCCCGGCATTTTAAAAGCTTCTCAGCCGTTCCCGAAAAGGGATGCTTTGATGTTGGTTCTCTCGCGTTTTTCTGCCCGCCGACCACTTAAACCGCTGTGTGGCAGCCCCGGTCCCCGGTCCGGGGAGGCTTCTAATTTTTGGTTGAGTGTTTAATCATTCTCTCGAGCCCCGGAATGGTCCGGCAGGCAAAAACGGATATGCGCGCACGGGATAAGACTACCATTTTTCGGCGTAATCGACTTTTTTTCCTTCTTTTCTTCAGTGTGTCTCTGTTTTGGTCTGTGTTCTCAATGCGGTTGGAGGGAGTAGCGTCCTGCAATCGATGGAGCATCTTTATACGGTTCAAGTATCGGACACTTTAGGGCGCTCGCTAGCATTAGGTTCGATTTCCTGTAATCGATACCCGGCCAGGCAATGGCAAAGGAACGCGAGCGATTGAAGAAGAGCTAGAAAGTGAAACCGCAAAACCTATGATCAGGCAGATTCTATTTTCACAGGATTAAATGAACGTTTTTTTTCTAGTGTGCTTCACAATAGTGGAGCAGTCATTTGGGGTTTCCTTTCATTTCTTATTGTAAAACAACTATTAAAACTTATATGCCTGACCATGCTCACAGAAATAAAAAATCAATACGACAAATCAAACAAATCTTTTCCAGAGGTTCCTCGTCTGCTGCGTCGTTGAAGTCTTTCGATTCGAATTTAAAAATGCTCCACTTTTTTTCCTTTTTGATTTTTTTTAAGAAAGACGGTGTGATCGAATTTTGCACATATTTTTACTTATAATGCAGAAGAAATATTAATAGTTTGTATGATCAGTGAAACAAACCATTTGGAAAGGTTCCTCGCTTGCCTGATAGTTGAAGTCTTTCTATTTCAAACTACCAAAACTTTACATTTTTTCCACAATGGACTTCCTGGCCATGTTCCAATTTTTTACATTTAAATGGAAATGATTTACTACGATAAAGCCATAAAACTTATTGCAGAAGTTCCTCGCTTGATGCACCGTTGAAGTCCTTTTGTTTAAATTTAATATTTCGTCTCTCTATGTGTCATTTGGCTCTTTATGTGTTATTTGGCAAGAAATAATTTTACAAACATGATGTTTTTCCTGCTTTACAGCGGCTTTTTGCAATCAACAATCCTTCGTTATACCTTCAGCAATATGACCAAGAGCATTAGATCGCCTTCACAACAGCGCCACAACCCCAGCCGTTGGGCAAGAATCTTTGTTCTGACGTTTCACCGAACGATGCTACGGTGGAAAAAGGGAACGTGTTGATGAATTTCATTCAACTTTCCCGTGACCTACCGCGCGACGATGATGGACAAACGACGAACCGTCCTGTCCTCTGTGGGAGCATAGCTGCCGCTCGTAACCCGCCTGCAAAGAGCGGTCGGCAAGCAGAAGGCACAGAGTTGTTGAACCAAACAACAACAACAAAAAAACACCACGATTGTTCTGTGTCCATGCGTGGAGGAGGGAACCGAAGGAACAAGACAACGGGACAGAAACGAACGAAGAGATTCCATCTGTTGCGGTTAGTGCAATTCATCGTCATCCGGACGGATGCATCCTCATCCAGCAAATCATCCGTTTGCACTCCCCCTACGCGGATTCGTACCCTATTCTTCGGTGCCCCCGTACGGGAAGCCAACGAGTGAAAACGGCGATCGGGGTTCGATCGTATTACCGGTGCACAAAACCACGACGGTGCGGTCCGGTGCGCCTGATCTAAGGATGAGCTTCCAACCGATCGGCAAGCTTTGGCTCGCGGTTTTGGCCACTTCCATATTCCATTTTTCGTGTATGTGGCAAAGCGTCGTTTGCACGCTTCAACACGCGTTCACCTCATCACCCGAAGCGAAGGGTGGAATTTCTTTTCATTTACTGTTCCTGGGGTGCTTCCACGGGTGCGATGATCCTTTCGCGCATGATGTGGGCTTTATTATTTTTGCCGCCGATTTGCTAGCAGAACAGAAGGAAAGTTGCCGGTGGTGCACCCGGGACGTCGTGCCGGTATTGTGCTGGCTGATGATGGGTAAGGTGTAATTACATCGTGGCTTTAAAGGGAGTCCTGCTGGAAAGGGAAAGATAAAGACACTAACAACAACAACAAAAACCGGACCAAACTTGGTTGCTTGACGCCACCGACGATGCCGCTGTGCGATGTACGCGGCCAAATGAGAAAAAGTGCACTTTATTCGGAGCAGAGTTAATATGCGCCCATTCCTATCGATATTGGTGTTCCCGGTGCTGGTCGCAGGATGGTTTATGATTGCTGCACGATTTGGTAGATCGTTCGCAACGACGAAACTGCAAATCTGTCCCGTTTTTTTTTGCTCAAGCAACACACGTAGAATGCAACACCTTTCACTACAGTTACAGCTAGATTGTCGGCTGCAATTTGGTTGCAAATTAATTTCATTTTTGCAATCACGGGCCCTCAAAAAAAAAAAGGGACAACCGATCGGGGGAGGCGGCTCTGCGCGAAAGATCGATCGATCTTCGGACCCGGAGGAGTTGCGACAGTTACACCACAAACACCCGGCGTAAGACAAAGCACTTTCAGGGTCGTTCGGTTGGTTAAATTGATTTTCAACCCGGGGATACGATCGCCCGGCCGTCGGTCGTCTTCGGGGGCAGTGAGATCATCTCGGTCAGTACGCGCACTCGCACGCGTTATCAAAATTCCATTATCTAGTTCGGTTTCAGCTTTCCCGGTGCCCGTGCGTGTATGTGCTTGTGATTGCGCCCGGCAACAGCCGGCCGCAGATTAATTAGCAATGATTAGGATCATCGTTACCTCCGGAAATCGGTGCCGGCCGACCGATCCCGACCCGGCACACACCTTCTCGCAATGTCCCTTTTCGGAACGGCAGCGCATCCACCATCGACTGGCCACTAATCTGGGCACGGTGCCGTTTCCAGTTCCTACCCACACCGGCCCCGCTAGACGGTGCAAAGGGTTGAAAAATTGTTCCCAACCACTGCCGACATTATTTGCTGCCTTGCCCACACCGCCGTGCCATGTCGGCAAGCGACGAACCCCCTTCACCGGGGTGGAAATGATGAAACGTTCCGTCACCTTGGCCGCGTGCAGAACATTTACTTCCACCGATCTATCGGCTTGTTAATAAACATTCCGCCAACCGTTCCGTTCCGCCGGCCGTGGATGTGTGTGCAGGGGCGTGAAAAACAAATCCTCCGTCCTGGTGTCCTTTTTTTTTTGTCGATAACGCGCTTCACGGTGGCCTTCCTCCATATGAGAACCAAAAAAAAACACATCCCTTATCTAGCGATACAAACTAATGCGTGTTTGAGAGTCTGTTTTTCTTTCCGATTCACTCACTCACCCGCAAGGGAAATTGACCATTCCCCCACGGCCACGGTGCCGATGGTGTGGAGATGTAACCGCGCGGGTGGAATGCTGTGGAAAACGTAAAAAATGACCCGACTTAAAACCGAAAGCCCACGGTAAATGAGTCCAAACCGGTGGAACCATTTGCCTGTGCCAATGGTGATGGGGAAAATCGAGTACAGCGCGGAATGGATGCGGTTGGCACTGGTTGGTGGAAATAGCTTACGTTTCCCGTACACAAGCACCACCACGTACAAACGCAGAAAACGGTGCGCGGCAAAGATGATAGCAATCATAATAATTGATTACACGTATACCTCCTTCAATTTATTTATACAAAATCTTCCCCAAAAAGCAATCCACCCCGGTTGCGGTTGTGTGCGCGCAACTCCACCGGTAGGTGTATGTGTCTGTGGCTGCATTAGGTGGTGATGGTTTCCACCACTAGTTTCTCTTCTCCAAAGAGTCCTAAATTTTGTGCGTTTGGTTTGGTTGGCGTTGTTGTTGTTTTTTTTTCCCCCGTGCCTTGCTTTTGTTTTTCGGACGCGATGCTTTGCAAATGCACGTTTGCCGAGTGCTTTTTTCCTTTGCTTCCCGGGTCCGGTGCAGTGCTGCGCCTTATTACTACCAAATTCCATTACACTGATATACCGGGACAGTGTGCTCTCGATCTCGAGCAAACGAAAACTGTACCACAGCCGTGGGGCCGCAGCGTTACGGGCACGATTCTGTTCGCTGGGTGAAGATGTATTACTTTTGGGTGCGTTTTTTTAAGCGCTCGTTTCTTCCATGTGTTCCACCGACTGCGATAGAAGCTTGGTTGATTATCGGCCAGTTTGTGTGTGTGTGTGTGTTTGTGTGTTTGGCCCTGATCATGTTTTACATATTCTGATGCCTAGAGCAAGGTCGTAACTCATTTTTGTATTATGGATGGAGGCACACCTTCGTACAGAAAATCATAACTGGGTTATCTTTACCGTGCCAGCGTCCCATTTATTTTTATTTTTTGCTAAACACAGACGCTAACAAAAAAAAAAGGTTGAACTTTACAAGAATTCTTGCTTCTCTTTTGCAGGTGGAACTATTGATTTGATTCGGATTCATAAATCTCAATGAATCTGTGAATCGACTGAATAATTCCGAAACTCTCTTCTAAAGATGCATGAATCCTCAACGATTCAGTAATAATTAAAGATTCAGGAATCCTCAAAGGTTTATGAATTCTGGTATCCTTGAAGGTCTATGAATTCTCAAAGATTTAGGAACATTAAAGGACTGAGTCTTCTCAGAGATTTAGGAACCTCGAAGGACTGAGAGTGCTCAAAGATTTGGGAACCTCAAAGATTTAGAAATTCTCAAAGGTTCATTATTCTTCTAAAATTCAGCAACATGAAGGATTTTGGAATCCTCAAAAATTCATGAATCTTTGAAGATCCATCAAAGGTTTAGGGACCAAAAAGATACAGAAGTCCTCAAGATTTCTCAAAGATGCAGAATCCTTAAAGATTAATTAATCCTCAAAGACGAAGATTTTTTCTTAGACGTCATAATCAAAACCCTAAAAATGCGGCTAAATAAAATGATTTAACCTTTCTAAACGAATATTTATAAATTGATTCTCTGGGGTTTCAAGGAACTTTGAAGATTCATGAACCTTCTTATGAATCTGTTGAGTATCGATTCGTGTACCTCAATGTCCCTCACAAAAGTGTCCCTAAGCCAAACAATAGTTGGTACGCAATGACAAACTTCCACACAGAAACCGCTCAGTTCAGCTGGCAAAGGCATAGTTTTTTTGTTTGCTTCATGATTGAATGAAACCGAAATTTACAAAACTGTGAAGCAATCAAAATTCTTCTCCCGAGCGCAGAATTCTGCCACCCGCCACCTCACGGTTCCACAACAAAAAAAAAAAACGGGAGCACATTTCCATGCTGCTTGGAGGGGTTTTGCTGCGAGAACGCGACTTGGCAACACTTCCGAGGCACCCGGGGCATCCGCACGCTCATCATTCGGTACCGAAAAGGCACGTCAGCGGAAGGGCAAAATCAACATCGATACCCCTATTCGTAAGACCGTGCACCACTCACCCTTGAGTTGGACAGGTACTACCGACCGTGTGTGTGTGTGTGTGTGGTTGTGGTAAGAAGGTACACAGTGCGGTGTGTCTTCTTCAGCCACCGGACAGTCGAGCCGGGGTTTTGGGACGAGCAGCGGGTGCAGGGGAGGAATGCGATAGGATAGATAGGCGAAGCGAAGCAAGACAAAGATGACGGTGGCAACCGATTTCCGTACAGGACGGCGGTCTCGAATGTAACACACAGCCAGAAAAGAGCGATTTCATTCCCATCGTTCCAATCGTTTGGCTTGACTTTTCGTTCAAAAAGCGGACCCGCGAACGGGATGAGAAAGAGCAAAATAAAGAGAAGGAGGGAGAGAGAGAGAGAGTGGGTGAGAGTAAAAAATTGCGGAACAACACAGCAAAGTGTAAGGGAAAGCAGGTGGGTTTGGGGGATGATGGGCAATCTTGTGGCGACGGAAAGACAATGCGAAGAAATACCTGAGCGAGCGACAGACAGGCAGCCACACGGGGGTGCGCACTCACACACCCCCTCGGTAAAGATGCGATCGCGAGATTTCTCTCGCATCGATCGGGTACTCTCTCTCTCTGTGTCTCTCTCGATCTCTCGAATGGAGCACGAGGTACGCGCTCGAAGCGATTTCTAGCGCGTACGCGCTCTCAGTTTAAGGTGAACCGCCGCGTGAACACGATCGTCATTGCCGGACGGTCCGGGGTCGCGCGTTCGCGATCGAGACACGGACACCACTGTGTGCAGTGCCGGGTGTTGTGCGTTTGTACGTATGTGTGTGTGTGTGAGTCTGCCATCAATTCCCACCAGCTACCATGCACACGGAGCGGCGACATCGCCATCGGGGCCGTGGTACGGTGACCGGGCATCAGACTACCGGCGGTACCAACGCGATCACGGCCACCGCCATCACAGCGCAGCAGCCCGCCATCCATCCCACCGTCTGGGAGATACTGTCCGCCGAGCTGATCCTTTCGGTACCGTAATCGCGCGTTTCTCTTCGGCCCGGCCGTCCGCGCGCTGGTCGCTAATTATACAGTGCGCGGTGAAGCCGTTGTAGCTGCTGCTGCCTTCTGTTGGCTCGTCCTTATCGTCGACTGGCCCAGGCACAGCAGCACAGCGTTCCCGTGTGTGTGTGTGTGTGTGTGTGTGTGTGTGCGTGTATGAATGAGATTGTGTGCGTGTGATTGATAAAGAAAAAAAAAGGCCGTAAATGTGCAACTAATGGGAGGTTTTTCTTGCATTCTTTCATTTTCATTTTCCTTCTCCCGCACTCTCGCTGTCATCTCGCTGCCCCCATTTGTGTGCGGCCCGTAGAACGAACCGGAAGGTACGCCGGAACTGCCAGCGGCCAACAGGGCCCTCTTCCTCGAGAAGGTGCGCCAGTCAAATACCGCGTGCCAGAATGGTGACTTCAGTACCGCCGTCCAGCTGTACACGGACGCGCTCGGGCTGGACCCGGGCAACCACATCCTCTACAGCAACCGTTCGGCGGCCCGGTTAAAGCAGGGCCAGTTTGCGCTCGCCCTGCAGGACGCAACGCGCGCCCGGGAACTGTGCCCGCAGTGGCCCAAGGCGTACTTCCGGCAGGGTGTCGCGCTGCAGTGTCTCGGCCGGTACGGCGAGGCGCTCGCCGCGTTCAGCGCCGGCCTCGCGCAAGATCCGAACAGCAAACAGCTGCTGGCCGGGCTGGTGGAGGCCTCGATCAAGAGCCCGCTGCGGCACGCACTCGAACCAACGTTCCAGCAGCTGAAGGCGATGAAACTCGACCAGTCGCCGTTCGTCGTGATATCGGTGGTCGGGCAGGAGCTGCTCGGTGCCGGTCAGTACCACGCCGCCGTTACCGTGCTCGAGTCGGCGCTCCGGATCGGTTCCTGCTCGCTGAAGCTGCGCGGGTCCGTGTTTTCCGCGCTGAGTTCCGCCCACTGGGCGCTGAACCAGCTGGACAAGGCGATCGCTTACATGCAGCAGGACCTGGCGGTGGCCAAAAGCCTCGGCGATACCGCGGGTGAGTGTCGGGCGCACGGTAACCTCGGCTCGGCCTACTTCAGCCAGGGTTCGTACAAGGAGGCGCTCACGTCCCACCGGTACCAGCTGGTGCTGGCGATGAAGTGTAAGGATACGCAGGCGGCTGCCGCTGCCCTTACCTCGCTCGGCCACGTCTACACGGCGATCGGTGACTATCCGAATGCGCTCGCCTCCCACAAGCAGTGCGTGCAGCTGGTGAAACAGATGGGCGATCGGTTGCAGGAGGCGCGCGAGATCGGCAACGTCGGTGCAGTGTACTTGGCGATGGGCGAGTTCGACTCTGCGGTCGACTGCCACACGCAGCATCTGCGGCTGGCCCGGAAGCTTGGCAACCAGGTGGAGGAGGCCCGGGCGTACAGCAATCTCGGGTCGAGCTACCACTACAAGCGCAACTTCACGCAGGCGATCACCTACCACGAAAGCGTGCTGCGGATAGCGCAGCAGCTTGGGGACCGTGCGATCGAGGCGCGGGCCTACGCCGGTCTCGGACACGCGGCACGCTGCGGCCATGACTTTGTGCAGGCGAAGCGGTGGCACGAGAAGCAGCTCGAGATGGCGCTGGCCGCCCGTGATAAGGTGGGTGAGGGGCGGGCCTGTTCCAACCTGGGCATCGTGTATCAGCTGCTCGGGGAGCACGATGCGGCACTCAAGCTGCACCAAGCGCATCTCACGATCGCACGCCAGCTGCAGGACAAGGCCGGCATGGGTCGGGCGTACGGTAACATCGGCAACGCGTACTCGGCCGCCGGGTACTACGAGTCCGCGATCAAGTACCACAAGCAGGAGCTCATCATCAGCAAGGAGGTGCACGACCGTAGCGCGGAAGCGTCCACGCACGGGAACCTGGCGGTCGCGTATCAGGCACTCGGTGCACACGACATGGCGCTGATGCACTACCGGGCCCACCTCAACATTGCCCGCGAGCTGAAAGACACGGCCGGCGAGGCGTGCGCATTGCTCAACTTGGGCAACTGTCTGAGCTCGAGGCAAGAGTTTGCCCAAGCCGTGCCGTACTACGAGCAGTACCTGATGCTCTCGCAGGAGCTGGGTGATGTGGCGGCCGAAGGTAAGGCGTGCCACTTTCTCGGCTACGCACACTACTGCATCGGCAACTACCGGGAAGCGGTGCGGTACTACGATCAGGATCTGGCGCTCGCGAAGGATCTCCAGAACAAGATGAACATGGGCCGGGCGTACTGCAACCTGGGGCTAGCGCATCTGGCCCTCGGCAACACCGGCGGTGCGCTGGAGTGCCAGAAGTATTTCCTCGCCATCGCCCACATGACCAACCATCTGCCGGGGAAGTTTCGGGCACTCGGCAACATTGGCGATGTGCTGATCCGGATGGGCGATGTGGATGAGGCGATCAAGATGTACCAACGGCAGCTGGCACTCGCCAGACAAACCCGCGAGCGGGGCATGGAAGCGGCAGCCTGCGGCGCACTCGGGCTCGCCCATCGGCTGCTGAAAAAGCTCGACAAGGCGCTCGGTTACCACACGCAGGAGCTGACGCTGCGGCAGGAGATGAGCGATCTGCCGGGCGAGTGCCGGGCACACGGGCATCTCGGGGCGGTGCACATGGCGCTCGGTAACTATACGCACGCGGTCAAATGCTACCAGGAGCAGCTGGAACGCGCCCAAGAGCTGCAAGACTCTGCGGTCGAAGCGCAAGCCTTCGGCAACCTTGGTATCGCGCGGCTCAATATGGGCCACTACGAGGATGCGATCGGGTATCTCGAGCAGCAGCTGGGCACGCTGGAGCAGGTGAACACCCCCACGGCACAGCACGATCGGGCGAGGGCCCTCGGGCATCTGGGCGACTGTTACGACGCGCTCGGCGACTACCACACGGAAGCGATCAAGTGTCACGAGCGCCACCTGCAGCTCGCCATCGCACTGCAGAGCCCCCGTGACCAGGAACGGGCGTACCGGGGGCTCGGCAACTGCTACAAATCCGTCGGCAACCTGCAGGAGGCGCTTGTGTGCCTGGAGAAACGGCTCGTGGTATCGCACGAGCTGGGCAACCCGGAAGCAAAGGCGGCTGCGTACGGTGATCTGGGCGGCATACACAGTGCGCTGGGCAACTACGAGCAGGCGATCAACTGTCTCGAGCATCAGCGTGACATTGCCCGCGAGCTCGGCGATCGTGTCCTGACGTCGGACGCGATCAGTGGCCTGGGGGCGGTGTTCCAGCAGATGGGCGACTACGACGAGTCGCTGCGGCTGCACAAGCAGGACCTCGAGCTGGGCGAGACCATCAGCCATAGCACGCTGCAGGCGCGCGCCTGCGGAAACCTCGGCTCCGTGTACGATGCACTGCGGAACTACGCGGAGTCCGCCCGGTACTACGAGAAGCAACTCACGCTGACGTCCGATCGGCAGACGAAGGCCCACGCCTGCCTCGCGCTGGGCCGAGTCTATCACTCGATGGAGCAAGTACCGCAAGCCGTCGGTTTCCTACGCCAGGGTCTAGCCATCGCCCAATCGCTCAACAAGCTAGAGGACGAGGCAAAGCTCCGGTACCGTCTCGGCCTCTCGTTGGTCGCCTCCGGTGATGACGATGCGGCACGCCAGCAGATGGAGAGTGCCGCACAGATCCTCGAGTCGATACGCAGCGACCAGGTCACGCCGGAGGCGCGTACCCAGCTGTACGACCTGCAAACGTCCTGCTACCAGACGCTGCAGCGCGTTCTGGTTGGGTTGGGCCGCACGGAGGAGGCGCTGGTCGCGGCCGAACGCTGCCGGTCCCGTATGGGTGCCGACTCGAACCAGAGCGCGGAGAATTCGCTCAACAACCGGAAAACGTTGCTCACCTGCAGCGAGTACATCTTCGACACGGTCAATCGCAGCAAGACGAGCATCATCTACTACAGCCTCGCCGGTACCGATCTGTACGCGTGGTTCCTGCAGCCCCAGAAGCGCATCGTGCGCTTCCACGCGACCAAACTCGACGAGCAAACGCTACCGATGGTGAAGAAGAAGGCGCTGCTAGGGGCGTCGGGGACGGTTCCGTCGGACAAGAAAGCGACCGCGCTGGAGGACGGGACGGGTGAGCACCACAGCCTGCTGGAGCAGTACATCAACTTTGTGCGCGACTGTTTGGGCGTGAACTCGGGCAGCGTGTTGCAGGAGGGCGATGGGAGCGGGTGGAAGTCGTCGAACGAGAACCTGATCGATGACTTCACGAACGAGCGGGCTGGGTTTCTGCGCATGGTCAACCGGAACCATCTGCTCAACTCGAGCAACTACTCGCTGAGTTCGCTCTTCAGTCTCGGCAGTGTCGGTGGCTCGGTCGCAAGTCTGCAGGGTTCAACAAGGTAGGTGTTTTTAGCGCCCGACCGTTTCGTTGGGGCCTGGAGAACCCAGCTACAAGTTTCTACATCTTCCGCAGGTCTATTGGAAGCCTGCAGGGATCGACACGGTCGAGACGGTCGAACATGCTGCCACCGTGGCAAGGACCGTCCTGTTTACACGTCCTGTACAATCTGCTGCTAGCTCCGTTCGAAGATCTGCTGCCGGATATCAGCACAAGTAAGAATGGTCGTCCTTTTTTTGTGGACCTCTAGCACCAACCTCCGTTAAATTAACCGCACCCGCATTCTATTGCAGCTGCTCGAATTGGACGTCGCGAGTTGATTCTAGTACTGGAGAAGGAACTCTACCTGGTCCCGTTTGCTATCCTGCGCAGCGGCGATGAGGATGGCGAATATCTGTCCGAACGTTGCTCGTTGCTGACCGTCCCGTCGTTGCACACACTGCGGCAAAAGAGTCGCATCAAAACGCGTGAACCTGGTAAGACGTTTGACCTCCGCTTAGTTTTTTGTCGTGTGATCTTGTCTAACAACTCCCCCCCTTTTGTGCATCTCCCCTTTAAGCGGACGGACTCAACAGTGCGCTCGTAATCGGTGGACCGAAGATACCGTCCGCGCTGTCCGAAACCTGGGGCTGGTCGGATTCGCCCGCCTCACTGCAGGAAGCGGCCATGGTGTCCGATATGCTCAACACGAAACCGCTGGTCAGCTCGAGTGCCACCAAAGAGTCGATCGTGTCCGAGCTGCCCGCGGCGGAATGTGTCCACTTTGCGGCGAACGTTAGCTGGAAGCTCGGTGCGGTCGTGCTCAGCCCCGGCGAGGTGCTCGATTCGCAGTCGCAGAAGCGCTTCTACCCGAACGCGGCCGGCGAGCTGCTGGGCGGCGACAACGATGAGGAGACGACCGATCTGTCCACCTCGAACATGGAGATACCGCCGCTGTCCGACTTCATTCTCAGTGCGGCCGATCTGCTATCGATGAAGCTGACCGCGAAGCTGGTCGTGCTGAGCTCGTACCATTCGGTGGAACCCATCACCGGCAGTGGTGTGGCCAATCTGGCCGGCAGCTGGCTGTTTGCCGGTACGGGCGCCGTACTCGTATCGCTGTGGCCCGTGCCGGAAACGGCGGCCAAAATTTTGCTGCGCGCCTTCTACTCAGCGCTGCTGCAGGGTACGCGCGCCGCACGGGCCCTAGCGGAAGCGATGCAAACCGTACAGCACACGAAACACTTCGCCCATCCGGCGAACTGGGCCGGTTTCATACTGATCGGCGGTAACGTGCGGCTCTCGAACAAGGTTGCGCTCATCGGGCAGGCGCTGTGCGAGCTGATGCGCACCCCGGACAAGTGTCGCGATGCGTTGCGCGTGTGTTTGCATCTGGTGGAGAAGAGCCTGCAGCGCATACACCGCGGACAGAAGAACGCGATGTACACCACGCAGAAGAGCATCGACAACAAGGCGGGCCCGGTAAGCGGGTGGAAGGATCTGCTGATGGCGGTCGGGTTTCGCTTCGAACCGGCCGCCAACGGCATCCCGTCGAGCGTGTTCTTCCCGCAGAGCGATCCGGAGGACCGGCTGTCGCAGTGTTCCGCCAGCCTGCAGGCATTGCTCGGCTTGTCCCCGACGACACTGCACGCGCTGTCCAAGCTGGTGCACGGGGCGGAAATAGCGGACGAGATCATAGGCGTGATGCGGAACGTGGTCGCACAGTTCCCATCGAAAGCGACCGATAGCGAGGGTGCGATCGATGTACCGCTCAGCGTACGGCTGTGGCGTGTGTCCGGATGTCACGAGCTGCTCGCGTCGCTCGGTTTCGACCTGATGGAGGTGGGCCAAGACCAGGTGACACTGCGCACCGGCAAACAGGCGAACCGGCGCAACTGCCAGTTCGTGCTGCAAGCCCTGTTGGCGCTGTTCGACACGCAGGAAGCACCGAAGAGCCTGGGCATCGAGTCGAGCAGCAGCTCGGAGTCGCTGAACGAAGAGGAGCAGGCCGACGAGCAAAGTGCGCACCAGCAGCAATCCGTCCAGCAGTCGCAGCAATCGCAACAAACCGCACAACAGCAGCAACAGCAGCAATCTTCGCAACAGTCCCAGCAGCAGCAGCAGCAGTTGAAACCGTCGTCCGGCGCGAGCCCAACGCCGACGAGCGGTGATTCGCAGCAGCGGAGCATCTCCCCGGCGGTGACGGTAAAGTCGCAGACGAGTTACAACTTCTCGCGCCCACCGCTACCCCTGCGTCGCGTACCGTTCCTGAGCACCCGCAGTGCCTTCATCTCGTACGTCCGGCGCCGTGGTGAACCGGACGGGGGACAAACGGACAGTGCGCAGTCCGTGCCGAACGGGAATGGCGTCCCGAACGGGAACGTGCTCGATACGAGCCTGGCCAACACGACCGACAGCGAGCTGTCCGATGGGTATACGACGCAGCAGATACTGCTGAAAAGCGACCATCTCGCGAAGGGCCTCGGGTACTCGAGCCTGCGCGGCACGATCAAGGTGTCGCGACCGGGTGGCGGCGGGGAAAGCGATGCCGCGTTCACACCGAGCCCACCGGTAACGATACAGAACGTGGACCAAAACGTGTCGCTGGCGTTGGCGCACCAGACGCGCATCAAGAATCTCTACACGAACAATGGCACCGTGCACGGTGTGGCCGGTGCGTTGAATGGTGTGCACGGTCCGGCGACCGCCACCGGTATGGTGATGGGTGGCGCCGGGTCATACACGCTCCCGGATACGCTGCGCGACGGCGTTCACCATCACCCGAATCCGGGCCATCACCGGCGGCCGGATAGTTCCAGCTCGGCAAGCTCGGCAACCGATTGGGAGGGTTCGGGCCATGCGACCGTTCTGCGACGGGCGGCACACCAAGGCCATCACCTGCCGCCATTGCCACCACCGCGCCAAACGCTCCCGATGGTGGAAAGCTTACGGCCGCTGGCACCGCTCGCCCCGGTGTACAACAACATTAACGGTGCGGTCGGTCCGGCCGGTCCCGCCGGCAAGAGTTCCGTCCCGAACGGGGGCCAAAAATCACTCTCGGTGCTGGAGTCGACCAGTTCCGATTCGGAGTTCGAGCGTTCGTTTGATCTGCCCGGTTCCGGTGCGTCCAATGCTGCGTCCATCAGCAGCAAGCTGACATCGTTGGCGCACAGTCTGCAGAGCATGCGAACGCGCAACAAGCTGAAACTGGGTCCGGCGCCCCACGGACAGCATCTCCCGCCACAGCAGCAGCAGCAGCAGCAACAACACCAACAACTGCACGGCCAACAGCAATCACACGGCCAGCTGCACGGTCAGCATCAGCTGCACGGTACGTCGGCGGGATCGGCCACGACGATGTCCCGCTCGAAGCACCCGGTCGATCAGTTCGGTTTCCTCGACCGGCTCAGCTGCCGGACGGAGATTTCCTCCTCCGCCACCCTCGGCAGTCACGTTGCCCCACCCCGGAAGCCACTCTCCACGCTTCCGGACGATGAGCGGACGCTCAACCTGAACGCCAACAAGCTCTACTTCTCACCGACCGACGCCGAGATGCTTCCGCTGGCGGAAGCGTCCCCATCCGACCTGGGCCTGGGCACCAAATCGCACGCCCCGTCCATCGGTCCACCGATGGTGGGATCGGCAGGTGTCGGCAGCCTCGGCGTACCGGGCACCACCGCCAAGGACGGTACGAAATCGAACCAGAAAACGATCCAGGACTCGATCCTGCGCCATATGTCGCGCGAGATGACGCCAACCATCTCGGAGGTGTACCACGAGCGCAATATCGGGCTCGGGTTGGCACCGTCACTGTCCAAGCTGCTGCTCAGCAAAAACTACGACGAAGCGCCGGAATTGGGTGGTAAGGGTAGCAACGCCGTGACGGTGGCGGCAGCTTCGGCTGCGGCTGCCGCTGCCTCGATGCTGAACAAACCGAGCGCCGCCCTGACGGTGGGCAATCTGGCCGAGGCGATGAACGAGATCGAGATGAATGCGACCACCGCGGGCAAGCTGGACGAGGGCGCCTGTGCGATCTGTCACTCGCCGTCCGATCTGCTGTGCGGGTGCAGTGCCACCTCGACCGTAGCGGCCGTTGCCGCCATGACGGCTGCCCTCGGTGCCAACACCACGACCATGGCCAAAAAGCCGAGCTCCAACAAACCCTGGCTCAGTAACGTGTCGCCCAACATCGTGAAGGCGAGCGATCTTACCACCGCCGACATACTCGAGCAGCAGAAGCAGCTGAAATCGTCCGTCAGCAGCGGGCTGACGAGCAATCTGTCCTCCTCCACGGAGAACTCGCTCTCGACCGTGGTGAAACGGAGCGGCTCACCGTTTTCCGATTTATCGCGCCGTGACGAGGGTGACGGTCGTAGCGTTGCCGATTCGCAGTGTTCCGGTAGCTTCCGGACCGACATTACCGGTTCCACCGTAACCACCTCCAAGAGTCAGCAACAGATGGTGTCGTCCCAGCAGCAGCAGCAGCAACAACAGCAGCAACCATCGCAGCAGCAACACCAGAAACAACAGCAACCATCGCAGCAACAGCAGACTGGTGGTAGTGAACAGCACAGTGCAACCGGCCCATCCGTCACCACGACGACCGTAACGCAGCAACGGGGCAAGTACATCATCGATACGTGATCGATGGTAGCAGAAAGGTTTTAGTTACGTGTGTGTTGTAAGCAAACTGCCCAAGATAGAGAAAGACTGCTAGGTGTAGGATACGTGCAAGTGCGTTGTTTGTTTTATAAAAATGTTTTGTGTACATTGTGTTTTGTTTGTGTAGATAAGGGAGTTGCATTGTGTACCATATACGAAAGGTTTTATAAGTTTGTTTTTTAAGCACCCTAACGTAGCCATTCGCATTTGCTAGGTAGCGCGTAAAAAGTATTTTATCCTCCCGACCCCACCAACCATTTCTGTACAGAGATTGTTCAGGTAACTGGACTTCTTTCGGTAGCAAACGGCGGTACACGTTACTTAGCGTAAAGTTCGCGCGCAGGAATGACTATTAAACTACAGTTTAACATGATATTTATGTTCGGCTGAGGTACCACGCTGTACTTAAACGCTTACGTTAAGTTATTAAAGATTACAGATGGGTCAACAAAATCCATCCCATTTTTTAAACCGGTTGTTACTTGGTTTCCAAGCCCGCATAATCGAAAGAAACACTCGTGAATAGATATCCTACTATGAAGCGCAAACTGGTAATTACAGGGTTTTCCAATTAAATTGTTTAAGTGGGAACAATTTCTGGAATCTGTACCAGGTGTTGTTTATTGTTTTTATAGAGACTTTGAGCTGGGCAGCTTCATTCGCCACTATCTGTACCAGTTAAGGTGCAATGTGACGAGGTAGGTTTGGAATCATTGCTAATTGTTGGCAACTTTTGCACTAATTGCAGGAGACCAATGGAATCTGTGGAACGGTTTTCTTCACTCACGCGCTTGCAAAGCTTTCCGACAGGACGGGGGTGTTAGTTGAGTTTGGAAGTTTCGAATTAAAGAAAATATTTCGATCATTTTTTTTTTGGGTTTTCCGAAGCATTCGAATACGGTATTGGAGGTTTCCTCGAGAGTTCTAATTAGGTTTGCATAGGATATTTGTAGCTTGTTTGTAGCTGAGTCGATTACTAGAAACGTCAATCTTTTTTTGAATAAACGGTCAGGGATAAAACGCGGAATGGTCCACGATTGACAGGATACAAGGACGTAAGTAAGATCCACCAGCGAAACAGGAGGATTTAACCGTACCGAACACACTTTCCGATGAACACGCGGAACAATTCTGGATGTATAGCAGTTTAGAACAATGACGAACGCACCACACAATGTTACCACTTGTTTTTGCTTTGACTTTTTTTTTTTATTCTATTTTCTTGCGGTTTTCTTTTCTTCAATAATAATTTACAAACATAAATAAAAAAAAAGTTTCTTCCATTTATTTTTCCTCTTTTCCTTGGAATTCTCTGCTGCACATTCCCCCCTTCTCACTCGTTATCTATGTCACACGTACACAACTGTGGGCAAAAAGATGGGATGACCGAAAAACAACAAACAGTTGAGGGGGCACATCTCTAATGGGTTTTTTTTTTAACTTCAACCACTTCTACTCATTAAGACTCTGCTATCGTTTAGCAGTTTTGGCTTGCCAGAAAATTACTTCAACGTCCCTTGTGAAGGTTTCAGAACAAAATAACTCCTTCGTAGTGTGTACGAAGTGTATTTGCGGCGTGCAAAAAGAGGTAGAAAAAGGGGAAAACATACATGTAACAACTACCAATAAGTGGTTGATTTTTATAACAAATTGTGTAAGTGTTGATAGTAGCAGAACTACGATAAAAAAAGAAACAGATAAAAGCATAACGTGCTAATGACACTTGATAATGAACGTGAAAGCCAATGAAAGCTAAATCCATAGCATAAGGAGAGGGGCTTGCAATGTGCAGCAGTAGTATTCCATTCCTACTGAACTTTCTTCCATTTTCCGCTTTTAACGTGTCAGCTTAACTACTACATTAGATTTTGAATCCTGGCTGTGACTTTAATTTTCGACCCAAACTGCACTTGTGTCTATGTGTGTACGTTTGTATGTGTGTTTTTTTGGTGTGTGCATGCACGTGTGTATGCGCTGTTCTATTGCAGTGTTGTCTATTGCGGTATTGGTTTTTGTTGAAGCTGACTTTTAATATCCTATCTGTTTCTTGCTTGCTCTCTCTCTTTCTTTTTTTTTCTTCTTCTCTCCTCTCTTTTTCTTCTTCATTCTTTCACTTTCCACTTTTCCGCAGTTTATTCTCTTTCCTAACTTACTTACTTTTTCTTCGTCCGGTTCATTAGCTTACCCCCCGGATGCGATCCCCCTCTTTCAACCCCCTTTCTTCTTCGTAATAGCGCGCGCGTTTTGCCATTATGCAACAACAACAAAAAATGAATCTTCCCTTGCCTTCCTACCACCCCGCACTTCTTGCCACACACTAGCCACACTTCTTACACCAGAGCTTTGGGTTTACAATGCAGAACACCATCATCTACCATCGTCACATTTTGCAACGCTGTGGATGCGCATTCATTTGTGTGTGGGTGTGTGCGTGCGTGTGCACACGTTTACACGGGAAGGAAGGGTTTTATGTGTGTATCTGTATGTGTTGTGTGGTTTCTTCTTTTTCTTCTCCATTCTCTTTCGTTACATATTGTGTATTTATATTGTTTCAGTTTCGCGCTTCCTAATATAACTTATTACTGGTTTTACCTTCCGCTGCGTTTATTTTTTTTTTTCATTTCATTTGCTTTGTTTTTCCGAAACTATCTAATAAATGTGTGTATTTTGTCTCGCATACCTTCACTACCTTTACGTTTTTTTTTTCTTGCTTCCGTATTTCACACACACACACACATTCATCCTGTGACTCATGAAGGGTTGGTTCCTAATATGAGTGTGTGTTTTTGTGTCGGTATGGTTTGTTTCCTTTCGTTTTTTTTTTCTTTGTTTTGTTCCTTTGTTCTTCAACCCCATATTACATATTATCCAGTTCCGGGGACACTTTTTCTTCTCTACCTCGCCTAACGACTTTAATTCTCTTCTCGTTTTGGTGGTTTTGGCTGCGGGTTCACGTATTCCTTACTTGATTTTTTTTTGTGTTTTTCCCACCTTTGATAGCGTGAAGGTAGCTTATTTTTAATCGAACACATACGGACCCCATCATCCGCTCTGCTATTCATTCAACTTAATTCTTTCCTCCCTAGCTTCTCGATTTTTGCCGTCATTCATTGATTTTATCGATTTTCCTAAGATTCCTAATGACTATAGTAATAGATTTTAAGCTTTCTCTCTCTCTCTCTCCTTCACCGTCGGTCCTAAACCATTTGCGATCCGCTTTCCCTCTAATAACCTCTCCTAGCAAAAGCCCTTTTCCGTGTGACTTATCGTGTGAGTGTTTTTTTTTTTGTTACTTTTGTATGATTTTTATAACCACTTTTCTTGTTGTTGTTTTTTTTGTTCTTTTTTGTTTTTGAGTACTTTTACGTGTTATGTTTCTTGGCTCGTACATAAACTTTACACGTTACACATCAACACTAATAAGCTTCTACAAACCTTTGACTTACTTTCCTTTCCTGTCCGTAACACACTTGCCGCTCCCACATCCCCACCCCTCCCTTGCCTACCCAGCGGGACCGTAACGAAAGTTTTCGCTTTAAATATTGTATATATAATATAACTCTTAATTACAGTTACAGTAGCTCTGATCGGTTTGCAGTCCTTATAGATCGATTATTTACGGGGCATGGCTTGTTGCACGAGAAAAAAAAAACAACAACAAAAGCTCTATACTGTTCAGCAAGGCATGCTGCATCCCGGCAGGAAGAATGCTTTTTCCTTCTGAACAATACGAGTTTGCCACTGTTGCTTTCTCGCTGTGTTGGTTTGCCTACACGTCGACATTCACCTCCATCGCGTTACCCCCGGTACTACCCTAATGCTGCTATGTATGCGCGTTCCTCACCCCTTATTAACCCCTAGCAGCGCACATCGCGCACTGTGTTTCACTAGCATACTACGACTTTCGGCTGTGTGCCTCATATGCGCTTTCGTTCCACGACTACACAAATTCGATTGTTAACTCGATACTCGTCGTCGCCACTGACGCAGCTTATCTGGACAAGCTTCGTTTTTCTTCCTGATTGACTCATTGTTCTTTCCCGTGTCTTCACAAACTTTTGCGCCTTAACGGTCGTTTGCACCGGAGGCGCCTATTATACACTCTTGGCCACCGTTTTGTGCGACACGCGAGAAAAGATGATGATTCTGCATTATTACGAGAAAATCGCTCTCTACATCCTATCACGCTGCTGTTGCACCTTGCACGGTTTGATCTTTTTCATCTTAATTTTCCCACTGGATGGTGCCTCGGCAGATTATAAGTGCTGCACGTCTGCTACTATCCCCCGCAATCGCATTTCCATATATTTTTACATCCTCCTAGTGTGTAATATTTTATATAACCCTATCTCTCTACCTGGCGCTCGTGTTTTTCCTTCCTTTAATAAGTTTTTTTTTCAGTATTTGCTCTCGTCTCTACATTGTTTAGTTACTAAAATCACATTGGTTGTTATGTTACCTTCTTTTTTCCACTTTTTTTTTAGTATTAATAATTTATTCGCACTACTTTACAAACACACACAACAGTCGCATGCACACACGCGGTTTCTCTTATGTACAGAGCGCGTTTTTCTCGTACCACCCACAATCGCTGCTTTCAGAAAACTCAATACACATTGCACCCGATTGCTGTTTGTTCTGCCGGTACGGTACACATTGACGAAACCTCGCACACATGCTTCTCGCATTCATTCTAGATTACCGACACAAACTGTTCACTCACACACACGCCAATGCGACATTGAACATATTTCCCTCTCTTTTTGTGTTTTAAACATACTAACTGGTTACGTCGTGCTTTTCAATTAGCTTTTTGACTTTAAGCTGTTTTTCTTAAGCTTTTTTTTTGTTGGGGTTTTTGCTTATTTTATAGCCATCCTACACATTTATGCCCCACCACTTGGTATGCAGGTGCCTAGTATCCACAAACTGACGTCTCTTCTTTGCTTGTCGGTTCTCTAACTTCCATTTATCATCGCTTCACCCTAACAACATACTGTGAAGCAACGGGAGAACAACTCCGAAATCTACATCGGACACAACGTAGGGTTTCTATATCTGTAAACGTATCCTATATTGTCCATGTAACAATACGCTGTTTCAGGGTTGTCTAAAACAAAGCAATACGAAACAAACGAGAGAATTGATAAGCATGTTTAACAACGAAAAGTAAAAAAAAAAAAACAATTGGTCATCCTTTCTTCCCTACCATTCGAGCATTCCCTAGCAGTCACTTAAATGTGTACGTGTGTGTGTGGTTTGTGTAGTTGAATTTCAGTACAATGCGAAATCGGGGATAACAGCACTTATTTTGGTTGGTATTTTTTGCATCTCTGTTCTTTGTTTGCATAAGCATAGAAGAAATCCTTTTCGCCACAAAGAGACAACACCGACAATCGACAATGGCACGGATACGGAGAGCCTATCCGTATATAACCTTGTAGCATGATTCCTAAGGATATTACAATAGGGCATGTGGCGTATGGTACGATGCGGATAGCGAACCCTGATGCAAACGTGCAAACGATAAAAGAAACAGATCGGGTGTGAGGGTAACTTACAATGTTGTGTAAACAATAAAAAAAAAAATACGAAAAACATGATTTGCTCTCTCCGTGCGCTCACCGCATCCGCAAACGGAGACGCTGCGACGCTAGTAGTAAACAACAACTCATTCCGTGCGTAATCGAAGATGCATACTGGTTTTGCTGCTTTTTAGCGTTTTTAAACGTACTCTTATGATGTTTACCTACATGTATATATATATATACTTTTTGCCCTTAAACTATACAACACACCCGCAGTTTGTTGTGCATCCTGAACCCTGTTCAATTTTCAGCTCTTCGACTGCTCGTTTATCGTTTCCCTCCCCATTTTTTGTTTTGTTTTGTTTCTTATGTTGCGAATGCTAAGCATTTTTTTTTTGTTTTTGTCTCGATTTCGTAAACCATAGTTTTTGACCTAGACGTTTCACAGCAAGCGCGCACTGTTTGTTGCTCTTGTATTTACAAACTAATCTGACTTAGCGAGTTGGATACACTGATACGGCTAATGTTTAACCCCACTTGCACTACACACTATTGCTGTTGAATTAGTTTATACCGGCACTCACACGATTACTGGCCTTCGTAGTACTTTGTGGTACCATTGCTGCCGCAGATGGCATCCTCCCATGCTGAAACAATAGAGAATGGATTAGTGTGCTGGGTTTGATTAATGTTTTCTAAGCCAATTTTAATTGTCATTCTTTTTGGCAAATTTGTTCGATTTACATTAAAAGCATCATGCAAACAAAAAAAAAACCCATACATGAACAAAGCATCATTGCGTGACCTACCTGTTCCTACGAAAAACACAATCTTATCATGATTGTATTCCGTCGTGTGTACATCTTCCGGTGCGATAAATCGCAGATTGATCTCTTTCATCTTTTCGAGCACCATCGGTTGGGCGTTAGTCTTCGTCGGTTCCACAGTGGTCAACGTAGACGAAGACTGTTGCGATGGTGACGGTATCGATTGGGTCTGTGCGGCAGTGTCAACTGTCATTATTTGAATCTTGGACAGTTGTTGCTGTTGCTGCTGCTGCTGCTGTAGCTGCTGCTGTTGATGATAGCTTTGAGCAACACTATTGTTGTGTGTAACTGCATTCGTTTGCGACGAATTGTTGTGTGGAGCACAGTTGTTGTTTGTTATATCGTTCTGCACAGTCGGTGCCGTGCTCGCAACGAGCTCTTTACTACTTTCTAGCGGTTGGGCAACGATCAGCGTGGTGGTAGGCGCTGCAGGAACAACGAGCGGTGCGGTAACAGCGATCGGTGGAAGAGCGGATGCTGCTGGCAAAAGTACTGCCGCACCATAGTTTGGAACAATTGCCAGCGACGATAGAGGTGGTGGAGGAACGGTGATGAGATGACCCGCTGGTACCGCAACCACGGGAGGGGCTGCTGCGTTTGCGTTCACATCCTTAACCGGTACTGCCACGGTAGCGCTGACCGTTGGTACAGCACCAACCACTGGTGTCATTACCGGTGGTGGAAGAGCGTACTGGTTGTGATGATGTTGCTGGTGATGCAATGGCGGTTGAGGTTGCTGTTGATGATGTCGTACTGGCCCGGTCGCGGTGGCCGATGGCGCGGGCTGTGGGGTCAGATGTTGTGGTGGAAGAGTGGGTGGTGGCTGTGTGTAAATCGCGCGCAATAGCAAGGTGGAAGCAACCGGTGGAGGCGGATGGTATATGTTCGTTCCCGTCATCGTTGCATCAGCTGGCGTTTCGGTTGCATCGATCGGTTGATCAACGATCGCCATTTGTACCATCGGGAGTGAAGGTTGTGGCTGTTGCTGCTGCTGGTAACTGTTGCACGTGGTAGCCGAGGAGAGGGAAGCCGATGAAGACGAAACGGATGAGGATCCTGATGAAGGTGACGCTTTGCTGATACTACTGTTGCGCGTATCATTTAGTGTCACAGTTGGCGATAAGGAAGCGGTTGATTGTTGCTGCTGCACCAGCGCGTAATCGAGGTCCGTTGTTTGTACCGCAGCACTGCTGTTGTTGTTCGGCAAAATCGTTACCGACTGTGACTGAACCGGATGCTCGACACCCGTTGCCGCACTGTTACGGCGCTGTTGTTTACCATTGCTTTTCGGTGGTTCGGGACAATTATCATCACCTTCGAGCAGCTTACGATCTTCCTCACTAAAGTCGCCAAAAAGCAGTTCCTGATCGATGTCGAACCCGAACGTAAATTCGTTTGACTTTGGTTCGTTGTCGTTCACGATTATTACGGCAGGACGATTCTTGTTTCTGGTTACCTGATTGTTGTTGGGATTGTTGATTGCCGTACCCGAACTGGCCGAGTTACCTCCCGTCTTTTTATCCGCCACTGACGTGGAGATGGAGTGATGCTGATGTTTGTCCTTTTTCTGCCGCTTACCCGATGTTGTTGAAGATCCCGTCATGTTCATGTTCGTAGCAACATTCTGCGACCCGGATGAAATGCCACTGACGGCGGGCCCAAGCTGTTGCTGCGGTTGGGGCGATGTTTGAATGAAATTAATAGTATTTACACCCGGACCACCGTTCATAGGGCTTCGCGTATCAAACGGTAACATGGTACTAGTTTGTGAGTCAGTGTCGATCACCATCGCACTGGCATGATTCCAGGATTCGTTACAGCTGGCAGATTCAGCATCTGTATGCTGTTGCTGTACTGGTGTTGCCGTAGCTACCGTCATAACGTTTCCACTGAGATCCTTTTTCGCCTTGCCTTTCTTCGTACCGGCAAGGTTGACTGTCGCAGTGGCACTAGACATTGCCGATTGTGTGCTGGATACGGTGGAAGCAGCAACCTGCCCAAAGCTTAACGTGTTCAAGGAGGAATTTGCGCTGCTGCTAGATACTACCGTAGCTGATGTCTTCGATGCATTTTTACTATTGGCAATATTGGTGGGGTTCACAGCAGACGATCCAACCGCGCTAGGATCGGCACTGTTGTTCGCCCTGGTATGGTGGTAGCTCTTAACCGTTTTCTCCAGCGCTGGGTAATGCTCGTTCGAGTAGTAGATATCATTATTATCGACACTCTTTGACTTGTGAAGTGACGCTTTGGTGCTGTCAGGAACGCTCTTCGATGGATGGCCTCCATTATTTGCAGCGGCTGATCCAACGATCACCATTTCGTTGCTGCTGTTGCCGTTTGTTCCTGCTGCTGTACCCGTGGCAGCACTACTGGTCGAAGCGTACTGCTGTTTGTTACCCTCATCGTTCGAGTTGTTCACAGCCGTGAGCAAACTTTGTGAGTACGTCGCCCGTGTTGTGGTACTACCCACTAGTGTATGACTATTATTACTTATGCTACTATTGCTAACGGCGCTATTGGTATTTGGAGCGCTGCTATGTACATTGCCGCCGCTATTATTGCACGAAACATGCGATAGTGATTGCAGCTGAGCTTGCTGTTGGCTCGACGACAACGAAGCCGGATGCGGATGGAATTGCTGCGATTCGACTAGTTGCGGGAAGGCTTCCGATGAGTTGAGATCTTGTATCATGTTCACGTTGGTGGACGCGTTCGAGGTGCCTTCGGCATGATTACCCGAACCATCCCCAATACCAGCAATCGAACCACTGGCACTCGCACCGGCACCGGTTCCAGCTTTTTCCACATTCGCGATCCGTGCAATTGCTGCATAGGATTGGGATGTTGCCGCCAAGCCCGAACCCTGCCGCTGTTGACTAGTCTGCTGCTGTTGCTGTGGCTGTTGCTGATTGCTTTTACCTTTAGACTGTTGATTCTGTTGCTTCTGCTGTTGCTTACGGGACGCGTTCGTTTCGATCGGTAACGAGTGGACCGAATCTGCATCGCTGGAATCTGACTTCTCGGAAGGTGGCACAGAAGACGTCGATTTTCGTCTCGATACGTCGTTGTTCATGTAAACCTCACGATCTGCGGTGAAATGGCTGCTGGGCTGATATCTGCCACCGTTGCCACCATTACCACCACCGTTGTTGCCACTGTTGGATACGTTTCGTCCGTAATTTCCGCCAGCAATACCCGCTCCTTGATATCGGCGATTGATCAACGAGTTGCCGGCTGAGTTAGAATTACTCAATTCCTCCGAACCGAGAGCTTGAGTCTTCTTTTTCGTTTTTTTCTTTTTTGTTACCACGAGAAAATCGGACGATTCTCCACTAGCGCCGACGCTGCCACCGAGGGCCGACAATGATTCCACTGACATACGCAACGAATCGCGCTTCTTATTGTTATGATTTACCGCTGCGCACACATCGGATACGGTTGCAGTGGAGCTGCTATTCTTACTGCCGTTATTGCTATTCAGCACAACAGTTGTTACATTCTGATCTTTGGCCTTTTTACCCTTTCCTCCGCCAACAGCTGGGGGAGCAACAGTCGTTGACAAACCACCATCGTCGCCGCTCGCCTGAATCGATGATGCAGCCGTTGCATCGTTACCGAAGAAACTCAACTCTTCCGTTCCCCAGGATCTTCTCTCGGAACGTTTCCCTCCACTAGCGTCCTTCGTTCCGGCCAGACTCGATGCAGATGCAACGGAAGCACCACCACTTGCACTGCCGGCATTCGCTGCAGTTTGGGCAGACTTTTTCGACTTGCTGTTGCGCAACGTTACGGCCGGATCCGTTTCCTGTGCACGGGCCTTTTCCACATGATTCTGTCGTGTGTTTTCCTCCTCAACCTTTTTCCGGCTACAACTGCTTAGCTCTTCGAGAGAATTGCTTTTCTTCATCTTGGCCGCTCGATCACGTTTCTTATCATTCTTCCGTTTCGATTTTTCCTCCCCTCCATTATCGACCGTTCCTAAGCCACCACTCGTTAAGCTGTTGCTCGCGATACCCATCTGTTTGGCGTTGGTATTTTTGGAATTTATTCCTGAAGCTCCACCAGGCGCATTGTTGCCACCACCGACACTACCACCTTTCGAGGACGAATGTTGCGATGATTGTAATTGCTGCTGTTGAAGCTGCAATTGTTGCTGCTGAGATAGTTGATGTTGCGGTTGGTGTGACTTATCATTATCAGTATTTTCGATGTAGCTGACGAGGGCCTCGATATCGGATTTGCCTCGATAGCCGGCTATATTTTCTGGTACAACCACTACCGTGTTGCGATCGGATTTAGGTTTACGAGATTTTTTGCTTCCAGAGCCACTGCCCGAACCACCGACTCCCATCTGATTGCCGCTACCGGATGAACCGAGACCACCGCCGCTTCCGCTACCGCCAAACTGCGAAACAGAGTTTCCATTCTCATCAAACTTTTGCTAAAAAATAGAAGACAGAAAGCGGTCAAGTAATAATGGATATTTTCGATTTTCTTCCAGCTTACCTGTATTGTCGGATAAGTGAGGCTACTTCTCGTTGTCGATATGAACTGATTGCTTGACGAAAGTACCGACTTAATGGTGGATTGATCCACTTTGCTGCTGTCTATCATACACTTTACCGCCGGATATGTGGAACCGAGCTGAACTGCCTCTAGCATCGGTAACGAAACGGTCGTATCAACATGATGTACCGCCGACGGCCTATTAGTTGCCTGCCCTATTTCCAGGCATGCCTGCGTCGTGTACTGTGCTTTAGAGTAGCAGAACGTTTTCTTTGACGAAGAAAGTCCTCCGCCCGCTCCCGGAGCTGATCCTACAAGGTTGGCCCCGCTACTGCTACTGATGCTGCTGGATGTGCTGCTGTTGCTATTAGTGCCCCCGTTGCCATACGTATCTGCTCCCGATCCGCCGTATGTAATGGTTGTTCCGGTGGATACAGTTGCACCGCCAATCCCGCTGCCGCTGCCAGCGCTCGCAGCAGTGCAGCCTATGCCGCCGGTCGCAGACGTACTGTTGGCGGAAGCGCCCATGCCCGTCATTTCGATTTCGTCCGCGCTGGATTCGTAGTGATTGTTCTGAGACACAAACATACACAACTGAATACATTAACCAGATGGGTGTGGGTGTGGTTTTTACCTTCCGCCTAATGCCTAGCCAACGCGGGTAATGCTGATGTAGCCAGATGCAGACAGAGAATTCCGAGTAGCAATGTGTTTCAACAGTGACTGTTCGAATCCTGTACATCTGACCACCATCGCCAATGCCCAGCGTTTCTTACTTACCTGTTGTAGTGCGTTGTTTGCGTGACCGGAAAATATCTCCCGGAAACCCCGATTACCGGACGGCCCCTCATCTGAATCTAGCTCGCCCATATTGATGACAGTATGTGCTGCTGCTGCAGGTCCCGTAACAACGACCCCGCCACCCCGTATAAAACCAATACTCGTGCTTTCAACTCCGGTCTCGCCACTGGCAACATTCGATTGAGATTCCTCACCAGCCAGACCACTAATACCGCCCCAATCGCTTGCCCCGATCGCATTCAGCGGGGCCGATTGCAGTAGCGCTCCATAGTCGTTGCTTTTGGCGGAAAACTTTGCCGACGTCGATTTAAGCGGACGGCGCACTTCGTTCAGGAACGGTTGCTCGCTGATGTAGGACGGTGTGGTTGTTTCGTTCACGTTACTAGGCAGACTGCCACCCTCGCGCTGCCTCGAGGAAACCGACGATATTTGACGCTTGCTGCGGGAACCACCATGACCGCCGCCACCATGCCGTTTGTGAGAAAGGCTCGAACCAGAACAGTACTCTGTGTATCCATACTCTTGCTTGGTGGCTTCTGTTATGTCCTGCAGTGAACCGCCCTGCGTCGGACGGGCGGAGGCTCGTTTGCTGTGTACTGGCCGACTGGTGAAGGAAAAATTTTGTTCTTGGTCTTCGCGTTCCGTTTTGCTCAACAGTTCCTATATTTATTAAGGATACAAAGGGATAAAGAAAGAATTGAATAAAGGTTTCTAATCCTCAGTATATAGATCATTGTAATGAAAATTACGAACATTAAATGTCGCGCTCTTATGCTCACGATCCTTCGGGCATTTGTAAGTGATCGCTTCATCCAGCAAAGCTTTTAGAGCATCTTCATTCATGGTTGCGAGCTGAAATGAAATTGTGCGAAAGGGTTCATTATTAAAGAATCTGGAATTAGGTGAAAGATTTTAAACAAGAAAAAACATGCAATTAACATAGCCAATGTAGGCACACGAAAGGAGAATATTTCTTAATAACCCGCCTTCGTACAATTCCTAACAAAAAATAAATTTAAATTTTGGAGTTACAACAAAATATATGAAGATGGATAAAAAATAGAAACCATCAAGATACAATTACACACTGTAAATGGTTTTATTTGTATAGCTATATTTTAATATTACCACGATTGCCATCTTGTGCAGAAATCTTAGAAGGGGGTTTCGTGCATCTGGGTCCAAAATTGCATATAATGCAGGCACGTGCTGTGAACATCCTCCTGCTTTCGCCGTATCCTAGTTTGAAGGTGTTCAAAATAAAATCCAAACCTCCAACACACACCAACCAACATTGTCCCGAACACCACACAACCACATTCATCTGATATGGTTGATGACACATGAAAACATCGAATTCATCGCACAGAGAAATCTCTTTCGTTGTGTATGTATTATCCGACACAAAAATAATATACGAATAAAGCCTATTTTACCATTTTTCGCTATTTGCAACCTTGATATTTTCATGATACAGACAAATATTCGCTTTAATTTAATTTCTTCATTTCACGTCGCCAAATTGGAAAATGTTTTTGACATTTCTGCAATGCACTTTTGACGGGAGGCGTATGTATGTGTTTTCATCTCTTTCCCGAACAAAAATGCAACCTGCTACCCACACACACACGTACATTTGTACACAACACGATGTACAAAATACGATAAATTGCATCGAACCTATTTGAAAGAGAATGACAAGATGGGCGCACTCACACACGCACAAAACATCCATACACAACGATTCAGCCAACAGAAAACATTCGGCAAAAAAAGCAGAACCCCATCTGACAGTGTGTTACTTCAAACGTCAAACAACAAATATGGCCGATTTTTTGCTATTTCATGCTAAAAAATAACATTTTTTCTTAAAAACATTCTTCCACTTCCAATAGCAACAATTAGGTGTCAGTAAAGGGTCGATTTTGTCTTCCCTCTACTTCATCAAAATGTATACTCTCTGGACGGAATCCTACGTACCGGTTCCTGTGCAAACGAGGACTGCTGGTGGTTGTCTTTGTTGTTACCGGCGGTACTGGATGATGAATTCTTACTGCTTTCCGCAGCTTTACCATGGCTACTATTGGAGGCGGATGATGCGGCAGATGTTGGCGTTAGGGCGGATGATGTTGTAGACGATGATACCTTCACCGCCGTAGCCGGAGTGGTGGTAGTGGTCGTTGTTGCTGCCGACATGGCCATCGTACTAATGACGGGTGGAACTCCGACCGGGGCAGCGCTCGTACCAGCCTTCATGTTGCTGCTGTTGATTGAAGAGCTCGTGGTACCGCCTACCGCATTGGAGCTATTATTAACATCTGGCTCACTGCTAGCACTTCCTGCAGGAGCAGCTGTGGTGCACGTACGTTCGGTCACTTCGCCGGAAGTCGATGGTTCCACATGCTGTGCCTCATCTGTGCCCGGTTTGTCGGGCGCTTTCGGCTGTCCAAGTTCTGGCGAGGGTGCCATCGTACGATTCCGACAACGATTCCACAACCGTCCGGTGGCGGAAGTGTCCTCCGCCTCCCGTATGGGAATCGCCCACCACTTGCTGAAGGGTGTATGTCTTGTCTTAACCAATTACCCCGACCACTAGACAATACCCGCACGTGCCTTCGTTGTACAAATAAAACCGGATAAACTCACCAAGCCACTAGCTCGCTATCCTGCACCGGTTACTAGCAAAAATGTCTTTTAACCACCAACCAGGCACGTCACGACCTAGATGGAAAATACAAATTCAACCATGAAGTCTCCACACAGTTTGCGGGGTAAATGTGAAACGGTATTCGCCACGGTTCAAACTCTTACATACTAATACATCACATTAGGCACAAACGTTCGGTTTTCCGGCGAAGAAGAGATCGAAACGAAACTAATCCTTTTAGGATGAAATCTTCATCGTAACCTCACTATACTGGCCGGGGGGTTTCTAACTCCACTTGAACCCCAGCTATAACGCATACACAGCCGGGTGACTTCGGGGCACATACAACAATTTCGACTCGACACTCTGCTGACACCCGATGTGTCCCGTATATATACACACAGATCGCAGTCGCATATATATGTATATACTTGCTATATATTAATGTACATATATATAAGCTCTCGCTACGTCGAGCGAGCGATTTCCTGTGTGGGTTTTCCGCTCGTAACGCACCGGATCCGGATTTCCCAAACTCTTGGTAAAATGCTTCTTCCTTTTTGCTTCAGCACATTTTCCACGCACGGGAAGACGGTCTTATGCGTGCGTTCGTATGTGTTCTTTCCTGGCAGTGCTGCAGCTGCTGCCGCTGTCTCCACCGTACACCACCGGCTGCTCGGAGAAGAAGCCGACGTGCCAGAAAATCACTCCTCACCATTTGCCACCATCCATCCGCACTCCCGCACTTCCGCTGCTGTTTGCAATATTCATCGCACTACGTACTTGACAGCCGCGCGAGACCGCCACTTACTTAGATCAGTTGTGGCTGTGTACGTGCTCGTGTGCGTGTACGGGATGTGCTAGTGTTGGTACGCTTCGAAGACGACGTCGGTTCGGGAAACCTGCCTTTTCTTCTATGCCCCCTTTTCAACGTTCCTGCGTCTGGTCTACCTCACTCGCTTGCTAGCTGCTGCTGCTGCTGTTGCTGCTGTTGCTGATACCAGCGCCGCGACGTCTTCATACACAAACACACACACACACACAACTGAACTCACTCATATACACACTCGCACACTATCGCGCACAGCACACCATTTATTCCTTCCACAAGTTTTCCATGCCAATCGTCTTATTTTTCTTTCGCATCGGACTGGGCCTGCCCCCCAAATATCTACCAACTGAAAATGCACGGGGTTGGGGGCACGGTACGTTTTCGCACACACCACCGATGAACACCACCACCACCACCACACCACTATGGGTAGACGGGTTGCCCCACAGCCGTAGACATTACCCGTATTTGGAATTTTTTCTCGCTCCGGAACCCACCAGGTGCACGAGTAGGAAATGCCGTGGAAGTGATACAGTTTCTCGTGCAGCAGCGGAAGCAAGCACACCAAATATTGCCCTGCCGTTCTGCGGTTCGCGACGAGCTAAAGAAATAGGGCTCCTAACTCGTTAGGCCAACTTTGACGGCAACCCGCCATGGCCGTAGAATTCTACACACTACTACACTCTCCCTGTCTGACACATCTCTGCTGCAAGAAGCGCACTGCACGGATGGTTCACTTCTGCTGCATTTTCTACCGTCGTCTGGCGGTCGCACGCAAACACAATTCCGGATAGCGGCCCCTTTCACACACGGTGCTATTGTTCAGTTTGCAGCTTTTTTCGACGGGAAATCCGTTCTTTTTACCGAATTACACACTGAGGACGATGCAAATTTGCAATCGTGAAACATGACACCACTGAATTCTGCCTGATGTCAAATCTGACAGCTGAAACGAACGTCTACGAAATTTGGCTTTATTTTACCAAACAGAATTGTCCGGATCTCACAACCGGAACGTTTCACGCGCTGAAACGAAGCTTATTTTTTCCGCTAAATTGAGAAATAAAGAACCTTGAAAAATAACCAGTTTAATTCATTTCTCCTTGCGTATTCACGGTAAACCATTGTGCAATCGCGTTGGAAAAAAACATCGCAAAGGAAAATATCTTGTACTGCTTATAATTTCAAGCAAATTAAAATTCAAATGCTTCATCAGAACCGCCGTGAAAACATATTTTTTTCGTCGTACGATCTCTAAACTTACTGTGCTATGCCATACGGTTGGTCAAACTGAATAATGTTACCTTATTAACTTAAACTTATTGCCACCTTCGCAACAGTTAATTTCTTCCCACCAACTAATTCCTACACAACCAATACCTCTTTGACATTTCTTGAAAACTGTCTCCTGGCGCCGCGGTACAACTGACTGCAACCCTGACTGACTGACAGCATTTTATCAAATTGTTCAAACTTACATTCAACGTGGGTCTCGATTGAGCTGCAATTACCAAAAATGGAGCAAAATAACAAACCGTACGAAGGACTGAAATGCGAAAATTGTTGCTATTGGTTTAGTAAAATGTACCTATTTAAACAACACTACCGTAGGTATCATAGTACGCTCGGGCTGCTGATTGATTTACCGGCACTGCCGTTTTTGGAGGAAATGGTAATGCAGAACCAACTTCAAGACGAGCTGTGGTTCGGTATGCTACATCTTTCAATAATGAAGCCTATACTGATGCGAATTTTCGAAGCGGAGGGACACTCGGCAATGCGAATCGCGACCACACATGACATCCAGCAGCAGGAACGCAAACTCGCGGCCAAAGCCGTGCACGGTCCGGCCAGCATACCCGTGCTTTATGATATCTATTCGGAGCTTAGTGCAGACGGTACTCAAAGCTTTTACGCGGTGCCGAAGAAAAATCAGGATCCCGTGAACCAATATGGGCAGATTCCTCCAAAAGTTTGGTAAGTTGGCTCAGTTGCGCAATGCTTGTGACTTCAATTGTAGCAACCTATTTATTCTTTCTTTCTAGTTTTCCACCCGACTTAGAATCGGTTGTTCCGACAATAGACGAAGATATGAGTCTTTTGGCTGATATTTTATTATTTAACCAAAATCTATCGAATCCAATGTGTGACTCGTTGATCGAATTCATGAATACTCTTTAACCATATTTTGAACAATGTTAATAACACATCTGGTGCTGAGCTTGCACCAATAACACTTTCGGCGCTGTACTGTAGTACTGTAGCTTAAGAAATAAATCCAACACCAGAGCTCTCTTGAAACAAAATAAAAGGAATTTAACCACCAATAACTTTAACCGCGTACACCTCTCTAGGACATTCTTTTTTATTCTTTTGTTTAATTTATAGAAATATGGTTCTATAAAAAACCAATCTACTTGCATCCTTCATCTATACCTACGCGTGGGAATTTACTTGCAAACCATCAACAGATCAACAGCATGGTGCCAATGCCATTCGGAACTGGAACCAATAAAAAAAGCATCATTCAAAGCACGCCTCTCCCCATGCATGGCCGTTTTGGTGGGGAGAGAAACACATTTTACAAGTCGCCAAATAGAAAGGGCCGTAAACATTTTTTTTTTATGAATAAGCGATTGTAGGATGATTGTAGGAAAAATGAATGATGATTGTAGGAAAAACAAACAACATTATTGAGTGAGCGTCAACCTATGGCCTGCGGTACGGGAACCAAATGTTTGGAGGTGCATGGAAAATAATAAATTGCGCGAGGAAAAAATAAGCAAAAAACTTGGAGATTTAGAAAAACTCAATTTGCGTGTCCTGGTTAATGCCAACGCGTTTGCCCTACCACAATTATGTTTAATTCTAAAGCTCAAGAGGAAAGTATCCTTGCATGTGGGCCGCCTGTCTATTTATGTGATATCATTTTTCACCAAGCATAACCAATCAGAGAAGGAGAGTCAAGATACAAAAAAAAAACACACGCGCAAGGAAACAAGGTAACGGTCTTGAAAGCAATTGAGGTCATTGTCCACCACAACGTGGACATGCCGTACGAACAGGAAACAGCATACATCTGAAGGAAGAGGTACGTAAATTGCTCTCGGTTTCAATTTCCTGTTTCGTTGCACATTACACTCCCTGTTGGTTGTTCCCTTCGTCATCCTTCGGAGTTCGTGTTGGTATGGTCGGGCAATAAGAGCACTTTTCTGTTCAGAACATCCTCATTACCGTGTAGATTGTTTGGGGAAATGGTTACGAAGGAATGCTAATCGAATTGTAAATCAAGACGAACATGTCCCAGAGAAGAACCGGGACAGCTGTCATGGAAACATGGAAAGGTTGACATATTTGCGGATGGTTTGTTACACAGCGGGTCACTATCCCCCCCGCAGCCCACTTTAGCCACATGTATAAGATGACCCTGCGCCATTTAATGGTAGTAAGTACAAACTATACAACCTTACCTTACCCTTATTTTTCGTCTACTTTAAAGTTGTCTACATCTTAAAATATGACACATACCAATATATTTTATTTATCTGATGATCATTTCAGTCGTACAGAGGGAATATATTCTACACAGCTATAAGATAACACCCTGTAAAAAAAAAGCCCGTTTGCATCAACCACACAAGCTCACCAGTCTGGTCTCAACTACCGCCCCATCATCAGTACGATCACCGAACCAAGGAATGTGGCGTACACCGTCCAGTCACCGGCCAGCTGTCGTATCGCACCGGAGCAAAGCTGATTTTCAATCTTATCACAGTTGAGAAAGTGCTTATCGGTCGACAGAAGCTTCGCGATCCGGCGCAAAAATATGGCCGAGTCCGGTTTACAGATGAACCGGGCACTGCTGTACACGCAATTCTCGTACGCGTAGCGGGCACTGTAGGAGGAAGCAGCGAAGACATGCTCAAGGGTAGTAACAGAATACCGGTGGTGAACAAACCAGCTTACCAGCAAAAGTGTATGTATTGAACGTTTATGGACTGTTTGGTGGTTCTGGTCATTTCATCCTTCAGCACGCCTATAAACTGGTTCGAGCAGAGATCCCACTCGGGATGGACCAACTGGAAGCAGCTTTTGTGCCGTAAAAACTCTGCAACGGAAGCGTCGCCCGCAGGACATTTAGCGCATTGGTCGCTCATGCGTGCCGAAACATGGAATGGACACATACCTCGCTGGAATGCCTGGTCGTAGCATAAAAACTCGTACAGCTTTTGGGCGCCGTACACTTCGTTTTCAATTATTTTCCGCTGCCGCGCGTTCACACACTCCTTCAGATACTGGCCCACGCATTCCATTCCACGATTGAAGATCCTGCCGGCGGAGAGCACAAGACGAACGAATAAAATACCATGCTGACCGGAATCGGAATTGGGCAGCCTGCTTTCGGGCCCGATACCTACAGACACCGGTGGTTGATTTCCTCTAGCGAGTCGGGAATTTTGCTAGCGTGCAACGCCTCCACGGCAACGGTTGGAGTGAAATTTCGGAAACAATTGCCCAGCAGATGTCCGGCCTGGCCACACACCGTTTCGGAAATGGCACTGTCGGCGAACGGCAAGTAGGCTAAAATAGAATTTAATGACAGTTGATGGAGCTGCCTGCAGTTTTGTAGGTAAATTCCTGTCACGGAGGAGTCGTAGGTTTTTGCAAAAATTTGATTAGCCGATTGACGGCAATTCTTATGCCGAATGGAGATTTTTAATGTGAACAATTTGAGTAATGTATGCTTAAGTATTTCTTTTCCATTAATATTTGTCGGCAAACGAAACGTCGCTTGGGATCTCGAAACTATTGGATTAGATGCTCCGTTTGAAGAATTCGCCCAAAACAGTTCTGTCCTTCGCATCTTACCCATCTTATTGGGAAGATTATTAAGACTTTATTAAACGTTTCTCCAGGTGCTGCTGTTGGTCAGATACGTCAGACATCAAAGTTCATCTTTTTCGATAACTTCTTCACTGTTCAGCCAATTGCTTCGAGCTACAAAATTTGCCCTCGATCTACAGCTTTAGATTTTGCTACCTTTTCTGGTATCGTCTGGTGTTTCATTCTTCACATGGGTAAAATATCATCGATGTCATTTCGGTTATATCTAACGGATACGATGCGTCTTACCAAGTTCTTCGCCCCATTGCGACGCAGGCAGTTCGGGCAAAGTTTATAAAGCAATTGCTTTACTTTCTTCTAACTTTTTTTTCTTTTACTATTACCAGTAAACTGATAACGTTGTCACATTTTGTTTGTACACTTCAGCATAGCTACAAAATACGACTCACTGCTAGGTACTTCACTAGGTGACAGGGAACTCTCAAGAAAAGAGAAAATCTCTGAAAACGGTCCAATTTTTAAATGCATACTTAAGGGTTATGTGAAAAGGTTTTTGAAGCTACTTTCAAATTACCATCAGTAAGTTTTTAATCACTTTACTTTAATCGATTAACAAAGCGTCTAGGCTTCCGGGAATTTTGAAGCAGTGCGTAATCGATTGATTGACTGGATCGTAACCGAACATCCGAACGTGTTGGAACGATACGGATCAATTACCTTTACGTCCATCGTTTAGGGCTTTCAACCAAACATATTTCTAGATGTTTCGCATTAGCGTGAGTAAACGCTTCGTCGATTGACAATTCCACCGCCAGCGGCGTGTTGGCAAAAATGAGATAGTTTTGACTACCGGCGCCACCGTTCACGGCTAAAATCTTCAACTCGTTCGCTTTACCAATAACAAATGCCAAAACATCATTCAGTGTGCCTGCAGCCTGCCAGTTATCCCCCCCCACAAAGCTTCAGGATCAGATTGTTTCACACTAATTGAGTCGTTTTCCTGGGCAGATAATTTACCGTAGTTAATCAAGTGAAACTTTCCTCGAGCAAGCCCGGCTTGGGACTTGCTGTTTTTGCCACACCGTCCTCTTTTATGCTTTACACAGCACTCCCAGTGGGACGCTATAAAAGCGAAAGGTGTTAACGTCTCGTTAGTCATTCAATTAAACACTTGGGGCTCACTGTTTGATGGGAAAAAGGTTTTTCCACTAACTGTTGAATGCATTTCGGTGGCACATTGCTGTTTCTTGACGGATAAAACCGTTTAAAAGACGCTCCCGTTGCTATACTTACATCCCCACAATGTACACCAAATCCACCAAATGGTTCGCAATCGATGCTGCGTACGATAACCCGACATTGTTTAGCAGTTGGATGGAATGATGATGATCAACACACGTGCGCAATTCAATCCCAATGTACTCTACAACACAATGATCTTTCCCCTTTCCATTGACACGCAATCCGGAGGCCACTTCCACATCTTAATTTGCACATTGCTCATTCAAAGGCGTTCAACAACGTTGCGTTTAAACACATTTATCACTCGTGGAACGGTGCTGGCACAGTACGGCACACCAAGTATCCGCGAGCCAGTTAATCAGCAACCGGAAACCCATCGACATTCGCGAAGGAAAATTTATTACCACTCACAATCGCGCATCAAATTTGTCTGGCACACGGTGGAATACAATGGCCACGGTAGCATAGTGTGCAGGGTTCATCGCGAACCCGGCACGCTTTCCGAAGTGACCCGAACCGTAGACCGAAGGTTCGTGAGTGTGCCGAACGGCTTTTTCTTTTGCTTGCATCCTGCTCTTTCAACCGTGATCGCGCGCATACTCCTGCCGGCAAGTGTGCTTTCGGAAAGGACGTGAAAGTTGTGAATGTTTGTGCGTTTGATTGGTTTATCATTCGCGGGTTAGACAAGAACGGTTAGAACAATTAAACCTTATCGGAGTGGTTTTTATATTGTGTTTTTTGTTTGGTAAAACAAATGATTCGAATAAAACCCAATCAGTGTGCTGACAATTTCATGAAGTTTAGTTTATTTTTAAACATGCTGCTACAAACGCCACCTCACCTCACCAAAGCATCGCCTCATTTTCAGTATTTAATTTTATGTGAAAACTTCATCAATTACGGACGGTTTTGCGGTTGAGCTGAATATAGAATAGCATCATTAGGCCAAAGGTACACGCTATAATGTGTGGTTGGAACCTTTTCTGTTCTGCTTTTTAGAGTAATATCGTTTGACTTTTTTTTGTTGCTTTTATGATGTTTTGCATATGCAAAAAGATCTGTTCAAAAACCTTACTGCAAATGACCAACCAAAAAAGGTTCTTGTGTACTTTGTATGGATTCTCTATAATTTTTGCGACTCTGCGAAGGGTTTTCTCGCTTTCGATTGTTTCAATTTTAGAAGGTTCGTTTACATTTTTATTTGTACTTTGTGCTAAGCTTTGATAAACTTACTTACATTAAAAACTATAGCTATATACTTTATATTCACTATATTAGACATACAGACAGTCCCCGAGATACACGGTTCCTCTTATACGCAGTTTCGGAGATACGCAGACAGCTGGGTTAGTTTATAGCACACAATCGAAGCAAAAATGTAACAAATTGGCCGAAAATACCTTCTTTTCTTGTTTAAAATATTTGTTTTCTAATTATTTTAATGCACTCTATCTAAAAGTCGGCTGATTTGCTGAATAAATGAAGTGCAGAGGGACACCTTTCATTCATCACTTTTACCTTCATTTCATCTTGCATCACTTTTATTTCTATTTGAACATTTTTACCACCACAATATGAAAAAATGAATGAATGAGATAAATTCTTACTATCGAAAAAAAAGCACTAACCATTGGAACTATTGAATTCCTTCTGGCAATTGATTCCTTCTGACCAAAAAAAAAAAGTATCATTACACGCGTTTGTATCACCTTACCCTTAGCGAACGAAATCATAACATAACATCAGCATTTTCTCTGCGAAATAAACCCGTTTCCATGGGCTCATGCCCACACTTATTGCGTGCTTTCGGAAAGGTCTGAAAGTGAAAGGCTGATACACTATGTTTGCTCGCCGATTGCCGTAGGCTATAGATTGGTGTTTAGATTGTTTCTGTAGAAACTGTACAACAATAAAGTTTTCAAAGACTCTTGCGAAAAACCCACATTTCCTTTGCTGAAAAGTGGCAAAATAAATATGGTAAGATAAAGAACCTATTGAAGGTAAGCATCCGGTTTGTTTCCAGGAACCTACTACCTGGCCGTTTTATCGAGGCACCACGAGACAACTTTACGATGGTGAACATTGAAGTTGGTTAGTTAGTGTTGATTGCAATCACTTATATTTATATATTTTTTTCAACTAATAATGCACATTCGTCTTCCACCAGGATGGTACGTGCTTAACCCTATGGAACCGAGCATCATTTTTAATACTCCACACACCATGATCGATGCACGCTCTATACATCACTGTACCGTGATCAACATTGATTGATCCACAACTAGCATATAATGAACCATCATAGTATGGTGCTGATGATAAATGGCCGATGAGCTACGAGGTAAAAATAACCTTGAAAAATCTTCCACCACGGAACAATTACTCCCACGATCGTGATTATATCGTGAACCAGATCCATTTTGCCGGACACACGGCACAAAACGTATCTTAGGAGAAGCTTCTCCAACGCTTTTCTGCCCGTTTTTAATAAATTGCTTCCGTAACGCTGCCTGACAGGCAGCTTAACGTAGCTGCTTAACTTAGACGGATCATATTTTACGCGCACTAAGCGTACCGGGAAGCGAGTCGAAACTTGCCCCAAACCTACCCCAATTTCAATGGCCAAATGGAATTGCGTGAAACTTTTACCATCAGCTATCTCGGTGAATCTGTCCGGTGCAGATGCTGGGTGGAAACTGCAGGGCAACGCTGATTGACAAGCAACCAGTTCCAAACGTTAATCTTCCCTCCAGATGTCGGCGTCGAATGAAACTTTTCCTTAATGGGTTGTGTTTTGTTCCGTTTGTGTCCTACCGATAGCGGGAAAAGATTGCAAAAACAAAGTGTTAAGAATAGAAATCGACGACGAAATATTCAACCATTCATAAACTCACTGCGTATTCAAGGTCATTTTTTTGTACATTTTTGGGGGGCCTATAAAGGTTATGAATTTCATTTGGGTGTTTTGCTGCTTCAACATAGATGTTTCGCATACTTTTAGATACAGTATGTATATGGTTGATTGATATTGTTTTTTTTTTTGTATCTCATACATTCGATATCGATCATTTGCTGCATGTCGCTTACCGCACGCATCATCTTAGCAAATTCCATTCATTCGAACCAAAGCTCCACGAACACGGACGTATTAATCAGGTGGCGTTTATTTAGCACTCCCAGGGGGAAATGGTACATTTTCCGTAAATTAAATGTCTCACGGTGTCCCACACACGCATAAATTACCGCCATGCAAACCAGCTGTACTGCACAATAAGCGAATATTTAATCCCAATCGCATCTAATCGTGACCGGGGATTGGTATGTAAAGGTGTCTTCATTGATAAATTGACATTATATGCCATATTCTTTCATTACAATTTCAACTGCACAAAGCTTCGTTGGTAATGATAAGCTTCAAACAGAGGTTTGAATTAATTTTCCTCATCCTAATTGTTTGCTTTAGCTCAACAAGAGGTTAGAGTGCTTTACCCATTGCTAACGAATTCGTTTTTAGAACCTTTCTTACGAAGGGTACAAATAAATCCCGTGCTTTCTTTCTACTAAGTCTCTGCCACCCAAAGAACCATCCAAACAGTGAGATAATGGCATCAGTGCCATTAAAGCTCCCGAACCAACAGCCGGCACAGTGAAGGACACAGGAAAAGTTCATCCTGCTTGATTGAAAACATCGAAAACAAATAGCAAACAAAAAAAAAACGCATCCCAAAATCGGTAACGAGACGTGACAGATGTATGATAGAAAGCACCACCGTCCATTACAATTCACAGCATGGACTTCGCTCACAGCAGATACCCGAGTTCCTTTACGGTTCGTGCAACATCAGCAAACGGTTAAGGTATTCCGCCGAAAAACATTCCGCTAGCGCTTTTTTGTCATCCTCTCGGGAATATTCGCAGAACGCCACGTTTATGACAAGCAAGATAAAATGAAATTAATTTTAATGTCTGCGATAGTGTGGGAAATTTTGGATTTGCGCTATATTTTTGTGTAACATCTCCCCCCCCGAAAGTGGGTAACGAACGAATCAGCTTTAATATCGATATTATCTGCTGGAAGCTGTTTGTTAGCAACGCTTCACTGAAACTGTAACGATAATTAAATCTATTCCGTTTTTACGCGGAACTATGGTGCGAGCGGGGAAGAACTGTGTTTGTGCACATGGTTTCCGAAAAATAATGTACATGCACAAATCACACAGCATGGCTCGAGGTAATTTAGCAAAGAATTTTCCCAACCAATGCCCGGAGAGCAACATATGCGACGCTTTGCATTGGTTATCAAACTTTTGTTATCGTTCAGGAGAACTTTTAAGCACTATCCGCCTTATGTGCTTACACTTAGTTGGGCAAACAGATGGTTGCTTAAGTAGCTTTACGAATAGTTTTACACACGTCAACCAGACACCGGTTGTGGCATGCTAATCATTAGAGCGCAATCTAAGCTTTAAAAAATGAGACGGAGCTGCAGCAAGGGAACTTTAAAATTTAAATCTAAAAAAAAAGAACATTGGCCCAAAAAACAAATGCCGTCATAAAAATAACGCAGTAACCAGGCAATATGAACGGTGGTGCGCGTCCGCTTTTCATTTCATTAAAACATTTTTCACACCACATTTGCAGCCACGCTGTGGCCACGCTTGCCGCCCACACGTTTCCCTCGCAAATGGTGTATATATTAATTAACTTACCTTTCACTCAGATTTCGTAGAAAGGAAAACAAACAACGCCCCACCTATCATCGCGCTAGGTCAAAACAAAACGACGACAACAACAAAAAAAGTTAAACAAGGTACCCGAAAGACTGACCGGAAATGTACCGGTGTACAGCCCTTCGCGGAAATGGGGGAAGGAGCTGAAACGATAACGATAAAAACGCAGAAGAAATCTTCACATCCGGTTCTGGTCTGCTGATTACAACAAAGCCATGGCACTTGCTGTGCTTACCCTGGGCCAACCGTGTAGCTCATTTGATTTCACGCGCGACAAGTGAATTCAGAGTATTCTCATCCCAACGGTCACGGTGGCAGGCACGTGACGAAAATGCGGAATCCGTTCCGACCCGACTGGGCGAGAACTGTGTTGAATGGATAATTTGCTGATTCTTTTGGACAGGGATCTGATTTGCGAAAATGTAAAATCATATAGTTTGAAATTTCTGGGTAGCTCCTTTTCCTTTTAAAGGGCAATGTTGTTGTTAGAAGTGGTCTGCCACTGTGTCGGTACTTATACGTGACGTGAGGGCGTTTCTAACCAGTTTTCTTAGCTTGAAATTCAACTAGACATTCCGGGAGTGCGGAAACAGATGAAAAATTGCCATTCGTAAAAGCAGTAAAGATGAAACGCTTTTTTGTTGTTTCAATCCCATCAATCAACAACACACGTAAGCGATAACACGCGTCCGAAGTAAGCTGGCGTTAAGCACTTGTCGATTGTAGACTGCCGTTTGTTTGTACGAGTGAGCGGTGAGTGTTTGATTGCTGATTTCGCTTTAAGTTGGTCACATTTTTTGTTTCTCTTTTACTTTTCCGAAGTTATCCACCAACGCTCTTCACACAGCCGTTCCAATGTGAACCAACAAATACGCGTTTTCTTTGAAGGATTTGTTGCGAGTTTGTTCCGGACGTTCGGGTAACTCACTGCACAGTGAGCGCTGTCTACATAAACACCGGGATAAAAACCAAAAATTATAATCTCAAAGATTTAAAAAAATTAAAAATGCTAAAGAAATGTCCAAAAATCATCATAGTTTTGTTGGCCAAATCGTTTCATATTTCACGCAATTTTAGGACGGTTTATATTTGTTATGGTTTTTCTTTTGCATTACATCTGATTTAAAACGATAATCCAATCATATGCGCTCATGAATTTTTGTAGTTTTGGTTTGAATTGTATTGTGTTTGTAGGAACATTTATTTTACTGCATTAAGATGATTTCAAAATTATTTAATAAAGCTTAAACCGATGTCTGTTATCTTTTTGGTTTGGCTCGCGCCATTGTTCTTAGGACATACCTACACAAAGTGAAGTATCTTTTAAACATGCAAATAATGCAACTTGAGTTTTGGGCACAAGCTTTATAATTAATTGTTCTTTAACTTATATTACGACGGGCATACGCAAATGAACAAAATTCTATTATTTTCCGTATGTCAAAGAGAGAAAATTGTAAATCCAATACAGGTAGCCCCTGAAATACGCTATTATGGCAATCCGGGAAATATCTGCATATCAAGAATTTTCGCGAAAGACGAATCCTGGTGCAATATCGTTTATACTTCATACTTACAGAATCGACTTCCTGCTCTGCACTTTATACAACTACCTGTGTATACAATTATATGATTATATACAACGTTTATATCTGTTGTCTATCTCAAAATGTAATTAATTTTCAATTCAAGAACTGTTTTTGAAAGGATGATAAATAACCATTCTAAAACAGTGCCATTCATTGAATTCGCAGCTGTACTTTAGGAAATATTATCGTTCAGACATGTTTCGTACATTTGTTTCTCCGGGAGTACGGGGTTTCATCATCTCATTTTTTGGCATTCTTACTGTAAATTATCTACTTTAATTGAAAAATACGGTCAGTACCGATATCTGAAACATTAAAAAATCATGTTTGTCCCGGCCTGCTTTCACTGTGCAGTGTGAGCCAGAAACGAATGAGTGATATGTTCATCAGCCCGACCGTAGGCATGGCAACGCGCTATCATCGTACCGAGCGTGCTGTAGCTTTTCATGGAAAAGCTCAGTTTCCACTACTCACTCTATCGAAACGGGTCGGTGCAGCATCCGGTCCCTAAGATACGCATGTAGCCACTACGACAATAGTGTTATCGTGTCAGTTGTTTCGAGCGAAAGGATTTGATGGAATTACTTGTTATGCTCGTTACGACGTATAATGTAAAAATGAATGTGTGTTAAAATATGTTGTCTGTGTACCACAAATGCGTTGGTGAACAGTGAAGTGAAATAAACTAACATTTTATCTCACGCTCATCTTAAGCTTATCTACAACATCATAACGGATACGAAGCAGATATGCAACAGCACACCCTGCGAAGGATAGCAATGTTTTGCTATATTTTTTCCATCACTTACTGTGGTAAGCAAACAAAAGCCGAGAATGGCAGATTAGAACGCATCCGAAAACGTGACACTCTGATAAAGGTTCTGTTTGCGTGAGGGCAAAACACATTCCTGGTCCGTGGTTAACTACCGAAGCCCATGCGAAACATTCACCGTGTGGACAGTGAAGTGCCTCCAGGACAGGATCACCAAACAGTGCAACGATCTTCCCGTTCCCCGTAACGGCACAACAAGAAAAATAACCTCCAAAATAATGGAATTCATTGATCCTTGCTGTAAACGGGAAATAATGCCCATCGGGCATTATCGGTGGGTGTTGATATGGCGAAATGCGAACATTCGCGGTGTGCGGCAACAGTAAACAAACAAAGATAAGGGAGTATTCTCCAGCCCTGTGTGTGCGTGATGCTTGAAGCAAACGGCTCGCGAGGCAAATGTTTTTATTAAATTTACTTTTGGAAGAGCATATATTTGGAAACCATGTTAATTAAATTTATGATATTTGCGAGGCGAAGAAAAGTACGGCAGCAAACGATTCAACGAAAAGTGCTCTGTTACCTACCGCGATTCCCAACGGTGGCTCAAGCGCGTAGGCTGAATCCTAAAGCTTCCGTTCTGTTCTCGGAATGGAACAAAGAATGTTTTTCACGATACCACACCCGAAAGGCCGTAACAATTGAACTAACAAATCAACCGGGAAATGTAATAAATTTGCAATTCTAATAACGACACTCTTATCAACGGATTGTAATTTCATTACCAGGTGTTAAAAGGTCTAATCTACTGGTGATGCCGCCGGTATCATTAGCTCTGCTCTATAGAGCAGACATTTACATTGAACCTTGTTCAATGTTAATGCTTTTAAGGATAGTTTTAAGACCTACCAGTCCATCAATATTCTCTGGAATGGCTCATTTGAGATACATTACTTTTCGAGTTGAAACAATAGACTAAGGTAGTTGATGCATGGTTTTTACAAATCTCTTCTATAGTACGAACTACAATGGAATGTGAAAACTTCATGCCTATTATTTTTCTATAATTCGATAAAATTCTAAAAAAAAAATTCTAAATTTTTTCTATAATTCGATAAAAAACAAACAAATAACTGGAAAGATTTGATAATATCTGAAGATGCGATTAGAATTTCGTCGTTATATTAACGTTTAAAGTGCATGTTATTTCGTAGGAATCTCTCCTACTTGGCTGTTTGTTCATTGTTACGAACATATTGAAAGTTAAGTTGAAAATAATACTTATACAATGTTTAATAATTTAAACAAAATAAACAGACTGCTTTAGAGTAAGTCACGCACGCGTTTGGTAAGCTTTTTTTGAGGAATACGTCGAGAACGTAAATTTTAAATTAGGTAAATAAACGAACTGATTTGAACTGATAAATATTGAAATACCCAGTATACTACTTACTTATCCGGCGTTTTTACAATCGCTCCGTGGTCTTGTCCTGCTGTAGGAGTCCTGTAAATCGCTCACGGCCGAGCACATTCGCCTGCCAATCCATTATCTCGACCTTTCTGACGGACGCATCAACGACATCACTCCATCTCAATTTGGGCCTACCACGCCTCCTCTGTCCACGTGGACGATCTAAAAGGACTTTACGGGCTGGGTCATCCGGTGTCATTCTCATGACGTAACCAGCCCACCGGAGCCTGGCTAGTCTAATCCGCAGTACGACTGGAAGTTTTCCGTACAGCTCATAGAGCTTGCCATTATAGCGGGGAATATCGTGTATAGCAGTCCATTTAAAATCAACCCCACTCAACCTAAGCCTAGTCAACGGATACTCGTCCCTTTTAATGAGATTTTCGCATAACGGGCAAATCTATACGCTGTGAAAATATCCCTTTCAATTAGCAAGTGATCAATCATCAAAACAATCATTTTAGTTTCTGGATCGACTTCTTTTGTTTGCTTGGTGTATAGAAATGGAAACCATGAATACACCTAATATGGAACATTAGGAAGCAGGTCAGATCAGTACCAGCGGAAAACTAATCGTTAATGTACTTGTGACGTTCAACGCTAGCATAGGTTAGACAGTAGAAACAATGGTATTGAAGAGCTTCTAACGAAGCTCAACGCATTCCCTCGAATCACCTGAACAACTTGTGAGGTCAACTGATGAACCAATCCCCTGTCTCTAGAAAACATTCTAAAGATGTTCTAAAGAACCAGATGAAGTAGTGACTCTACAAAAGGAATGTCGAGTATGAGACAATTGTGTTCCTTTCAGGAATCGCAGAGGTACATTCATTACTACTTACTAGAATTAATTGATAGAATAAAGGGTTTTATAGACCACAGAACAACGCAATCGGGGCGGCCCGGTGGCATGATGGTAGCGGCGCCGGTTTTCACACCAGTTCGTTCATCTAAATCCCATCTGGACCAATCCGGCCTACGCGGGACTGAGGAGCATCCGCACCAATCCAGCCTGCAATCCGAGGAGTATAAACAGGCCCTAGGTTGAATTTTCACAGCCAGACGATGATCGCTTGTGGTGATAGGTACTTGCGTTGTCCTGTCATCTCAAAAAACCCTGTATCAACTTGATAGAGTTAGAAACAAATTGTATTTACTCTGAAAAAGCATTTTATTCGGTACGGAACGAATTAACGGATGGAATTGAAATTGTATGGTAAAGAACTTCCAGCATACTGAGCATTTCGTACGACGACCAAAACGCTGAAACGGATCAAACTCCTTGGAAGAGACTTGACTGTACAAAACATAACTGCATTATTCATAAATGTCGTCGTTACTTTACTGTACCCAATCTATTTAACCTTTACTATTTCAGACAGTCCTAATAAAGCCGCCCAGATGATTCTTAACTGTACGGGCACACGACTGGGCGGTGCTTATGCCTTTCATTTCTTCCATCCTTAACAATGTTACTATTGAAATCTTTCCTACAAGCCGGCTTCAAGCGTCAAGCGTCCGTCCGGTACAGGCGAGAAGAACCTTTACAGTGGTTTTTGATGATTTAAAGGACACTTCTACCATGATTTATGCCAGCCGTCCCTTTAGTGTGGGTAACATACGAGGTTTATGCCGTACAAAAAGCTATTGCATGTACTGCTAGCATCATCATCATCATCATCGCTACCGCTTTACTGCATTAGCTTGCATTACAGTTGTCGAAAGTAGTGGTTGCGGTTTGTGTGTCCCGCAATTGAAACGATTCCACGCGGTGAAGAAGTAAAGCCATAAAGAAACTTAGGGAAATAATACCCTTCGAGTTGGGTTGGGTCCTGTCATCGGCACACTTGTTGTTACTTCACCCATGATGCTACCTCTAATTCCTATGATAATAACGTTTTGAACCCAGTACGTTCCACCCACACGGGCCATCCACAAGACGCGTGTGGCGTGTGCGGTCTGTGCGTGTTTCCCTCCCGAACGCAACACTCGGAGTAGGAGGGCCGATAAGTACACGCCGGAAGAAAAGTATTTGATCATCAATGGGATCAAACACACCGGAGCCAAAGCCTTTGGGGGAATGGTTGAAATGGTAACGGGGGAGGCCGAGAGGGAGGGATCAACGAGCAAGCATTAACGTGGTCGTAAAAATATCACGACAGATGGTATTGCTGCCACTTCGGGAAGGAAGTTTTTTGCTGCTTTTTTTTTGGAGGAAATGGAACGGAAGAAGGCAATGGCCACCGACAAAAATAACGCTGTCACCTGTTCGATTCGGCCAGTCGGCGGTGCTGTGATGGATGGCATGGATGTTGACAAATAGTATTCGCTCAACGATGTTTTGTCCGCCTGTAATTTCCTTTTGCTGCTCTTTGACACAACTCAAAGCACTACTTTTACCGGATTAAAACTCCCGCCGAAAGAGTCGGCCGCATGGGCAGAATATGCAACGCAAAATTCATTGCAACGGAAAGAAAGTTCTTTCATTTCGTGCGGCAAGAAACCATCGTAACGGAAGAATCATCGTTCCGTATGTGTGTGTGTATTTAACACCCCTCTTTAGCAGTGCTTTTTTCTCATTGCCATTCCAGAGCCGGGCAACGCACCGGAAGCCTTCCCCGAACCGGTCTGCGGACAAATTGCTCAGATGCTTGACGAATGCTTTCACAACTCAACACCCAACATTGCCGTGGAGCTGCTGTACAGTGTGCAGATTCCGGAAACCATCGAGCAGATCAACGGCCGATGTCTGTACGTAGCAGGATGGGTTTTGCTTTGTTTGTTCGTGTTCTGCTTGACTCATTGCATCATTCGGCCCTTTTTCCGTGCGTCTTTGCGTGTGGTTTGCACGATGGAGCAACATACCATCGCAACCACCGCAACCGCAAGGTGTCCTTTTCTTTTTTTTTGCACATTTCCCGGTTGTTTTACGTAAATTCCAGATTGTTCAATCGGGGCATGGAATGCGTCCAGCGGTACCTAGACGTGTGCGTAGACGCCAAGGAGCGGTTCATCATTGACAATGAGGTGTACGGGGCGAAGCGTTTGTACGAGTTCCTATGCCGTGATGCGGCCTTCCAGCAAGGTGCGTTAACCGGCCACACAGCCACACGGTCCCTGTTGAATGTGGCAAACAGGCTGCTAAATAAAGCCCGAATAAGACCATTTTGGTTCTCAACGCAGATCCCCACAATGTATGCAATGCGTCTAACAAAATGGTGTTATTTTGAGGCTTATGTTTCGGATGGTGGTCGGACGGCAGCTATTGAGAGGCATTAGAGGGTTGCGAAGCACCCAACCTTTGAACAGTGAGACACGCATCAAAGGTCGAACTGTATCTTTCAATTACAGAATTCCTCTGGCACAAAGGATGCTTCCAGTTGGTGCACCGAGATTTAGACTCCTGTTCGAAAAGGTTCGTCTCCATCCTGAAGGAGGAAATGACCAAAACCACCAAACAGTCCTTCAACCAACAGTACATGCACTTTTGCTGGTAAGCATATTGCATTCTCGACATATTCTCGAATCATTCAGTTAATTTTACGTGTCTCTTCTCTTCTCTCTCTCCCTCGTATTCCCCTCCACATGTTCCAGTGCTCGGTATGCGTACGAGAACTGTGTGTACAACAGTGCCCGCTACAAGTGCAAACCGAGCTCGGCCATATTTCTACGCCGCATCGCCAAGCTAATGTCCACCGAGAAGCACTTCCTCAACTGTGATAAGATCGAAAATGAAGTTTGCTCTTCCGGCCGGACGGTTCTTGCCGTCGAATGGTGGTCCGTAGCCATCTTGATGCTTTCGCTACCACTCGTAGTTACCGTCTAGGAAGTGATGCGAAATGTGGATCCAATTCGATCGGCGGTACATGAAGCTGAACGGCGTAATCCGATTGTCAGCCCCTCCCCCCCCCCCCCCCCCCCCCCTCCGCACACGGCGATCAATCGTACATTCAGTGTCACTTCCGTTTCCGGAACGTTGGTGTGCTTTGGCGTCCTGTAAGGAATTGCTAGTTGTTAAAGATGGAGCGTGGACAATGTGTTAACTTTGTAGTTGGAATGGTGAAATAAAACAAACCACAAAAAAACACACTTAATACAATCGAAGCTTCCGGTACCGTGCTGTGAATTGTGTGGCAAGAAAGGCAAGAAAGAAAATGGATGCGCGAACGCTACTTTTACATCTTTCGTTTGATTATTTCGTGTGTTTCTGAGCACATTAATCCATACTGCATTCTGTCTGCACAAGGAAGCGACCAAGCAGAACCGTGCAAACCGTGGTTGGACAGCTTTGTTGTAACATATTTTCCAGTCCTCCAACACAGCATCAGGCTGCGATGATACAACGTTGGCAGCATGCCAAACAAAAGTTACAGGCAGCGAAACAACGAAACATGACAAACAGTGGTAGATTTATTGTTTCCTTCTGTCTTTCTTTCTCTCTCTCTCTCTCGCACTCTCCCTGTCTATACACTTCTCTCTTTCAGCGGGAAAAACCCATGATGGCAGGGTTGAAGTTTCGCAAAATCATATTAGCGGGATTTCCCGAGCCGGGTTATGGGATGAGTTTTCGCCAAAGAAGTTATTTATTTTACAGGCCTCCATCGTGCAAAGTATTAGTTATGGTCGACCACTCAAAAGCATATTTGAGTGCTACATAAAGTTTTGTGTGAAATTAATACCATCCGGATGATGTAAGGTGTTTTTCTCATGAATAAACAATAAACCGCTACATATTCGTTACACCTGTTTTTTTTTCTGTACTACAAAAAATACACACACACTGTTTCAACCTATGATCATTCTCCGACCAGTATTGATAAATTGTATATACATTCGATACTAGGAACTGATCAAAATGTTGATTGAATTATTCTATTCAATTGAGTTTTGTTTGTTTCCATCCGTTTCCTTCGCATTGCAATATGTCATGTTGATTGATTTTCTAGGTTAATTTTTTGATAAATTTAATTTTCAACAAATGTTGAAATATTTGCCAATTTTTCCGTTGATGAACAATGAACGAGAGTAGTAAATTAGCATAAATATTTTGTCCAATGTCGTGCCTTGACGTTTGATGACGTTTGTTAGAAGCTAATGGAGGCGCATGGTGCTTTATCCCTAATGGAGGCGCATGGTGCTTTATGCCTAATGGAGGCGCCTGGTGTCTAATTTTTGCAAACAAATAATTAATTCTTTTAAATGCAGCCAGAATTTTTTTAATAAATCCGGTAGGGTTGAATCCAAGTTATTTAAACGGGATAACGCTCAATATATACAATACACAAATGCATAAAAGCACCATCGCATTGCCGAAGTTTTATTTGCACGTTTTGACTCATGCAAAACCTCGCTCCACGCTTAAAGCTGTGAAAAAAACCATTGTGCCAATACAGAACAAAAACCAAGTAGGTATATTTACTTGAGCGCGCTAAGTTTCCAATAAGTACACATACGATCTCTTTGGACCCCCGTGTATAAACTTTGGCAAAAGATTAAGTTACGGAAAAAGTGATGCCGAAGCATCTGACGAAATTAAGCTCCAAAGGTAGCGTAAAATTTGTTCCTCCCACCTTATTGTCTACCTTTGATCCTTTTCATTTCCCGAACCTTTTGCCTTATTTTCTTCGCCTGATAGCCCTCTCCGTCTCCGTTGTTTTATACCGCATCTTCTCGAACCGTTCGACAGGTAAATAATAACAACCGTCGGTATCCGTGTTCAGTAAATGATCGGGAAGGAGCACGTTGTGCCTCCGTAGAACAAGCACTGTTGTCCCTTGGTTTTGCGCGAGTTGCGAGCTTTAATGTGATGATAAGTAACGCGTTCACTGTGAGTCATTCACTCCAGCGTTGTTAGTGCTATGAATGTTTAATGCTCATTGCAAAATTTCACAAAGAAACTCAAAACGCTATTAAACTTCATTTCAGCATGCAGCATTGCAAAAAAACACAAACCTCATTAAGCAAACATCAAATAAGGCAATGCTTTTTGCGTCAATTCCGTGCGGATCGTTCGCCGAAGCTCTCCCTGTTGAATATTCCATCAAAATTTCTACTCTGCAATATTCGCTGCGCATTATTCAGAGGCTGCACTAGAGATTTAAGGGAAACTGGCCGTGATTTATTGGCTAGACATGCAGAATATCTTCTAACCATCACCCTTACGGTAGTGCTGTAACCATCTGTCCCGTGTCTGCCGTTTGACGGTTTGCACCAGTCGTCCCAGTGGAAAAATCAATCATCAGCCTCTCCAGCATCAACCGCAGCACGCCCTTTGTGAGATTGATGCCGAGAAGGAAATGATGGAGAAAAAAGAAAACCCAACGTTGCGTCCGTGCTAACGGTAACCGGTGGGAAGAAAATTCAAATTTGCCTTATCCACAACAGCGATTCTATTGGTTTCATCAACGATGCGATTACGGTCGCACGGGTCTATTTAAGGACAATATGCTGCATCCTGGCCAAATGGTGACTTTGGCATCCGGCATGATGACAGCAGAAGACATGATACAACTATAATTGACTGGCAAGACAAACCAGTGGGAGTGGTGATGGTACCCTGTCCTGTCCCTAGACTTGCTGCTTGCCAGTTCAAGTATGATAATTTCCACTTCCCTTCCGCACGACCACTCCAATTCACTTCTTCTTCTTGAACATCTTCTTTCATCGCATCGCAAGCATCGCCCCCAATGGATACAAACAACGGCAAAAAAACGGCGGGAAATTAAATTAACCCACCACACGGTGGCCGACATTTGAAGGGAATGCACTTACACATTCATTTAAGCTCGAGCTCGGTGCGGCCGGTGTAGACTACATTTTCGGACTGCAGCGGTTGTACCGTGCTCGCAACGTTAAACATATTACCACCGAGCTTGCCAACAGGAAAATGGCTATAAATTTTCACCGAAATGTGCAACCGTGACCGGGAGATAAACCGAGCGACGGCGCAGGGAACGATCCTTTTCGCGGAATGTTTCTTGGGCGGATAGTTTTTGCGGGCTTATAGTTTGGTAAAACACAAGATTGTTACGATTTATTGACATTCAACGGTGGCTTCTGCACTTTCTGCACACGCTGGTGGTGCGTACGTTGGTGGTGTGATTGGGTGTGCTGGAAAGTTCGTCACACTAATGGTGTTTGTCGATCGCTAAAGATGTTACGATTAACATTAGCACTAGCGCTACATTAGTATCAACTTGAACCCATTATATGTCCTTACAAAAATAGTACCTTTTTTAAAGGCTGTATTAATCAAACTGAAGCGTTCAGCTCAAGAGATGTATAGGTGTACCATTGCTGGTTTACTTTGAATTTATTTACCCGTGTGAGCTGGATAGTCAATGCTGCCTATGGGGGATTGGTCCGGATGGGATTTTGGATACCACAGGCCCCATGAAATGAAATCTAAGAAATGATAATCAAAAAAATTAAAAAGGCTTCCATATTGCATTAAGTTGAGATAATATGACCGTAATAATATGATAATAGACCATACACAGCCGTAGGAATAATTTTACCCTCGAGATAGGCTGACTGCCGCAGACGGTTAGTACATCAATTTGGGACATTCCAAGAAGGACCACCAAGTTTCATGCCATTTGGTGTAAGAGTTGGCAACCCGTGGGTTGTAATGGGTTAAGCACGAGCATTAGCAGTAAGGAAAATCAAACCGAAGTACGATGTGATTATGCATTGAAGAAATGAATAACGAAATGGTGAAGACGTGTCCCTTGATTGCACTGTCAGGACATGTCAAGCGTAAGTCCCACGGGCAGAATACGTCCGCCAATTCAGTGCACGAGAATAAATTTGATAGAAACCTCAATTGTTGTCTGAATAAATCGCAGAAATCGGATCATATCATATAAAAAATATGCGGAAAATATTGTTCATGTGACCCAAAAATTGACTGCTACAGGGTGTACCACATAGTCGTACTACGAAGCCATTGTTTATCGTTTTACTTTTCAAACATCATAAAAATCAGTTAATTTTGTTTACCGTTTATCTTAATAAAATACGATAATTTGCAGTATTTAGCTGCATATTTGAAAATGACATAGGCCAACTCGTCACCTGAAGAATCCACCCATACAAATCAACAGTTGTATCATTTTTTGCGTGTTTCGCATAAAGAGTGATTTATTTATAACCATATTTTAATAAGTCACATGTGAAGCAGCCTATCAATTCGCAATAATTTGTTTAGCGGCCTACCATTTTGTAAGGAAAGTACGTGGAAATCAACTCTTAACAGACCAGAGTTCTCATTTCACACATTCCCAACTACTGAGCACGTTGAATGGACCGACATTCGTTGTTGTTGCGAGGCTTGTTTCGAGGAACTGAGGTTGCTCATTGTTTCTTGGCAAGTGAAATTTTACCATCAAGCATAAAAATGCGTCGCGGCAGGAGGGCACCCTGTAATCAAGATACGGAAAAATTGGGATGGATTTATGAATCCAAATGCCGACTTTGGTTTTCCGATCGTTGCTAACACAATCCGGACTCGGTTTTGGTACTACGGCCAAACCAGTTAATCCATCGCCATGCGTTCACGTGTATTGTTCAATGTTGAAACGTGTTTTCCGCAAAGCATCGTTTTACAAATCACTACTCAAAATTTCCCGGAACAAGTCATGTGAACAAATCGACAAGGATTTTCCATTGCACATTCTTTACCCAAAATACCAGAGCGTACATATTTATTTCTAAATTATTTTTTTCTTTATTTTAATGGAAAAATAGGTAAAATGGAGATAAATCTGGAATCAAAAAAATGCTTTTTATTATTATTACTAGCTCTACTTATTTTTGTTATTTTACAATGGAAATACTTCCCATGCAATATATAACAAAGCTTTCAAAAAAACCCAACACATGAACTTATTTTGTTTTGAGCATCTGAGCTTGCATAACTGCCATTGATTGAATTTGAAGATGAAAACTGCGGAATATACTACACAGTTCCATGGAGTTAAATCCCTCTCCGTCTCCGGATGAATAAGTATTCTACGTAAACCGGTCCACGTGAAGTAAATCCTGCGACAAAAGAGTTCTGGTATCGCAGATCAAGAGCTATCCGTGCAACGGTTGAGGCCGAGCTCTATGAGCTTACTGTCGTACAGCGGATTAGATTCGCCACGCTCCAGTGGGCTGTTTACGTCATGAGAATGACACCGGACGACCTGGCCCGTAAAGTCATTCTAGGGCGTCCACATGGCGTGGTAGGCCCAAGCTGAAATGGAATGATGTTGATGCGTCCGCCAGAAAGGATTGGCAGACAAAGGCGCTCGACCGTGAGCGGTTTAGAGGACTCCTGCAGCAGGCCAAGACCGCGAAGCGGTTGTGGCGCCGGATAACGGAATGAATGGATTGAGTTGAGGCCAAATTGAAAGGTTTTCTTTACGCGCATTAGTTCAGGTTGATTGAATTTGGGACTGCTTAAATGAAACATCGTGAAATGGAGATCCAGAGTGCCAGATTGAAGAGAGCCATGTGGCTTAATTTCGATCTTAATTAAAATTGAAACATAATAAAATTCAACTTCAATATAAGTTCGATCCACTTTGTTGGTAGGTTTAAGGACAGTTATATTTTTTTCTCAATTAAGCTAATTTCTGGCAAAGATTTATGTAGAATAAGTACTATTTTGTGTTGCAGACTGTATAAAAATGTTTATTATTAAATTGTGTGGTGGAATTAAGCATCCATTAAATTTGGGGCGTTCGAACATAAAGAAAAGACCCCAGGAACTTATTGACATAGAAACCATAAATTCCACCAATTTTACACACTGTCCGCATGATTATGCTTACCTGTCCGAAGGCGATTTAAGACGAGGTTCGTTTTAACGTTTCACACCACACTCAGCATTATTATTATTAGCACGACACCCGTCACAGTATACGTTCAACCGTTAAGTAAACCCGTAAAAGAGCCAACAGAACTTCTTTTTCGGCATCATAAAACATATCATGCGTACAACATTTCACACCTAGCCACGCAGTTCTTTCATCCCGCGAACTCCCGTCTTGCGTTTTGTGTGTGTGTGTGTGTGTGTGTGTGTGTGAGTGTTTTACGATTTCCTTGCAACTTTTCCTTTATTACCGTAACGCCGTAAGCTTCACGGTTCTCCTGCCGTTTTAGCGGAAGCGATGATGATGGAGAACACCTGTCGGATTTTGCATTTGACCGTGCCGTGTGTAAACAGCTTCTAGCCCTCCTCCGCAACGCTAACACCGGATTGAGGTGTTTTTGGTGATAACCGCACCGTTGCCACGTCATACAAATTACGCACGGCAGACGGCAAATAATGTTGCTTGATGCGTCAGTTGTCAACCGCAGAGATGTTTCCGTGAACCGTGGGTTCCCCATCGTCACACGCACCGTTCTAAAGCTGTTCCACATTCAACTAAGCTGGCTCGCTGTGTGGGGCTTGCCTTGGATTTTACGCAGTGGTTGATTTTATTAATAATGCTTTATGGACCTTTTTTCCTTTGTTACTACACATTAACTTAATTAATTCAATCAACCGTGTGGCTTTAAGAAAACCAAAATTTATTGTACATAATCAAGGGGTAAAGGGCTTAGGGCACTAAAGAAAACGTTCTAAATAAAGGTATAGACCTTCCACAAGGTGTCTACAGTTGGAACGCTTTAAAATGTTTATATGTGTTCAAATAAAATATTCGAAGGATATATCCACGGTGATTCCGGTTCCGTTCAAGGATACACGCCACCCGGCTTGTTTAATATTGCTATCAACACGCAGCTTGTAGCTTCAGTTCCTGGAAGCTTTGAAAATAATATAAATTCCGTCTCACAAATCCTCAAAAAAAAGAAAAACAACGCCTTCGCTCGGTAACAACACAACCCCGGGCTAGACATTGCTTCTTAACCCCCATTTGCAAATCCAACCAGAACGGAATTTACCAATACGTGGTGGTAGGAAACGCACATTCGGATTTACATCGAACGAACCCCGTTTTTCCCGTTTCGTCCCACTTTTCTCTTGGCCACGAAAATACCACACACACCGCATTTGCAGGGTGGATCATTGTTGCACGCATTTCACACGTAACGTGTCGGAGTAGTTCAACATTTGCTATCGTACACCGCATTGCGAGAATGGTATTAAAGACATGCTACATTCGAGGCACGTGTCCCGTTAAGGTTGGTGTGGGGGGAAAAGGGAGGAGCGGACGGGGTTAAATGTCAACAACTAGCACTCGGCTGCGGATACGCAGAAAGCTGGCAGACGTATTATAGAATCGTTTGTTTGCGTTTTTGCACATCCTTACCGGGAAGTAAACGCTACTTACGCACAGCTATGCGCTTCGTAACATGTTTATAAAAGGTGAATCGGTACGGCTAAACGATGCTCCAATTTTCGTAGCTTGTAATAGCTTTTATCAATGAATTGGTGCGATCTACGTGGATTCACGAACATTCCATATTCCACTAATCTTATCCATAGGTTGATGTAAAACCACGAACCATTTGCTTGTAACATTTTGACGTTTCATATTATGCCAACGGTTACTACGATTCATTGTTGGATGGTCGAGGTTTGGAGTTCAAGGATCCTTTGTTCCCAACCTTTTAATGTCACATTGCCTCCATTGGCAGCGGGGCTCGGATGACCCGTTTGGAGTGTTGATCGTGATTTCACCAACGCTTTATGCATAAAAATTTTGTTCCGCGACGATCTGCCTCTGCTTCGGCTAAAATTCACAGCAACGGTGTCGAGTAGATGCAAAGCTGCTTTCACTAGGTTTACCGCCAAGAAAATCCTCGATAAGCACAGCACGAGGAGAGATGTCGGTTAATAACCCTAGAAAACCGTCGTGCCAGTCTTCCTTCATTACTACCCTGCTTCTCGATTGTACTAATGTTGCAGTTCAGTTCTTCGTTCTATCGTTGGTCATGATAAACCTCTGCACCGTGTAGTCCAATCCTTTAATTACTTGGCTAACCTTTGTGACATTAAGCTTTTCTTAGTATCTTTTCGCTCCTGTCTATCTCCCTCTGTTCCTGATCTACACTCCTTTATGTTCGCATGTTTAAATTATGTTCCTCTTTCACCGTTAGATTGACGTTAAAATGTATGTTTGTTTATTATTTTATTATTATTAATTATAATTATGACGGCTCTTCGCTGTATTAAAAGAATTGGGTCCAAGGTATTTTTCCACATACTAATAAATAGAATACAAACTCAACAAATAATTGAGTGTGCCTCAACATTCTAATTTTGAGTAAACAAAATCACAGCCATTTTGTACAGTCCCTCCACCCGCAATTACGCACCATGACGGACATATATTGTAACGGAGTGGAGTAGTCCATCGGCAAACATCAATCATCGTGGGCAGTTTATGTTGATTGATTACTTTATGCAAAAACGGGGTGGCCATAACGAGCCACATCCGCAGCTGATACATACAACCCTCCCCCCCTCCCCTCCCGGTTTTAATAATGAAAGTTGTCCGAGCCAAGAGTTCGCGCCAATCGTTCGTGCTCTTGGATCCTCTAGTGTAAGGTCAGCAGGCTCGTACTTCTGCACGCGGGAAAGAATGTAGGACAACTTCATATAGCCTGAAGCCAATTTGCCACAATGAAATTCATCCCTCGATCGAGCTGTATGCATGCCGGCGAACACGACCGATTAAAATTAAAATAGTTTTATGTGTCAAATGAAGAAGTAATTTAACTGTTTTTATGTGATATCGAGTGAAATTTTTCCATTAATTTGTAACCTCCCAGACTGAACGTAAGCTTAAGGCCATTTTAGTTTGCTATAACAAAAAACTGCTAACCCGTCGACAAACAATGTTTACATACGATATTCTTGCCCTGAAAGCTTCATTTCGGTAGGGCCCCCCTTAACACAACGTGAAAATTACTCCCCCAAGGATTCTTGCCGGTCTCGGGCAACTCTAAAGCAAAATGGTAAAAAATACACATTTAAAAAGCACACACACACACACACTCAGATTGTGAGTGCTTTTTTGGTGGGATGCAAATGATAATGAATGTTTTTGAAATTAGCTTTCCCCGTTGGTCCGATCTCTCCACGCTAATGGTATCCATACGCCCCAAAAACCAAGCGTGCGTCCACATTTCAGTTCGACCTATCTGCTCCGTTCACGACCATCCACATTGCCGTAGCGTGCATTTTGTGGATTTGGAAATCATATAAATATTCATTAGGCTGCACACAAATCGGGTTGCTTCTACCGGGCGCTAATACAAGCATAACTGATAACGGTGGCGCCAAAGTGATTAGAAACCTTTTCCACGAACAAGTTTCGCAATATCGGCTTGCAAATCCCAAACGTGGGCAGCGGTTCCACTCTTAATCGGTAACGGTTTACCGGTAAAACTGCCTGCCGATTGACTGTTCCCATTATTTTAAGAACACAATCTAAAATGGTGTAGCGCTTTGGCGATGCAACCGTATGAATTATGTGGTCTGGGTAGGTTTGTGGTCATTTTGCCATCGCAAGGTGAAAAATATGATCTCTTGGAAGATGTTTCGATCATCTACGGTTTTTTTTATATTGTTTTTATGCAATTTGATGAATAATAATAATGAAATTGTAATGGATAGGTCACGATTTTTTTTTTAAATACATGAACTCTTTGGCACGCCAATTTTGGTGTCAGCAATGGCGGAACAATCCTCTTGCGTAAGACCCTAGGCGGAATTCCTAGGGTAGCATACCAATATCCCCACAAGCCCCTGCGATACATTTCATGACCCTCTCTAGTATGTGAAGAATGTTACAGCGGAGCTTGTCGAACCCATTTCTGGCATAATTGATACACTTTTTCATACTAAACAGCTTTTTCGGGGCCCTCACACGGCGAAACCCTAGGCGACCTCCCGTAAGATCAGCCACTGGGTGACAGATCTTTCCGTAAAACTTCGTAAGATTCGTAAAACTTTGGTTATGGGAGAAAGACAAGTTTATGGTCATATTCTTCAGTATTCCATGGTTGTTATTTTGATGGAAATATCCATGGTTTTGATTACAAATTGGTTTGAATGCATGCTTCTCTTCAAATAAGGCCCGAACTTCTTGATCGGTCTATTATTCGAGAAAGAGAAAGACCAAACGATAAAAGGGCTGCTCTTAAGTAAGAATGTAGTACGTTTGATGGATTTCTTTCCCAAAGAGAGAGAGGGCAAAACCTGTAGATATTCGGATTAAGATTTTAAAAACTAAATCAAACACAAGATTTATTTTAATTACATTTATTACTGCATGTGTAGGTGTATGTGTGTGTGTGTGTGTTGTTTCTTTCGTTATGTTAATGTTATTTGATTCCTTGGACTTACAGCATACATCATTGATCTGCGTTGCTTAACGGGAGTGGAGTATTTTCTTGTTTACTCCCACTCAAACTAGAATTTCCTATGCTGTACGGCGGGGAAACATGTAGTTTCGCCAATGGGTCGTTCAAATATGTCGCATAAATGTTAGCGGAAGTAGCTCATGTATTTTTTCCCCGTGAATTATTCCCTGATCAACGTTCTTTTTGCTCGTTTCTTCCTAACTGAGACGAGACAACGATAGTTTTGCATCGTGTGACAGCATACTGCTTTCGTTATAAAATGAAGAATTGCAAAACATGTTTCCACACGAGAAATTCGCCTCACGATTTGATAACAATTTACCAATACCATACGCAATGAAATAAAGAGGAAAATAATTTACCAGTAGCGTAAGATCCAGTAAACGAATCCATCGAAAAACATGTAATTTGACGATTGTATAGTCATTCTATTGTATGCCTAGTTAAATTGCAGGCAATATGGTAGTTTGAAGATTACCGGAAAGCAGAATAGTCAGTCATGTGTATGAGGGGGACACGATCCAATAGAGATTTTAACCTTAACCTAGCTTAGTGGCTTGAGTCAAGCATTAAGGACTTTTTTCTACGTGACCGGAACAAAAAATACGTAACTAAAGTTAAATATAATATTAAACTTAATGTATGTAAAACATTATTGCTGTTCGCGAAACTGGGACATTTCCGTTAACTGGACCACATTCAGACTACACAACTAGCGCAAAGGATTATATTTATATATAGATAAACGATAAAGCCAGATATAACGGCTGCGGCTTGCATAAACACACAGCGATTAAGTTACGCAGTAAACCAAATCAAAGAAATAATCGAATGGTTGCCTTCATTCTACAACTGAAAATTAAAACATTCTTCCCCCATAATTCTGTATCATTCAATTATGTAAAAAACTTTACGGACCCCGCTTGTAAAGGGAAAAAAGACAATAAACTGTGTTACTTAATGTGATTAAACTATGGAGTTTGTTTGTTCACTTCTTTTCTATGGCTTCTTGAAAGGGATATTATAATTGCATATCCTCCATCACTCCCTCATACACACACATGCTCGAACAAGCAAAAAATGCACGATTTCTTCATTCCACTGCCCGTTACCATTACTGAATTCCTTATATTTGTCGCCTTATTACCCCGTTACCTCTCCCAGTTGTTGCCGACACTCGCTAGCATTTGGAGTTTCAACTCATTCAATTATTCGTGTGAGATCGAAAGCTCTTCCATTGCATTGAAAGCAAAACTAATTATATCACATCACTGTACGCTTCCACAAAAGCAAGGGCGCGATCCACAATCCCAGCGGTAGCCCGTGCGCTCAACCATACAACAATCGGGGTGTTAAATTTACTACTACCGGTCTCATTTCATGCATGAAGATGTAACTGCGGTCCATTTTCGCGAACTGGGGCTACAGGTACGCCTTTTTTGATGACTAAACCTGAACCTTTGATGTCTGAATATAAGTCTGCAAAGAAATGGACACACTTTATAAAATGACTACTATTCTGAAGGCATTTGCTTACTTCCACTTACCTAAACCATTGACAGTGCCATCTCCTCTAGCGACAAATCAGCGTCATCGTCTAGGGATTCGTGCACACTGCTACTAATTGGTTTCTCAATGCTGCTGTTATTGATACTGCTAATGTCGTCGGCGGTCGGCAGTTGGTTGGAGCCGGCCATCTCCTCAGATAGCCCGCCAGTGATGGCAGTTGAATCGCTGCTGCTATTATCGACGGAACCTGCAGAAACGCCCGTCATAATGCTGCTGCCGCTAGATGAAGATTCACTGCAGTCGCCACCACCACCACCCGAACCGGTACCGGAATGAACATTGATTTCACTACCTTGCTCCTCGGAATGATCACTAAATACGACGGCTACTTCTTCCGTCATCATCCCGCCACCGCTACCACTGTCTGTCTCATTACCGTCACGCATACCGTCCTTCACTTCTGCATCGTCTTCAACGCTGTTCGAAACAATGCCTATTTGGAGCATGACGCTACTACCGCCACTCTCGGAACCACCGCCATCCGTTACGATGCTGTCCGCCACATTCGTGGCAGCTTGCTGGCTATGAACTGACAAATTCGAAGATGAAGATGAAGACGACGACGAGGAGGACGATGTCGACGATGAAGAAGAAGACGACGATGACGTCGAGGACGACGATGACGAGCACGACGACGATGAGTGTACCAACGAGCCGGACGGACAGGTGGGAAGAGTTGCATTCGATGGTAATGTGGTGGAGGAGTTTGCAGTGCTGGCAGTGGCCGAAGGAGTGGTAGGTGTAATATTGTTACCGGCGTTAAACGGATAGTCTGCCTCCTCTAGTCCTTCCGGTGGTGTCAGCTTGGCAAGCTCTTCACGCAACTGTCTATATTGACGACGCAGTACCATCGCATTGAAGGATATCGTACGACCGGTTCGCTCATGTTGCAAAGGATGGCTCAGTTCGGCAATCCATTCCTCGATCTGGTTACAAATTTCATTACGTTTCAGCCAGAAATGTGCATGTATGACGTCCTGGAAGCAGGGACACGGATGACGCAACTGTTCCAGCATCGCGTATCGCACGCACGCCTGATAGATGTTGCTGTTGTACTCCCGGGAACTGTGCGTACCGGTCGGAGTACCTCGACTGCGCTCGAACCCAGGCTCATTGAAATATGGTTCCGGTACCAGAATAAGGCTCTGAATCGATACGAGCACTTGCAGAAAGCTTGAAGTATGCGCATTCCACTTTTCTTCTGGTCGTCCGTGCCACGTGTTCAGCACCGATAAGCAAACCTTACCGTCATTGTACAGATTAGGATTGAAACGGACCGTATTGCGACCGGTCGTTTCCAGGTTGATCATCATCGGTGAGTTGGGATAGTCCGGTGGGAAGTACACGTCAAACTCGAAGCAACCGTTAGCGTAGGGCGTTTCTGCCGGTCCGGTAATTAGCACCTTCATGATATCCAACCGATCCGTGTCACAGCGTACAAATACCGAACTGCTGTACGACAGGGGTAAACTAGTGGACAGGGTAACCGTTTCCTGCGCCAACCGTTTAACCCGCCCTGGGTGGCCGCGGTCTCCTGCCATCCGTACGTTCGTTTCAAAATGATGTGAAATCGTAAAGCGGTACCCATTCTCCGATTCCGCAATCATCTCGTAAGTGTCTGCAAAAACAAAACAAACAAATCGTTTTAGGACAAAACCTAACGATAATAGATACAGCAACACAAATGCATCGTTTTACGACGTTTTTCTTACCGAACTGCAACGCTTTCATAATCTCCAGATACTTGTCTTCAACCGATTTTGTGATCGGTCGTGGAATCAATTGCTTTTCTCCCTCCTCAGTCGCACTCGTGGTGTCCATGTTGGTAGCATTTTGCACCAGTAGCGAAGTAAGTTGAATGTCATGCATCATCAATGCTAACCCTTCATCATCACCGTCGTCCAAGCTGACGATAATTTTTTGCGTCTGTCCTTTCAAGTTGGACTTTTTATTCACTCTATAATAACCCAAAGCAAGATAACAAAAATAAACAATCGTAAGTTGTCAATGCAACTGTCAATCGCTAACTATCACCATATACTCACTTCAATCGACTAGCATAAGTATCCACACAGGCTTTCATGTTCGACAACAACCCAGCGATGGACAGTTTACCCTCGCTGGCATTCTTGTTCACCAGCAGCATTGCTAGCTGGTTAGACACAGAAATGGCTCGCAGCAGTTGCAAAATGGCGCGGTAAAGTGGTATATGTCGCGTAATATCCAACACTGCAAATAACAAAACATTACTGTTTACTACACACCGCACTCGGCTTAGCATTCAACCATCAGAGCTTACCTGAATCGTTGCGCAAATAGGAACTAAGGGCAGGAATGAGACAGCTTTGCTGAATGAGATCGAGGAAGATCGGTGGTAGATCGCCGACCGATTCAAACGAATCCTTATAGTTGTGCAATTCTTCCGTACCGGAGCTGATCACATAACTGTTGCAGCCAGGATTAATGTAACTCGACAGAACCTATCGGGGCAATATGCGTGGAAGGTATGGGTTAACGGAAGGATTCAAAAATAAAAGTGTGCAAGTAGAATATTCTTCGACTTACCTGTAACAGCACGGTAACATGTTCTTCCTCACTTTTTTGTCGCATCAGTGCCTGTTCCACGTTCCACGATTGTTGCGTTGAACCGGTACCAAAACCTGTTCCCTTAGCCCAGTACATATGCCCTTTATCATCAGCATTCGGTTGATCCTCTGAGTTATTAGCAGTGGCGTTACCAGTCATAGTGGATGATGATTTATTGGTACCATTGCCAGCAGATATTCCTTGATACAACGTGTCGAATGTCTGCAAGAAAAAGACAGTCTCGATTTACTGTTAATGGGCATAAACAAAGGGAGGAAAAAATAACTTACATTGCTTGTTGTACTGTTACTGCTTGTTCCAACAGGCACTGATGCGGTCGCACCGGATCGTACTGATCCATTGTTGTTGTGATGGGTAAAGATGCTAAGACAGTTTAACACGAGATGTATTGCACCAACTTCGATCACCATACGCCGCAGCAGTACGCCATCATCAGTGGTCAATGGTGACGATTCTAGCAATTGCCGGAACACTTCAAATGGCAGCGTTGGCAATGTGTTGGATAGGGGCATGCTGTAGATTTCGTTACCCTCACCGTCACTAGTAACACCCAGTATCAAACGCAGCAAACACTGTGCCCGGACGGTATCGTTGAGCAAAACTTCGGAGTACGCCGGAAGCTTTAGGAACAGTGCAAAGGCTGCGAGCGAATGCTGTGGAATGGCGGTAATAGATTGCGCTTTCGGGGACGATTCTGCGACAATATCGTCTAAATCCTCGTAAATTTCATCCATCTGTTCGAGTTTCACCCATTCGTTACCGGCACCGGCACTGCCTGTTCCCGTACCGCCTGGCGGGCTACGATCTTTGTCCATGTAGTGAGCACTGCTCTTCGGCATTTCAGGATACACGGTCGGTAGATAGTGTGCTAGCAGTGAGAGACCTCCACGGCTTGAGAATATCTGCAGAGGCGACGGTAAGGGCAAAAATTCCGTTGCACGCATGTACGCTGATGATCCCGCTCCAGTTGATGAGGACATCGAGGACGGTTCCCCAGTAGATATATCGGTAGGAGGTCTATTTTTGGCATCAATCTTCAAGAAAGCGGAAAAAACATATTGTTACGATTGTCGACAATAAATGTGTTTACCATGACTTACCAAGTTTAGATTTATGCACGGAATCGAGAGCGATATGCCCGCGGATTTTAGCATAGTTAGCAGTTGCGAGATAGTCGTATCGCTCGTTATAATTACTTCCGGCACTGCCGAGTGCGTCAAGAACATGCCATCCGGTACGGAAAGCTTTGAATCATCCATTTTTATTTCTACAATTGGAAATCAAGCATTACAAAACATTAGATAACACATACCAATACGATATAAAGTTTATGTTCCACTTACTGAACATTGAAAGCAAATCTTTCCGGCGCATCGTTGTTGCCTGATTTTTCGCTTCCTTCAACCGCTTATCCTTCGCCGTAACTCCAGCAGCAACACTTAGAAATTCAAGACCCATACCTAGCTCCCACAGTTCACTCTGTGTGTTACTAGGACCACTGGAACCCATGGACTGCCCACCTACATCCGTTGCTATTGTACTTCCACCAGCAGATAACAACGACAGGTCGCCACCCAGACCGCCTACTGGCATAGCGGACGATGGTCCAGCGGAGGCACCCGCAGAAGTGGCAACAACCGAGGGCTGTGCACCAGCGCTTGAAGCAGATACCGCCACGGCAGAGGGTAAGATTGGCTGATATACGGCGGCAGCACATTGATCCAGTATATCCTGACATTTAGCATTCGTGCTTAATTGGAACAGCATGAGATGCGCGTTCGGACGCTTCGAAGGATGATTGGCGATTGAGTTGTAAAGCCCACCTGCTCCTCCTCCGCCGTTCATTTCTTTGCTTTGCATCAAGGGCAGATCGCTACGTACCGCTACCATTATCTTTTCGCTTTCAAGTAAAATCTGTAGTAACAGCCTACGAGTGAAGCCAGAAATACAGCTCTTCGTAAGCGTTCCTGGTGTTGGAATAGAAGTGGATGGCGCCGCACCTCCTTCGCCAGCGTTACTATGCATCGCTTCCTCCGTTGGATCTGACTTTCGTATCACTGAGATTAGGTTGATTGTTAGCACTTCCTGATTTTTCGGGTGACAAGTGGTAACGCGCGATAGGAACTTGATGAAACATTCCTCCAATTCCAGGCATGATTGTGTCGTTATTTCACGCGTCACGTTTGCGAGATGACTGTTACACAGCAACAGCAACAATGGCTCCCAGAAGATAGCGCCCTCGTGGCTACCCAACCAATCGCGCATATGTCCCTCGGAACACATGTCGGTAAAGAAGGCCAAAATTTCCGTTATCTTGTGAATGTTCACCATCGGTAGATTTGTAGCATTTTCAGCCGATTCTCCACCGCTCCATTTATCAGCATCTGTTAAACATCCTTCGGTCGATCCACTTGTAGATGGAACCGTAGGTTGACCAACGCTACCACTAGCACCGGCTTTTATTGGCCCTCGTCGTAGCCGTTCAACACAGTTCGTCGCCCGGCGACAAAACTCCAAGATGACCGAGTTCAATAACTTCGGCAGTCCTGAATCGATGAGCTGCTGCACGGCCAACGGAGACTGGCTGGCCATGGCAATTGTCGCCAGCTGACTGCACGATAAATCCAGGCACGCAATATCTTCTATCACCAAATGGCTATACCATTCAGTAGTGTCCGACTCTTCCTGCTTGCTATCGTCTGTTCGTCGTTCCCCGTCCTTACGATCGTCCGAAATTGATGCTGTCAGATCAGTCGACAGGTTCGGCACCAGAACACCCATTCGCCGTAGAAGCATGGTGAAAAACTCTGGCCGGATGCAACAAACCGAACAAAGCAGCGCATCGATCGCTTTCTTCAAAGGCCCGCTAGCACCTTCGTGCTGTTTGAGCTCCTGCAGCCAGTTGAAAAGTACGTCGAACAATTCACGCGTGACCATTTCCAACAGATCGGGAATCAGATCCGTTGCAAACACTTGCCAGAGAATAGCGGCGAGACATCGTACGAAACCACTGTATGGATTTGTCGAGTGGAGAGCCAATCGGTGATGCTGGTTCACCGTACTGCCACCCGATCCCATGGTAATGTTCTGCTGGTAGCGTTCGTAAAGCGTCAACACCCATTCCAGCATGGCTTGCAACCGATCGCGCGTATGTTCATTCTGCATTGTGCACAACTGATAAAGCAGATCAGAGATGGAGTCGTTCGAGAGTTGAAACGTCTGGGGTATGCTTTGTCGCAGCAGCGTGTTAATCAGCCGCAAGCCCATTTCGCGGCTGTGCAATCCCAGCTTAAGCAAGACGGTTTCCAAATTTTGCAGAGTATCATTCGGACTATTCGGTGCGATGTTCAGCAATGCGCAGCAAGCCTCCATGAATCCCGTTACCTCATTTGCGGCATCAATTACACGATTCGCGAGCTGCTGATCGGCATAGTAGATGGTCACGCTGAAACACTGCGTTAGCACACGCAGCCAGCCTAGACTGGTACGTGCTGCTCCGGCCATACGATCGTCGTCAATTCCGGTTCCTCCCAGTCCGACTCCTCCTTCGTCCATATCGACTAAACCAAATGCCTTACGATAGCTGCACACATCGTTGGACGGCTTGAGGTTAACGGTCGACCCCGATCCTCCACCGATCGCTACAATAGAGGAATTGGGCCAGTTTTGCATCGAGCCCCCAGCAAACCCAGAGGGTCCTCCACCAGTTGGAGGCAGCTCACCGAACGTGGTCGTTCCCAGTATGGATATTTGCGTTAAACCAATGTTTAAAGCATCGCGCGGCCGGTACAACCGAATGATAACGCTAGTGGCAATTTCAGGCTGTGCAAAGCGTAACCGAATACACGTCATACCTACGGTTGAAATGGGCTGAGTTATGGGTATCGGTCCAAGGATACTGTCCCTTGTTACTTCGATTGCTACAGCCGAAGGACACGAAGCAAGTGTCGCTAGATGAGGTTGAAGCTGCACCTCCTTCAACAACACGGCAGTTGGCAGTGTGATCGTAAGATCAACATTCGATTCGTTTGGGTAAAACAAATAGCTCCATGCAGGATTGCGGGCTCGACGATGGGACGCAAGGGGCGCCTGAATTAACACATCTGCCGCCTGTACCGATAAATTGTCCGAGGTAATTGTGGAATATGGTGCGAAATTGATTAGCCCCTCTTCGTTTCGTGGCGTCGCTATGATTGGAGTGCTTTTCTTCGAAGAGCTTCCACTGCAGTTCCCACCAGCCATACCGCTTCCTGTAGCAACACTTACTCCATGTAAACCAACAGACGACTTCGACAGCCGTTGCATTATCATCGACACAAGGCTCGGTTGTGTGTTAATCAGCGCTCGATTGCTGCGAACCAAACTTTCACACAGTACCTGTATGCCGCCTAGTTCAGTGAAAATCGCAACAGATGCAGGTGTACCGAGAACCTTTAGTATGAACCACAGGAATGGTTCCGACAGATGTAGCTTTGGCATCGGATGCCTTACGTTGGACGCGTTGTTAATGTACTCAAACAGGGGTTTCACCACCAGCTCATTCTGTGACGCGGTTCGACTAAGGTATAGCAGCAACTGGAATACAGCATCCGCTACAGTACATAGCTCCGGATGCGTATTTCGAATGGTCTTGGCACCGTTATTTTCAGCACCAGTGCCGTAACTGACTGTTGACGCTACCAGCATCGTCAACGATGAATGGTTGCAGTGGGAAAGGGCGCTCAGCAAGCGATTCATTGTTGGCGAATGTTGCAACACCGTGTCCGTAAAGCATGGGACCTTTGGACGAGTCTCACTGTTGCCCGCTGTACTATTTCCGGCGTTCGTTCCATTCCCTGGAACATTTCCTGCACTTCCTGCACCACCAGCTCCGGTATGCTGCTGTTCTGCTTTTATTTCATCCGTCTGACTTTCGCTAGATGTATTCAAATTATCTACACTAACAGATTGTCCTCCAACCGACCCGGTGTGAGCATCATCCGTCGTACCGGGTTCACTTCCCGTGCCTGTGGTATGTGGATTTTTCGTATTCACAAGTATCGATGCCAGCTTTAGCAAATCTACCAACAGCGAACTATCGGTAGCGGATTTACAAGCGCGATTGGATTCTGCATTGAATACGGTAGCAAAGAGGCTACTAAAGCGCATCCCCCCGCCCAACATAGCAGCAGAATTACTGTTCTCTGTCGTTTTCTGACAGTATAGTTTTTCCACATTCACCACATTGTTGTACACCAAATGTGCTGTAAAAAACGGATGTGTCAGTCAAAGGAAAAATTTCGTATGAAATTTGCATGAAATAACTTGAGATACTTACAAACGCACTCAATGACACTCATCGCAATGCCCAAATCACTTTTGTCGAATGGGAAATTCAGCAGTACCTTTATCATTTGACTCTGTGCATCGATTGGACCCTGTTGGTTGCCAATCGCACCACCAAACTGCACCAGATGCAATGTCACTCGCAGAAGTGTTTGCTTTAGCATATCTTTCACATTGCAACGTAACTCCAACCAACCGAACAATTCTATTACAAGCTTACATACGGTTGGCCCAGCCTGCAAAAAGCCATTATAAGACATGTTTTTTTTTTTCATTATTTGCATAAATAGAATTTTACACTATTTTGCTCTTGATGATGCAATTATACTCACATAACGACTGCTACTACCGTCCATGGAAATCATCGATTGATCGGCACCAGAGAAAAATCGCAGGAGCATCTTCTCAAAGTTTTCATCATTTACTATCAGATTCCCCATACGTCGGAAGTAATTATCACTGCTAGTGGATGTCGGCTCAAGATGATCTGCTTCGAAATGCGGCTTGCAAGCTAAATTCAAGCAGTGAAAGCCAAGGCACCAAGCTCGTAGCTTTATGTTCGGATGCGTGGCTAGTGCCTTCAACAGTCCCCTAACCGCCCGATCGCCAAACGGAATGCGTGAATAGGAATAGGGATTCAACCCGGTTGCACAGCTTCCGGGCATAGTTTCATGCGTTTCCCCGTTTAACGTCAGCCAAAGCTGGAGAATTTTCTCCAGGTTTAGCCAAGAATCGAGCTGATGAAGATCGGAGAGAATTTTATCGAAAACCTCCGTTAGCATACTGTTGGTCTCTATGCCTTGTAAATATTCTGGTCCGGACCAGACATCAATGATATTCTCTGGCCACGGGAGTAATGATTCCGATGGTTGTCCAAATGCGTTCATACTACCAGCCAATTCAGGCATCATGGATACGTGGGGTAAGCTACTGATCAGATTGAAGGCCGATCGAGTTGTCAGTCGTCGGAGCACAATTTCTACGTTCGTATCCAATCCCATCTCAAGCCGCTCATCCATCGCTGCCGAAACAGTTCTGCAAAACAGAGAAGCAACATGATATTTAAATGGAATCAACGACCCCCAAAATGCAACTTACTTATTCGTGATGCTATATTTACTAGCAAACGATACGATATCACGCTTGAGGAAGCGTTTTTCGCGAGCCGAAAATATGTCGTCGATAATTAATATTTCCTCCATCTCGGGATCATCACATTCAACCACCGACGGTAGCTGATTTTTGGCCACGTCGGCGTAGCTAAGATCACAAGATACATGATGTGTCGGGTTCTGTAACGGATGTTGTTGATGTTGTTGCTTATATGGTACCTCCACCGGCGGTCGCATCGAGTGCAATGTCGAGGTTGAACCCATTGGATTAGCTGCCACCGAAACACCTGCAGCATCTTCTTCGCCTGGTGATTCCGTGGAATCATTTTCGCCATCCTTGAAGCTTTTGTCTGCCTCCAATACATCCTGCAGCAGACAGGTTATTGCATGCACTGCCCAAGGTTGTTGCTGATTCTCCCACACTGCAATCCTAACCAGCTGCAGCAATTGGTTCGTCGTAATGATCTTTGATAGCTGTAGTGCGGGCCGACAGGCTAACACTAAACGAGCAATTATTTTGCACGTGATAAGGAATAGATCCATGTTGCAAGTAAAATCCATACTAAGGAGCAATCCTATTAGACCCCGAATTACGACGATAATTTTATCAATCTTCATCGACTTCAGCCCTGTGTCGAATGGAGTCTCTCCGTCGCCACCACCAGCCATATCACCGACGCCCTTTGAAGTTGATGCTGAATGACTCATACCTGGTTCGCTGGATACATCTCTAACGATAACGAACTTTCCTCCATTTTTCGTGCCAGATGCTTGGTTTGTGGTGGTGCTACTGCTGATGGATGAGCCAATGTGATTTCCACTTGACGAAGACGATATTACGCTATTGCCTTCCTGCGACAGTTCGTTTTTACTCAACGGTGTAATGGTTGATTCACCGATCTCTTTCATTTTGCTGTTGATTTCGTTAATATAATCGCCCAAACTTTGCTTTATGTTGACGGTCAGTTTTTTAAGTTGATTTTCTTGCTGCTTTAATGCCATTTCTAGCTTTGATGTAGCTCCTAAAACACATATAATATTGAAATCATTAGAACCATTTGAAAATAATCTTTCAGCTTAACTTACCCGAAAGTTGGCTGTATTGCTTTGTTTGAATTAGCCGTTTCTTGAACGATCGGGTCAAGGTTCGCAGACCACTGTTGTTCATATTCATGCGAGCTTTAACCATGTCCGTTTCACCGGACATAAAGTCCCATCGCAAGTTGTTTTGATCCTTCCTTCCCTCCGTTCCGTCATCCAGGCACACAGACAGAAATAGCAATATCCAGCCAAGCAAATTTAAATCCGTACTGCACCAGATACTTAAACCGGATCCACTATTCGTAGCTAGCGGGGCTAACAGTGTTGCCAAACTGCGCAAAATGGCATCAATCACTGTTGTACGACTACGACCGATGGCGATACTTCGGCGTCCCAAATAGGTCAATAGTAGGAATACACTGAAAAGTACAAAAAAAATACGAAAAATGCCAAGATCGCGGTTATCATCCCACAATAACATTGTTATAAAAAAAAACACATTTTAACTTACCGATCCTGCGGGAAAATGCGCTCATTTTGTGACGAGTACAGGGTTAAAAATTTATCGGCCAGAAAATCTCCCCACCACGACTCGAAGCAGCACATTCGGACAAGCATCGAACATGTAGCGAGTTGAGTATGAGCATCACCGGCAATCACCATAGTATCGAACAGCAAATTACACATGTCTTGATTGATGTGTTGCGGTGGCGTTAGATTTTGTTGCTCGACAACCCCCAATGCAGGCATACCACCATACGTTGTTATTAGCTGCAGTACAACTTCAATCAGACACTCGCTCATAACGCGCAGCTTATCCGTATAGACAGAACTTAGGTCAGTGCAATCGCTCAACGGCGATGGCTGTGTAGGAAGCATAAGCTGTGCCAGCAACGGATTATTCGCATCAATCGATGGTCTGATACGATCAATCACACGACGAATGACATTCAACTGGTGCTGGAATCCAATACACTCTTCGTATGCGGCTGTCACCTTAGCGCACTCTACAGAGGCACTATTGCCACCGGTTCCAACCGAGGAGCCGTACGTGCCATACGTTCCATACACATCGGCACCTAGCCCACCGCCAAATGAGGTATCTTTCATGCGATTTAAGAAAGCTTGCATGTGCGCAATGTTCGATGCATCGCTGTTAAGATACGGCACAAGCAGATCCATCAGCTTGCTGCTAGCCAGACAGTACCGGCAATGGACGTCTTCGTACAAAGCTTTCAAAACCTTCAATTGCGTGTGCACATTCGTTTTCCTTTTTTGCAGAAATTTCATCACTAAAAATGGGAATGAATCAATTCAGCAAACAAATGCGTATCGTTTCTAACAAGCTTCGACTTACCTGGATCTGCGTATACTTCCCGATCGAGGATAACGATATGACCGTAGAATGAACCCATTGGTATGCGGCAACGCGTAGCTGTCATCCCGTACCTGCCGGTAATCGTGATCTTGAGATACCGACAAATAGGCGGCGGCTGTAAATCGCTCAACACAAGTGTACGCGAATGAATGTCCTGCGAAACAACCAATCTCACGCTATCCGCTTCCTCTTCAAAACACCATACATCGATTGAGAGCGATGCAAGATCCGAATGGGCGGGTATGATTACATCCGTCAGCATAATTGGTGCACCAAAGTCAAGCGTAACATACCGAATAGCCGAAGAATGCATCCGCTCAACCACGATTGTCTGCTTTGGTGGACAACTGAGCAGTTTGTGCCATGGTAGTGCGCCAGATTGATCGATAGCGTTATCCGCTTCGGTGCTTTTTTCTTCGAAATATTCCTGAATTTTGTTGTCCAACAGTGAGATGTGTGGACCGTGCTGTAGGTCCAGATTGGCATCGTTCGAAACGAAGGACACAACTTTCGACGAACGTGAACTTTCGGCAACAGAGCTCTTGTTTATGCCGTAAGCAGCTACTTCCGCAGCATCCGTGTCTGATATTATTAATGTTGTAGCCTTCTGTTCAGCTGGGTTAAACACATCACAAGTTTCCGAATCATTAACGGATATATCGTCAAAAGTTTCTGTATCTTTCAACATTCCTCCGTCACTTCCGATATTGATGGTATGTGGTTTAGACTGCTGCAAGTAAGTCGGAAAGCCAATGGTGTCTGCAGACGCATTTGCAGCCGATTTTAGCTTATGCTTTTGTAGTGCCGAAAAGAAAATCTTATCGACCAGGACATTTTTCACATTGTTCATCAATGCGTCGCCAATATTTTCTTTATCTGCCTCACTGGATTGCGTTTGCTGAATCGTCTTTTTAATGGGTGGACCAACGGTGATGTTGAAATTTTTGCCATGATTGCTGCTGTTATTCGCTTGCTGCTGATCTGGTTCAACGTATGACACGATCATCGTGTCAGCATGCTCACCCTGCTCATTTGCAATATCAACTTTCACATCAACGGTGTACGCACCGATGGAGACCGAATTTTCCATTAACATGTTTGCGGTAGATACGGGTTCAATTGTTATTCCATTTCCAATTCCAGTGCCACTACCGGAACCGCCCACAAACCCGTTCACATTGCTGCTGCTAGTAGTGGTGGTATTCCCATTCGCATCGATATTTTCCAATCGGGTTGCATCGGACGTGGCGCAGCAAGAATAGTGTAGCGGCTCCACCTCCAGCAGTCCCATGAAGTGTGACCCAATGCTGCGACTGCGCAGCTGATCGAACAAACACTTCAGATCGGCGCCGTCCGCAAAACACATCAGCCGCAAATCTATCGGCGACGGACCTGTCAACACGGAAGATCCTATTGGTCCGCTGGCGCTCGCTCCGCCACTCTTGCTAGAGCTAGTGCATCCGCCATTTCCTCCACCACCATTCACGTTGAGCCCGTTTGTTGCCGTACCGCATCCGAATGGATACGCTACACCACCTCCAAATGCGATGCGTCCATCCATGGATTGTGCATCGAACACTTCCGAATCGAACGGTGAACCATGCAGCCCGAAACGGGTACGCAACAATGCAGAGTAGGGATTGTTACGCTTTTGCAGCTCTTCTGCCACCGATTTAAGCAGTTTCATACAGTTATCCGCCACTGTTAAATGATTTTCGGCCAGGGTGGTTCCCGATATGAGCAAAGCGAACCAACGCAACGCGCCGGCATGGTTGGAATTGACTATGTCTGGCAAGCATTTGATGATGGCATCGTTTAACGTTTGCTCGAACGTGTTACAAGCATTTTTATCGACCATGTTTTGGGCTCCCCTACGAAAAGACAAAATAGCAATTGAGTCATTTGATGTGGAATTATTCGAATACGGCCTACCATTAACGTATATACTCACTCTAGTGCCAAAGATACAAATTTAACACACTTATGTGCAATGCTACGATTAGCAAGTACAATACAATGACGAATCGTTTGCTCAAGATGCTTTTCGATGATTTGTACGCACTCAGTTTGCTGTACGTTTAAATCGGTTGCGGTCACGTTTCGCACCTCGGATGGTGCAGCTCGTTTAGCGAATGGGTTCTTGGGATATCGGTAACGCATCATACGAATCGTGACAATCCATATGAGAATGTCTAAGGCAAGATTCTGCTGCGTTGTGATCATATTCTCATCAGGCAATTGTGTTGCTGTCGTCGTCGTACTTGCCGATGATGGCGGATTAGTGCCAATGTCCTCCTCACCACCATCGTCACAAACCTTCTCCTCGCTGCGCTGATGGAGAATGCTCAAGAGATTTTCTAGCAGAATGTTGGAGTCCAACATAGCTGACCGTTGGGCACGTTCTTGATCAACCTTGTACAACTGTCGAGTGGCTCGGACGGTAATAGATATTTCATTCAACCAGTCACATCCTATGGAAAAAAGGAAAGATAAAAGTAATCGAAACATAAACTTTCCATCTTAAGCGTTAGTTACACATTTACGCAAAACTAATGTTATCCTTTAGCTTAAAATAATACGTCAAAAAACTAACTAATAAAGAATTTAAAAAAACCGTACTTATTAAAGTACAAAAAAATGTGCGATAACAAAATGAACTGTATGTATGCTTCCAGAATCAGTATATCTATTATAGGAATACATTAATTTTCTCATTTTCATTTGTCGTTTTACACATAACAATCTATAGCTTTCCACCATTGTGAAAGTTTGCAACTACATTCAAATGAAGTATAATTTCAGAACGAACTACAGAAACGAAAACTTAACTAAATGAAGATAAACCGAACATGCGAATCGGTCACAAAATTTACCTATGTAGAAATCATTTGTTCTTGTTTTGATCGTTGCAGCGGACCCTGCCGGCGAGGGCACGGGGAATATCGTCAACGAGCCGTCCTTACCGACTTGCACAGTGCCGGGTGACGCGTTCGATTGTACCGAGATATTCGACAACGATGTCAGTAGAATGCTCGTAATGCCCTTCTTCCGAACCGGTACTGAAGGCAGGAAGGCCACAAATCAGACCGACAGAACAACATAGATTGTAGATTTTGTGTTAGTATTATCGGTTGGTTCGTGATTATTAGATGGAATATACATGTTGTTTGTTGATTACGTTCCGTTTGTTTTTAGGTGGCACAGGTTGTCCCATTGGTGATAATGATGAAATGGTAATGAATTTTAATATGACAAATACAGAGACACCAACGTTAGAAGCACAGTAAAATAAGAATATTGATTATAACATTGTTGGCAAAGCATGGGAAGCTTATTAAAAAAAAGTCTATAAGAGCAATCCAAATTTCATTATTTATCGATATCGATCGAAAAGGCACAAAGGAAGACCAAAAGACAATATAAATAATATTATTTATCTTTTCCTTAAAAATTTCAAAATCACCTGCATTTCGATTCTTTGATATTAAGCCACCTTGTGTGTTAATGTGGCTTAACTGATAGATTTGTGTAAAATATACAAGAAAATGAAAAATAGGAAAGACAGCATTCCTTTGTGACTGTAACTTGGTTGAGTAAGTGGAGGGTTTAGCTAAAATTTCAACGATACACTAATGGCCCATGCTTTAGTTGCTCTTAAGAGTTTTAAACTAAAGGATCATTTGGCATAACTCATAAAGAGTTTATAATACATTGAGATCTTATAGCGTTTTCGATAATACTTGACTCAACAAAAAGGTAGTTTCTAAGCAAAATTATGACCGTACCAAACCCCCCATAGCTTCTTTTTCTTGGCGTAAGGTCCTACTAATAAAATCATGCCTGTCTTTTTAGGCTTTCTAAGCTTATTTTACCACATCACAGGATAGTCAGTACTTGCTACGGAGGAATGGTCAGCATGGGATTTTGGCTCGGCCCTGTCGTGTGAGACCGGCACCGTTACCAAATACACCACCGGGTCGCCCCAAATGTAAAAGATCAAATTTACAGCTATGGATTACAAATTACAAATAGCTGTTCAGTTCCAATTTGAATTTGTAGCATCAATTCAGAAGATAAATAAGTAGATAAAAGTAAAATAATTAAAAAAGAACTTAAAAAGTACGTGAAAGTGAAAGGACGTATCATAGAAGACAAACCCCCAACCCCAACGTATCATACCAGATATTATTAGCCAACCGGTGTAGCCATTGCAACATTCGCATTTAGCCTGTTCTATTTCCCAAAAGGATTAAGATTGTTGCATTAACATACATGCTTACCTCTAGTTTTACCCTGCCCGTCCTTCGACAGATCCGTCATCGTTTTAATGTGCAGCAAATAGTTCCGGCCTTTGGATTTCAGTAGCTTTGGACTCGTAAGCGTTACGCAACCCCCCTGTTCGCTCAAATCCATACAGGAGGCCAGTTCAATTGGACCGACAACGATTTCCGCATTTCTGGCTTGCAAATACTCTTCACTCAACACCGGGTTCTCAACGAAATCTGCAAATAATGCAATAAAAATAAGAAAATTATCCTCCGATAAGTAAAAGTGCAAATGTCACAGCGTAACTTACGTTTGCCTTCGCCGGCACCGATGTTAAAGTTGATAGACTCATCGACCCGATTTATCGATTGAGTTTTACGGCGTGTGCACAGGCCCATAGACTTCTGCTTCAACAACGTCACCTGAATGGCGGGTGAATTGGCGCACGGTTGATAGAGAGAAAACTTAAAATCGATATGACCGAGCGAGGTACATTTTGGCAAATTCAGCTCTATCAGATGCTCATCCCATGTCGAACTGTAAACGTACACATAATGAGAGAGAAAGCACATTATTTAAATGAAGAAGATAAATAACTATGCTTCTATCGGTCGACACGCACGCATCATTGTGTAATCGCCATGTTTTCGTCAGATGCATATCATCTCCGGGCCGTAAGTGCTGCGGGTTTCGCCGTTGCTTTTGGGCTTGCTCCAGTTCATTCCAACAAGCGGGTACTTCCGCTGAATAGGGTGTTAACAACTCACTAAAAAGCGTCAACGTGTGGAGCATCTTCAGGTTGTTCAGGTTGCTGACGTCCTTGCGGAAAGCTAACAACCATTCCAGACCCACACCGTCCAGAAGATGCTGTGCTTGCTGTTGCTGCGTTGTTCCGGTTGTTCCTGAATTATTTGACAGTCCCGCTGTTGATGGGCCAGTGGACGTAGTGCTCATATTATCAATCACATCAATCGGCACAATGCCATCAACTCCTGTCGTTCCGTAAGATTTGTCGCTTGAATCGTTACCCACCGCTAATGGCGTTTGCACAACGATCTCTTCATCGCGCTCATCGCTCGAATCTGCATCTAGATCGTAGAACGAGTAGAAATGAAGGCATCCCTTCGCAGTGCAACCGCACAGCCGCTCTAAGCTTTTGCAGTACGTTGCCGAAACAAACCGATCATCCTTTACAGACGCGTCCGAGATGATTGTTAGCGTTTTTATCGCCACAATACGCAGCTTGCCATCAGCACAGGTCATCACGAAGATACCTTGGTCGGTTTCCGGACCACCAAAGTGGCGTCCGGTACCGTCACACTTTGGCAACATCGTTATCTCAAGCGGTACTTGGTCCTGGTTCAATAACAGCATCAATGGCTCATCAAGCCGTACCAATCCGTCCTCGTTCAGCGAATACAGCAGCAAAACGGAATACCAGAGTGGGCCAGATGAATCTGTACCATCATCCACCTTTTGCTGATCATCCTTTGCCGCATCCGTACTAGAGGCACTAGAATCTGTGGTTGATGTTTTCGACGCAATGTCAGGTTCATATTTAACCACGACCAGCAAATGGCGATTATCGCTCGATGGAACTATATCCGAGATGTAGTACTGGGCACTCGAGTCCATCATTATTGGCGACAGTTCGATGTATTGTAGAGGTATGCAAAAAATAGCACTTTCCGTCGCACTGGTACTTTCATCACCGCCTCCTCCTCCACCTCCACCATCGCCGGTACCACCACCTCCTTCACCGTCACCGCCACCTTCCCCGTTACCGGACACCGTACTACTAATGCCAGTAGCCAACGCATCCGTCACTATGTTCATCGAAGTGGATGGTAAAGTGGTAAGTGTGTCCAGGATTTTAATCTTACCGCTATCATTCTCACTAACATCCGCATAGTGCTTCTTTTTCGTTTTGTTCGTATTTTGTGTTACCAGTTTTTGCTTCGCGTGCTTCAATTCATCCATCAGCATGTTTGTACGTTCGGCCAGCAATTTGACCGATTCATCCTCCGTACTCTCCATAATGGTAAACAGGTTGGACTTCTTTGCATTGCCACCAACGCCAGTGCTTAACGTCAAACTGGCCTGTGGGTTGGAGCTCAGCGTTGGTGATCCGGGAACCGTATCCTCCATGACGGGGTCTTCGATGTTGTACACGATCAGCAGCAGTGTCGTTTCTGCATCATGTTCATACACATCATACGTATCCTTATCGAATGTTTCCGTGCTTTTCACCCGTACACCGGCTACTATTTTAGTGCCGAGCATTTTCGGCTTCAATGAAAGTGATGCACGTCGCTGCTGCATGGTACCGCCAGCCGGTGATCGAACAAAGTATGCAGCTAAAGCGTTCAGCTCGAGTGAATTAACAGTCGCGGTCGGGCTGATGGATGTCGTTGTCAGAATGTCCGGATGTAGCTTCACTTGAAATTCGTGCACCTTTGTCAACTGCCTTTCAATGTTCCACACTGTTACATCCCCTGCTGGATTGCCGGTGCAAAATACAACACCTCGATCGCCAGACGATATCAAACTGAAGCCGGCCGTCGCGACGGCCGGACTCGTTGCGTACGTTACAGACAGTGGAACATTTTGCGTGAACTCTCCCTTAACGAACGGGCAGTCTGGTGAGTGACGTTCGTGTTCGCTCCACGGTTCGTCCGTTTTCTCCCAGCATACGAGACACACGGTGCAGGTGAAACACATCGCCCTATCCTTGTTCCCATTCTCGCCCGGCTGGTGATAGAACCCGGCCTGGGCCATCTGATCCGGCAGCACCCATTTGTAGTCCATGTGTGGCCACGCTTCGAACGTTTGTCGGCGGGCCGCCTCCGAGTACATCTGAAATCGTTGCACCGATTTGGCTGACTCGTTGACACGGGCTCCCCGAAGCAAATCAGTCAACCGTTCGTTTATTGCCGAGGCGATAGCCATCGCTGGGATGTGCTGATCGAGCCGGCGTAGCTGCATCACCACACCGCTAGCCACCATCCGTAATGAAGAGTGTGGCAGCTCCAGACATACCGTTTCCCATTTTTGTGCCTTTATGCCACGTTTCGAATGCGACTGTGCCTCGCTGATCTTTTGCGTCAGCTCGTTCGTAACGTCACTCATATTCTCCAGACCGTGTTCTTCCAGATTCTGGAGACACTGCAGAAACAAAATCGCCTCGGACAGCAACAGTTCCAAACGCACACGATCGTCGGTCGACGTGACCGGGGCCTGAAGAATTGTGTCCAGCAGCAGCACACCATTGTAATCGCCGCGCATGCAAATGTTGCGACCATTCCAAATAAGTATCTTATCCTGCTGGGGCAAGTACCGGCATCGTACTGAATTAAGATCTGTGAAGAAAACAAAAGTAAGACAAAAAAACAAATGATTAACTGGTCGTGTTTTGAGCGCCCACAAAACAAACAGAACAATCCGTACCCGATATTCTGTAACTTTGTAGTATGACACCGGAATTGACATCCAGAAGCTTCACCTCGCTGTTACTTCCGATAACAAGAATTACGTTCAAGTACGGATGATAAGTGATCGCATGGGATTCAGCATCCACATTCAAATATCCGTCCTCTTTCAGCCATTGATCGTCACTGCTGGCCATACTGTGTGCTGTGTTTGGTTGTACAGTCGCTACGTAACGCTAACCTATAACAGAGATCGGGAAGTTTGCGGATAGACTTCCCCCGCGTGATGACTAACGATTAATAACTATTCCGGCGTGGTGTTCGGTACACTGTTTGGGGAACCTAGAGACGATGAGAAAAAGCAACCGATGCAACTGGTTAATTGTTTTTTTCCAAATCAATGCTATTTGATAACGATGTGTAGGCCAATGAAAAAGAGTTACTACAATGTACATACGACAGGCGGGAATTACGTGCAAGCTCCGTGTAATTTACTGCACTATTGCTCATATAGGAAAATGTTTCCGTGTCACCACAATGGTTGCAAGCCTCGGACAGGTAAAGATAACCCCGAATCACACAGCCGTACATTTGTTTCAGGCAATCTGTCAAACGATGACATTTGCGCTCGGCGCTTCCTTCTCTTTCTTCTTCACACACCACTACCGCAATCAAAGTAAGGGCAGATGGGATAGAGGTTCGTTCTGGCATGCAAAAGTGCCTTTTTTCAACTTCCTTCTAGCCAGCTTCGATGACTGCTATTGCTACAGAACAGATTTTTTCTTGCTCTGATTGGGCTTGTACATTATTCAACCACACACACAACCAAATATTAGCATTTTAAGCTATTTATCACGATTTACATACATAGCATATTCGTGAAATGTATAATAAATCGAATGGAACTATAATCTCGCAATAACAAAATGACAACAGGACGCTCCGATCCTACACTATTTGCAGCCACCTCGCACGGTCTCGCAAGTGTGCATCAAATCACTCCCTCGAAACCCTTAACCTGAACTTACACATTTTGCACACACCAATGGCCGCTGATCACAAAAATTGCTCCACTCTTCTCACTAGCGATGTATCACCAAACAGGTCCCGAAACACGCGCCGAAACTTTTCACCTATTTTTTCTGAGCACAGCCAATTTTCTGCTACTTCTGCTTCGACGAATTGAGAAAAGAAAAAAGAACAGCGAAGAAACTGCTCCTTGTCGCCGTCGTCGTCGTAGTTCAACACCGAACGAGTACTGCTCTGTTCGCTTTACCGTCGATGCAAACTGTCCAGACAACAGCCAACTGCCAGCTGTCGTCACAGTGATTTTAATCGTACGACGCTTTTCATGAAATCCGATAGCTGCAGCACTGTGACAAAAATTTACTTATTGCAGACGAGAAAAATAAGTGATCCAGACCAGACGAAATCTTTTGCGCGAGTGTGTGTGAGTGCTGTGTCGTTTTATCATTCACATTTCTGGTGAAAGGTTTCAGGCGATATCATGCAGAAAACACCACCTGACCGTTTACCGTTTGACGTAAGGGATTGAACTGTTTCTCGCCTAGTACGTTACGGATTTTTGATTAGATATATAACTCACAAGCCCTCAAACACTAACAATTGATATAATGATACTTCCCTGGGGATTTATACTTCCTTATAACTGTCTTTTCATTTCATTGTTCTTTGATGATGGAATTTGTTTCGAGAACAACCTCGAAATGATCGAATCATGAGTTGCCAAGCCGCATTCAAAATGGTCCCCTAGAAAAATGACATTTGTCGTAAAGACACTGTGCCAGCACCTCTTCTTTGCGAGCTGTCAAATCAAGGTTTGTGGCAGTTTCCTATAAAGCGGCGATTACACGAAATTCGCAAATCATAAAACCAGTTGCCGTTTACGCGATAATTGGTAAGTAAAGAGTGCGGCGTTGTTTATCCTAATCGCAATACATGATTAGGAAAAGTGTAGCGATAATCATCGAGTACAAAGTCCGGTCGAGTGTGAACTTGTTCCTGTAAATCATGCTGATCGATTTTCATACCCCAAAATCACGTAAGCCGGTTACGCAGTGTAGGAGGTCAAATTCGGGAGCCACCAAATGATTTTGTCGGGGGCTTCAACAGATTAGACCAACCTACGATTTTGGGTGGATTTTTCGTGCTACGGATTTGTGTTTTTGCTTAACCGTATGCTAATGCTAAGCCGTGCTTTAATGCATGTCCGCCCTACCAGAAGTTTTACTGCATTAAAGAAAGTTTGCTGTAGGAATCCATTTCAAAAATGGCTCCAATGGGTGTAGCGAGATGGAGAACATATTTGCGTTGTCCTTTTAATAAGAGAGGGGAAAATATACATTAGATTTGTAATTGGAAGTGTATGTTTAGTAAAGATGGCTCTTTGAGTTACGTTCACCATACTGAAGTGCATTAAATTTAAACTACCATTTTTGAAACATTCCGGCAGCATAACGTAATCCGGCGGCATGTTAAAAATTGTTTATTCAAAGTACCCCAACTATTCGTCGATGACGCGCTGTACAATTTTATTGAGCCATATGGAATGAGATCATTGGGTGGAGAAATAGCAACAACAACAAAAATCGCGGTTTAGAAGAACACTTGTGGTCGAGAACGTCGCGGTAGGAAGAAAAACCTGCTCATTTCCTTAATCCAAAGCCTACTCAACCGTGAGTCAGCAAACTGAAGTGCAAAAAAAAATCATTTTACGCTCCTCCACCACATTCATGTTATGTATTATTACATGGTGGCGTGAAGGCGTCGTCCCCATGAATGGAAACGACTGTTCGAACGCGATTGCACATTACGCGATTCACGTTTACCCACCCGCCATGGTCTGTTGAATGCAATGCAACCCATTTACATACTCATGTTTGCATGTGTAACGGCACATAGCCGTCTGGTTCTGGCATTGTTTTTGCTAATAAATCCATCGCGTTTTCTCATGTTAGTTACTTGGCGTGCGCCTACATAAAAAGCGCACTGTCGAAATACGTAGAAGGCCGTGAAATTTATATTCTTGTATATTTATTTTATATCAATCCAGTCGACCAGTGAACACAGCAATCGCAGAAATGGAGCAACAGAAGGAAGAGAGATTGGACGTTATCATTTTCGGTGCAAGCGGTTTTACTGGCAAATATACCATCTTCGAAGGCATCAAGTTGCTGGAAGGACTTCGATGGGGAGTTGCGGGTCGCAGCCGGGAGAAGCTCCGGCAGACGATCGCTGAAATTGAGAAGAAGGCTGACAAAGACCTGTCCGAGGTGCCAATAATTACGGCTGACCTGAAAGATAATGCATCGTTAAAGCAGATGGCCGAACGGTGCAAAGTCGTGATCAATTGCTGCGGTCCATACCGGTTCTATGGTGAACCGGTGGTGAAAGCATGCATCGAAGCCGGCACGCATCATGTGGACGTAAGTGGCGAACCACAGTACATGGAACGGATGCAGCTTGAGTATCATCAGCAGGCCCAGGAACGGGGCGTTTACGTCGTGTCAGCCTGTGGGTTTGATTCGATACCGGCCGATCTCGGAACCGTTTTCCTCGAACGTGAGTTTGACGGTGTTGTCAACTCGGTCGAAACCTATCTGCAGGTAACGTCGAAGATTCCGCACGACGGTGGTGCGGTACTGCACTACGGCACTTGGGAATCGGCGATTTATGGTTTGGCCCACGCCAATGAGCTGAGACCGTTGCGCACGAAGCTGTACAAAACACGATTGCCGAACTTTCAACCACGTCTAAAGGATCGTATGGTGGTGCATAAAGCAAGTTTCTTGAACGGTTGGTGGGCGGTACCGTTCCCTGGTTCCGACCGTTCGGTGGTGATGCGTTCCCAGCGCCACTTCTACGATGCGGAAAAGAAACGTCCGATCCAGATGAAAGCTTATGTTGCATTCGAGTATGTATAGTTTTAATTATGTTTCCTTCGTTACAATTCATCACTTTTTTCCGTTTCAGATCGATGATACAAGTGCTGGGAGTGGCATTTGTTGCTGTTGTGTTCGCGATCATGTGCCGTTTTAAATTTGGTCGTCAAATGCTACTGAAGGTATGTACTGTTTGCCGTTCAACTTAAATGATTGTTTAATATTTTTGAAATTTTGATCATTAGTTCCCAAAATTATTCACGCTCGGCTACGCATCTCACGAGGGCCCATCGGAAAAGTCAATGGAAAATGCCCAGTTTGCCATCTACTTCCGAGGCGAAGGTTGGGATAAGGATGAGAAGCTGCTCGAACCAACCGATCAGTTCAAAAGCCCCCCAACAAAGAAGATTGTCACGAAAGTGTCCGGTACCAATCCGGGGTATGGAGCAACCTGCGTTGCATTGATTTTATCGGCTCTTACTATTTTGCGGGAAAGTGATAAAATGCCCGGAGCGTAAGTATCTATCCCGGCGAGGAACAGAAAATTAGTTCCTGTTTTTGTGCTGGTACTATAGTTTATACTTATTGTTTCAGAGGTGGCGTATATCCGCCCGGTGCAGCATACGCTAAAACGAGTTTAATCGAACAACTAAGCAAGAACGGCTTCAAGTTCGAGGTTATTAAACCTACGAAATAAAAAGCATGTCACGCACTCGTTTCGGAATGGGGAGAACAATATTAAAATACTTTCAACTTGGCTTCCGGTTCTGTGGTAATGATTGGTTAGTGTAGCGACAAAGTCGACATAACATTTCACATTTAGCGATTATTAATATGATGTTAAATTATAATTTCACAAACCACTAGCGCTGTTATTCTTATCCGAAAATAGTACACGAAAAAAAAAACACATGTAGCAGAATTTAATAGATATTAAAGTATATTTGTCACGCAATCTTTAAATTAACAATTCATACGACAGATTGGACCGTCCTGGACCATCTTCAAATCCACCTTCGGTCCAATAAGATCACGTATATTGTTCAGACCGTACTTGATCATAGTGGGTCGCTCGAGCGACAGTCCCCAGGCAATTACGTTCACCTCCTTCGGTACACCGAGCGGTATGAGCATCTCCGGACGGAACACTCCCGAATTACCGACCTCGATCCATCGCTGCAACCCAGGATGGAAGCAGAAGATTTCCATCGATGGCTCCGTGTATGGGTTAAATGTCGGTTTGTATTCCAGCTCCGTAATGCCAAGCTTGTTGAAGAACGCATTGAACGTACCAATCAGATCGCCCAACGTTATCCCATAGTCCGCTACGACACCTTCCACCTGATGGAACTCCGCCAAGTGGGTTGCGTCTAACGTTTCGTTACGGAACACCTTGTCAATGCTGAAGTATTTCACCGGCTTGAAACCACCGGGCTGGTGAGCCACCTTGTACAGCATCCTGGCGCTCACACCGGTCGTATGTGTGCGCAGCACGTTCTTACGGCTTTCATCCAACTTCCAGTCGTATCGGTATCCAATCGAACCATCAACACCGCCCTCGTGCGATTCACGCACACTTTCCACCAGCGCCAACGGGAACTTGTCGCTCACCTTAGGGTGGGACACGAAGAACGTATCCTGCTGGTCACGGGCCGGATGTTGCTGCGGGACGTACAGTGCGTCAAAGTTCCAGAAGCACGACTCGACAAAATTATTCGTCGGCATCTCGGAGAAACCCATCTCGAGGAATATCTGCCGGAACTCGGTGCGCACCTTCATCAGTGGATGGAGCTGGCCGCGTCCAGGTGGTGCACCCAGGGCGTCAAAATTGTACGCCTTAAACTTTAAATCCTTCCACAAACCACTAGCCAACATTTCGACGGTTAGATCCGTTTCCAGTTTCTTCAGAGTGGTCGCAAAATCGGGCCCTTTCGAGAGTACGAAACTTTTCGTCACGCTTTCCTCTAGGATCTTACGCTTCTTGTACTCATTTTTTACACCATCTGGAACACCAGACTCATTGCCTAGGAAAATGGCTTTCACATACATCAGGACTTCGTCCTCGATTGTGTCCACCTTGCGGCGAACCAATGGTGCACCACCGGACTTGTCAATGAATATCCAACCATTTGACATCGCCTTGCTGAAGCCGGCTTTCGGGTTCTTCCCTCCACACTGTACGGGGTCCAACAAACGGGGGAAACGGGTTAGTGATTAATATTGCCCACGAATAGTTTCTACTCACTTTCATCAGCTCTGCTTGCGTTATGCCACCCTGCGGGACCGCTTTATAAACGTTTGCTTCGTGGCTACCATGTTCCAGAATGTCACGTCCTTCGGCAGTAAGCTTCCAGCATTTACGCGTGCTTGGTACACACTGGATCAGCTCGCCAGTCGCTTCGATGCTTTTCACTCCACCGATGATCTTTTGATGATCGATGCCAAAAATCAATGCAAGATCAAGCGTATCAACTTCGCCATGATCTGCGATATGGTTTAAAATTCTCTCTGAAATATCTTGCATTCTCGCTAGAAACTGTGCAATGTGTGGCGTTTTGTTATCGTGCCGGCAAACAAGGTTCATAAATAACATGCCGCGTGTCAACCATCACCAAGATGATTATAGGCAAGCTGTACAGCTTGTTCGAAACTTCATGTTCGAATTTTTAAAAATAGTAAATACAAAACCGTTATCGAGTGATTAGCGACGACGAGTTGTTAGCTTGTGTAAAAAGGCACAATTCTCATTTCTTTCCACAAATACATTTTTTTTTAAATACGTTTAACCCATCTGTTTTCTTTGAAATGTATTTATGTGAAGCATTAGCATAAGAAAATCATACAATAGATAAAGAGTTTGATGATACATCGTGTGTGTTGTGGTTTCATTTTTGTTTATCTGAAGCGCAATGATAGTGTACAAGTCTTTTGTGACCCTTTTTGTTCTAAGCAATGTAATGGGAAAGGGTACGGATATTTCCTCTACTGGCAGAATTATCTATGCTGGTACGAGAGCGAAAATGTACGCTGCGTTATAAGAAAGTAACACCGTGAATGGAAATGGTAAAGAGAGTACACGCTTCGATGGTTCCTCAACGTTTTTGGATAACGTCTTTTTTCACAAACTTGCACACTTTAGCGTGATGCATTCGAATTTTGTCTTTGGATTTTTACTCATGATCTAATCGAGGCAACGGTTCGAACGCATAGAATTCTTGTTAGAGACCTAAGAGCAACAATAGTATAGGGGGAGAGAAGAAGAGTAAACTAACGTTAGAAGTGTATCAAATTTCATATTCGTTGCATGTTGCACTACCCATTTACCCTCCCGGGGTCTTCCTAACACATATTCCGTTCCCTTTTTGGTGCCTTTGGCAACACATCGCTGGCTCGACGGAGTATATCTCCCCACATGTCAGCCCCTCCTTCTTTCGTGTTCGACACATGACCGCTTGGTTGTTATCCTAGTATATCTATGAATGCTGTTTCAGCTTAGCTTACAGTCTACTTCCATTCAACTAACTAAAGGATCAAAAAGGTAAATAAAACTATTTAACAAGCATCCTTACACTGTCGGTGTGACAACCCCATTTTCTCTAAATTCCGTAATGTAAAGTGAGACACAGTGTTTGCACAAACCATCAGATGGGGAAAAAAAAACAATTCAATAATAAAGTCTAGGGGAAGCATTGAAATGATTCAACAACAAAATAAGGACCTTTTTTAATCGATGCGTGTATGTGTGTGTAGCTAATCAAAAACACAAACCAAAACTCTCGCGCCACACACGGTGCTGGTATCACCCACACGCAAATGGAAATTAACCTATCAAAACTTTTGACCGCTTTTTATGTTTTTAAATGACACACAGCACACCAAATTCGCTGTAATGGACCGACTATTGGATGCAGCAGAAAAAGGGACGACGACGACAACACGACGATAACAACCGATCGAAATAGGACCAGTGTGTGTGTGTGTGTGCTAAAAAGTTCTAATAACAATACATTCAAAAGGCACTTTTTATAGTTACACGTGTTCAATGTTGTTCCTTGTGTGCTGCTGCGTTTAATGCTGTTTGCTAACTTCATGGCCTGCTGGAAGCAAGTGGGAGGGAGGGGGGATAAAACGGAAAAGATTCAAACAACAGGATTTAATGCCAAAACCCGGCTAAAAAACGAATTGGGAAAAATATAGATTGCTACGATTCTCACGTAACAGCGCATAATTTATGTCACGGTTTGCCGTTGCACGTATACGAGAAATATTAACGGATTCGTTGAAGGAACGATCAGTGTGCGGAAGGCTACTAAAAGCAGATGACAAGAAAAAAGGGGGGAGAGGGTGTAGTAGCAAGAAAGTGACTGAAAATTGCAGATCTAATGAATGTTTTCAACCTTCAACAGCATGCCGTCGTCGCATGAGAAAAAAAGTGATCGTGCTTTTTCGTGAGGATAGGCAGGTATCGTTCCGCACGGTGCTCTAACGCACGTGGTACCGATCGATACGATCATCATTCACCATTTTGTGTAACTGTGTTCCTTTTGTTTAGGCGCTGATCCAGAAAGTGCGTGTGCTGGTAACAAACGTTATGATCTAATATTAACTCTCTCTTCCCTCTCTCTCTCTGTCTCTTTTAACATGCTTGCCCGCTACCTGTAGCATATTTGTTATAGTTGAAAAAGTGTATACTTTGCACCAATAGTTTATGTGTAGTAACGCCTCACTAGAGAGTCGATTCTAATTCTAAGCGCGATTTAAACTGGGCCGTCTTCTGTAAAATGGCCTGTATGGTTACATCCCACCCATTCTGCTACCAAATGGTTAATTGACTATTATATTCTTTTCCGCTTTACCCTCCATACACACTGTCACCTGGTCGTGTATGGCCATGTATTCATTTTTATCACACTGCTCCTAACGCTTACCACGCGATCTGCTCGGGTTTTACCCGATTTCCACAAAAGCACGACCTTGCTGTAGAGTATTACCCGTGCCGTGTGTTGACGTCTGTTTTACCCTGCCATTTATGATCTCACCACAATGGGCGCTTTTGCATCCCGGGTATTCTCGATCAGTTTATGTCCTACCTGGCATATATTAAACCGTCACCCTGCGGGAAAGTACCCTACCCCGTCCACTTAGAGAGCACCCGCACGTGTCTCGTTTCGCCCGTACAGTCCTGTGTTCGCTGGTAAGCAATTATTATTACGCTCCTACTGTAACACCCACCTCCATTCTCGACGGGCACAAAAATACGTATTTTCATGTTTAGTTGTTTGTTGCCCGCGGTTGCGGTGTCCGAGAATTATTATCGTTTTCGGGGGGCACTGTATAGTCTAGCCCTTAGTATCAGTGGTAAATATATAAAGGTAAGTCCGCTGCACACACCGGAACCGGTGAAGTAAATTCTAACAGCATTTGATTTTGAACTCTTTTTTTTCTTTTTTTTGCTACCTTCGCTTAATCACCTGCCTTGCAAATATCATCGTATAAAGTTATTGCTTGGTTACTAAACCCAATTACCCCTTATAGCCAACGGTTTCATAATAATATTAATCATTGGGGGGAGGGGGGCATCTCGGCTTGTGTAGAGCCTTTGTTTTGTTTGTTTGGTATTCCATGCATTGCCTTTTGTAACAGGGGGGGGGGGGGGGGGGGCGCATGCATTTTGCGGGCCCCGCGCGCGTAAGCACACGTTGTTTGCAGTTGCATCTCTAACCGGGTTTTGAAATCAACTAACCCTGAAAACTATCAACGGGGTTCACCATTCTAGACTACATTCTATTTAAAAAGAGAAAAAAATGAAGACTAAGGTCAGCTTTTGCTTATAGAATATTGGAAGGCGTGTGTTTATCTCGTGTTCTGTCTTCTTTCCCTTCTGTAGGTAATACACTACTAACTCGCTTGATTTTACGGGGGTTGTTTTCGTTGCTGTCTTCACTCGCTTCAAAACTAGCAATTGTGTCTATCATAAGAGATATCCCTATCATTTGAATTCGGTATATAAAGGATTAATTTGTTATATAATCGTCTAAATATCACTACTTGGTTTCGATAACTCATTCGTTAGTGGTTGTTTTGAACGCTAGAGTGTGACTGCTCCGTGTGAGTCCCGGTTCCTGTATATTTTATTGCTGTTCTCGATGTACTCGTCCGACTCTTAAACGGCAATTTTGACGGCCGATTAATTGTCATTTTACTCTCACTACCACTGTTAGTGCTATTAAGCTATTGCTCAAGGGTACAACAATGAATTGTAGAAGATTTAAATCAAGTCAAAGCATTACGATCAATTAATTTCAAATCCTGTTCTGCTTTCAATGCAATGCATCTGAAATCAATCTTAAATTTGCTTAATCAACGTTACGCATTCACTAAATGTATGTATTTTTGTGGTTCGCAAATCAAACCGTTGCAAACAATTGTGGTGTTCAGCGACAAAACGTTATCGACCGTAAATTTGCCTGATCAGCTTAGCAAATCCAAGTAAGGGAATCTAACAAAAAAAAACCCTATCGAAACCTATCTAAACAGCTCAATCTTTGCTATTGTCGGTAATGTGTAAATCTGGCATTAGTTCATGCGATCGTACACTGTGTTGTTGTACACCTTCACAGGGCAGAGTATGCAGAACATTGGTTAATTAACACAGCAGAGTAAATGACAAAAACCGTCCGGTTTGAGGGTATTTAGCTCCACTGTAATTTTGCGTTGTAATTAATGTGAAAGTTTCAGTAACACAGTACATAGAGTTTTGAGCCGATAATACGTATCGGTAAGGCCCTGTACGCTCTTCCATGAAGTTCAGCGTTTCGGTCAATTCTAACGCGCAGCAAAATTTATCAGTTCTTTATGCACTTTTTTCCCCTTACTAAATAAGCGTTTTCATTTTCTACTCCTTATGCGTGTTTGGTTGGTTCTCCTCACTGTTCTGCAATTTGAATTCCTACCTCAATGTTATTAACGCAAACCTTTTGGAACTTGTGTGGGTATGTGAAAAACTTCATCAACGTTTTGTGTAAAAAAAAAAAACACGTGACGAATTTTGATTTTCGCGCAGAAGTGTGAAGGATCTCCGTGATCGTATTTTGCTGCTTCCTGTACTTAGTAATCGATTGGAGTATTTTGAGTAACATTATCATTAATCCGTTAAGCAGTGTTTAAGAGCAATAATAAGGAGATAGGATATAGAGTAATAAGTTTTTGCAGTATTAATAGCAGAAAGATATTAGTATCAAATACAGATAACGTTTTGTTTTAAGATAAATACGTAAGTGAGAAACTGTATGGCTATATCAGTTAAGGGAGGGAGGGGTTTGGGTTCGTGTTATATTTCGAGTTGGTTTGAAACGCTTCATGAGTTTAGTTTTGTCTGAATTTGGTATATATAAAGAACGTTTTTTTTTCTCATTCAACACACTACAAAAATGTGTGATAATTAGTATGGCTTGTACGAACGCATGCGTAAGAAAATTTCGTATATATCTTATGTACAAATTACTAGCCCGGATCGAGTCCCACACTTCATTGCCATTCAAAACTCCCGCCAAAGGATACTCGTTACTGCTCGTTTACTCCCTCCTCTCCATATTTTTTTTTCTCTTGACTGTTTTTCAAATAGAGCCTAATGAAGTAGTAGTCTTTCAAAGTTCCCGCCCAATCGGTAACAGGGAGGCGCAGAGCGTACGCACCACAGAGTTTTTGTTTGCTTAAATAGTTAGCATTCAAATTGCTGTTTTGTTTTGTCCTTTTTTTGTAAATATAGTTTATATGTTTAAGGCCAGTTATTGTTGTGTTCAATATAAATTCTTAATATAGTTGATTTTACGTCTCATTCGTGTTATTCTTGCAAATTGCATTCTCTCCAATGTTGCATCTAGTGGTGATAACAATGTGTATGTGTGTGGGGAGGGGATGGTTGTTAATATTGCCCTATATAGTGCTAATCCATTAGTTGCCTTTTACATACGTACTATATAGAACACGCTAGGGTATAGAATTTTCTGTATTGTGTATACCCCACCCCCGTTGGGGGTTTTGTGGAGCTTTGGTAACCCAATGTTAGTAATAGGTTATATTGGTTTATCTGTTAGCCACACTGTCACCCGTCAACCTTGGCTTACTCTCTCTCTCTCTATTACTAAGATCTACTATCATATTCGCTTTCGTAATTATTGTCCTAATGAAATCTTATAAAAACAAATTAAAGAAAACGTCCAAAACAATCAACGTACAAATCTGTTTGTTGTTGCTTACGTCTATAGAATCATTCATCAATGTTGTGTGTTCCTTACTTTGTTACGGTTATTGCTCTCTCAGCCCCATTTCTTATCAATACTATTTAGAATTATGGTAATTAGTGGTTGAATATCTTCATCCCTTTTAAACCGTTTGCTTAAATTTCCGCGTTCGGCCTGTACCTCGTTGTGAAGGTTATTGTATATATTGCTACCATTTGTTGTCATGTGCTGTTTCAACTTGCCTCCTCGCGCTGTCTTTAAAGCCATAATTTTAAGAATCTCCCGACCCGGGCCAAAAGATTCTCTCAGAACCTGTTAATAATTATCGAGGGTTGTTACTGCGCATTAGGTTCATGTCGCTCCCATTTTTCTATCATTCATCGCGTGTGTACTCGTTACCGAGTTGGTACTAACGGCTTTCTAGTCTATAAATTGCTTGAACATTCGTTTACTACAAAAAACGTCTTTTAACATACCGTGGAAATAACATGCTCTACACTCCTCTGAAGCCCTACGTCCACGATTCAAAACGGGCGAAGAACGTACGTTCGTGAACATCTTCTGTTTCATATTCTCTCCCTTCAGGCAACTGATGATTGGAGTATTTCATTCTATAAAAATTGACCTTTATCTTGCTTATTGAGAAACTCTTGCTCCATCCGCATCCACACTCGAGATTGCACCTCTGTCCATCCCCAGGGCAGTCTTCGCTCTGTCCAGTTCTGCACTGCATTCATTTACAGGAAATAAGGCAATATCTGGGCAACAATCGACCGTTCGATGAAAGCACTAGTTGTAGATAGTAGTTTGTCCTTCCCTTCCGATTTGTTTGTCTGTCTGCATTGGTGTATTCTTCCTTAGCGCACGTGATGGGAGTATCGCTGACCGGTGTTAAAACATCTGGGTAGCGGCTAACCCCCGGTTCGTCGTTCAGAGATCGTCTTGTGGTTCGATCTTGTCCTCGCGCGGTAACAACACCAAATACTGTCGATCAATCTCGTCCTGTCGCTCCATCATCTCGGCACGCCAGGACGCTTCCGCATGCTCAATGCCGGCTGCGGCCGCCGCCGCTGCTGCCGCAACAGATGCGTCCGAGCGCATCATGATATCCACCGCATGGCAATCGCTGTTGTTCGTGATGTTGGACAGATGTGGCGGAGGTGGACCTGCGCCGCCCACTGCCGCGATGGTGGCCGTTTCGTAATGGGAGCGCTCGTTGTATAACATTCCACTGGTAATGGTGTGCGTAGTCGGTTGATACAGCCGGTCGTGCATCATCGATGGTGAATTTAGGGACTGCTCGTACTGTCTATTGTCGAGCAGGTATGAGCTGGTAATGGTACTGACCACTGGATAGTAATGCCGCTCGTCCCCTCGGTACGACAGCGGTACGACCGGTGGCGGTGGACCGGTATTTGACAGACTACCGCCGCCACCTGCGCTCGCATCACCGGCACCACCGACACCGATGGGTCCGCCTGACGATGGAACAAGTCCGCTCGGCTCGTACATACGTGTATCTCGCGGCATCATACTCGACGCAAACTCGTATCGTTCGTCTCCTCTCGGCACCGGGATATATTCCGACTGGAACGAATTGTCACTCGTAATCACGGTCGTGACTGCGGTGGCCGGCGCAACCGCCTGTATGGTGGCCGGTACAGGCAAAGCCGGTGTTGGTGTTATCGACTGATAGTATCGCTCATCATCGAACGTATCTTTGGGAGTTCGACCAATAGCCACCAAAAAAGCGTAGAACAAATGTGTGAAACCCCATAGTACGGAATGCAGAAATGGCCCAAATAAACAAGCACACAATGGTGTCGACGACGGCAACACAGGCCAAGTGTAGAAGACGATTCGAACAACGAACACGAGATCCCAATAGCCACAACAGAGATTCGGACATCAATGCAACGGAACCAGTGGATTGGTTGGGCGATTGAAATATAGTAAGAAAATAAACAAGTCAGTAAATTTCGATTTTCCACAAACGACGTGCCTTTTGTTCCCTAGAAACAAATGCGGCTGGAATGTAAATCAACGGCCTGAATGTTACCATACCGACCGAATCCACGTTCCAAAAGAGCAATGTGGGTGTTTTTCCACTAGCTTTTCGAACATTGATCCACTGTCGTTTACAGTCCAAGCATTTTGCCTTTTTGCTTCTCGGAGAACTGAGACACGCCAGTTTGATAATTTTATTCAACACTCCCGGCCCATCTGTCTGACACAACAGATGGGCGGTCTCGGGTGTCTTTTCATATCCAATTATTCACACTGCGCAACCCATTTATCTGGTAATGTACACTCGCCTTCGCGAACTGACTCTGGCTGGAAGGAATGGCATTTATTGTGAGCTGTCGTAAGTCGTTATGGAGTTATATATCACAATCACTCATTTTTACAATACTGCGGAGTTCGATGAACATTAATCGAAACACCGTGGAATCTTTCGTTTTCATTTGAGCATAGCGAAATCATACTTAACATATAGTAATAATATATTATATAAATGGTTAAAGTTAAGCAAACACCCTTGTATATTTACCACGCCTGGTTGACGAGAACGTTCTGCTGCATCCGCTGATGATCCAAATGGTGACTCGAGTTTTATGAGTCGGATATGACACGCTTACCTGACATAGTTTTGTTTTATATTAGCATTTAACGATATTACGTATTTTAATGTATTAAATTAATTAACCAAATACCCGACGGCTTTCGTAGATATGTCCCCATAAAACCTCCCGGGCACTAAAAGAAAGATCAAAGTACATTAATAGTAGCACTGTTCTAGTAAATAACACATTATATAGATTTTTAAAAAGACAGATAGAAAGTAATGAATAAAAACATTGGTATGAATGACAAGAAGATAGTTTCGAAGGTAAGGAGTTTTTGCTCTAACACTTGTTAGATATAGATGAGCCCATGTTCATTAGAATGAGCTTTGGACATTTGGCATTACATACCCCAGTATTCGCTGAGTAAACATCGATTCAATTCATTTCAACAGAATCAGACGATAGATCAAAGGCTTTCTTTACTTAAATGATAGCAAAGGAATTGAATTTCGCTTGTGAAATCTGTAACTCTCGCGTATCCGAGGAATGCAATATATACACATTGCATTAATATTTATCCGCTACTAATCATGCCTCAAAAAAGGTAGTATGCCAACGTTCATGTCCTTGCAAGTACTTCGCAGGTAGATTTGAAACGACATTAAAATAAACTGTTTACTAGTAGGATTAAATAGTGCCATGGTAGAAGAAAAAAGTTCATGATACATTTTGTGGTGGGGCGGTTTTTTTTTAAAAAAAAGAAAGCTCTTACGACAAAATGAATATCTCTTCGTCCTGGTTGGAAATGCAGGAAACTTCCAGCTAGATCGCTCTGGACAAAAGATCCTTGAGCCGATCGATTATATGTGGTTTGATAAGACGGCGGTTGCTTGTTGATGTTTGTTTTTGTTTTGTCTAGAATTATGAAATGCACGGCAAACCCGTGGAAGAAGTATTTTAAAAGTGTACTTACATACTTAGTTGTGGGAGGAGGAACATATAGTTCTCCTTTGAAAGTCCTCTTGTGATCGAGGTTGAATCTTAAGTAATCCGTTTCGCACATATCCTCAAAATCATGATCATAGCTGCGTTGTTTGTTCAAGCATCGTGCAAAAAACTCGCTGGGAGTATGTGTATAATGCGTATGGCATTATCTAACCACCTTTCATGTTTGGGAGCTATGCGGGAAAAGAAGTACCTTTTTGTGGCTAGCTTACAGAATTGTGCCAGGCGATCTTTGCAGTGGATGGCTCTCCGGATGTTTGTTCTTTGTTGCGTTGCGATCGCATACGCGTAGACCCAATAATCGAGCCGACCAGTAGTAGTGGAAGTAGCCGTTTGGTATTCCATTTCATCCTGCTACGTATTTTTGTTGATACTTGGACATCTAGTACTCCTGTCCTGTGCGGCAGCAAAGTGGGTTTTGTTTTTTGCACGATCGCGAAGATTGAGTCTTAGCGACCGACGTCGTAATGACGCTGGCCGTGATTGACTGCTGGTACTTGGCTAGTAGTACACAATCATTGTACGTACGTATCAGTTCACTTACAGAACATTGCTGTGTGATTGTCTCACTGTAAACAGGGAAATATTAAGAATTACACAATTCCCCCCAAACTAGCTCAAATAGTACAAACTTTGTCTATAACAATAACAATCAGACAACTGGTGAACCAATTACTTATGCTTATTGGTTTCTTTTCCAATTTTATTTAGTTTTATATTGAATGAATTAGGTTTAAGGTTTCTTTTTTAAGGTTCTAATTAACTTCTGTGATTCCTTGAAAGGAATTGATACGAAGTGCGTCGGATTTTTGTAGCATATATTTTACAATTACAAATACTTTCATGCTTTTCAATCATCCTGCGACGACATTTATCGTTACACACCCAAACGAATTGGCAAATGTTGTGTTCTTCTCTTAGAAAAAGAACGTGTATGCCTGAGACAGCCGATAGTCGTCATACACACATGGATGGACTGCCTGACTGACTGACTGTTAGTTGTACATGGTTTTCAATTTCAAATCGAGTTGATTCGATAAGCGGGACCTTGTTTTGGCCGAATAGCCAGTGCGACGTGTCATTTAATAGCGATAGGATTTTGCAGGCCCCAAAACTTATAAGCCTATAGTGTTCTGCATACTCTTCTAAGATGCAACGTTAAGCGATTTTTCTCTGGGAATAATATTTTGCGGTTATAAGATCTCGACGATGGGCGATTCACATTTGTTCATATTATGTAGGTGTGGATGTGTTTGTCAACAATTATCTACATAGCTCTCAATTAAAATTTCTTTTGTTTTCACTGCCCGGTAGCTAACAATTTAACCCTGTTTAATCAAGGTGTTGCGTAGACTTCGAAGGGACTTAATTCAAAGCAATTCAGCAAATGCAGCCGCATTAACTGAGGTCTGCATTATTTGTTTAGGGATATAAGAAAGATAATTGCTCGCATGTGAAGTATTCACATTGCGATATGTTTTGTGGATGATTTATAGCTAATAACTTGCCAAACGTCAAACGTTTGTTTGCGACCGATTATACACATCTTCGGATAGTTAGTGTATCATACGGAGGAGCAACGACCCAGTTTACAACATGTCATGTTCTATCGACTATGCTTGTACGACTGGGCTTAATGGTTCATTTCATATCATGCGATTATAAATGTTATGGATTTTACGCTCTTCCGTAGTGGATTGCAAATCTTTATTTTTAAACAATGTTCCATTGTGGCGATCCTGCAATTTATTCTATAACGGGATCCTTTGGAGAAGAAATGCAAAAGAAAAACATTTCATGCATTTGCAGTCATGTCAGGCAATGCAAAATTACTAAACAAGCGAAATAGAAAGAAACGCAATCATTCGTTACACTTTGCGGTAAACAACTGAAGATCAAATACACCACACCATACATTGCTCTCTTCGAACTGGCTTCAACCAATCACAACTCTCAATTGTTATTCTCTTGCATTCGCGTGGTTATTTGCGCAATTTTCTTGTAATATTACATTGTGGATACATTTCTAAAGAATGTAGTTCTGTTAAAATATTATTATCCTAAATTATGTGCCCAAATTTCCATGCGGTTCGATATATCTGTACCAACTAATCCTAAGTAGCTTTGCACTCCTTGCGATATTAACACATAAATCAAGTTAGGTTAAACTCTGCATGTTTGACAGCACAATAAGAGACAAGGTTCTGCTCTTCCTGCTAAACAAAACAATAAGTGGAAGAGTACTTAATTTGCGTGTGAAAAACAGCGAACCGTCGAATTAAAAATAAATAAATTGTGTTCACATAAAACTGGTAAAACATAGTTATATCGCGGTGAGGAATATGAACTAAGCGGGCCGTAAGAACGTAAAAATCGTGGTTTAGTAGGTTTGAATCTTCGTTATCGATATACATAATAAATCATATCGAACTATCGATACCTTAACTTAGCCCTATACTGCTGGACAACATTCTCTCTGAATGTTGACGACTCCTAACATAATAGGTGGCGTGCACGATGGTTAGGGATTTTCGATGGAGGATGGTGGTTTACCTATGGATGTATAAAATAGGGAACGATTCGCGATGAATATTCGACGATCATATCTTGTCAAGGATGCATAATAGATTTACAGAAGTATCGCTCGGTGCAAAATGACCAAACGGGACATGCTCGAAAGCACACCTGTACTACTCCTTCAATTTGTTACGGGATTAATAATGACCCCGGTGAGCATGGTTTTTCGAAATTCCAAACCAACTGCTCGTTTAGAAGCGACGACTAAACAAGCTACCCGCCAAACGACCAATACTGTCCTGGTTGTTGTTGGATCGCCCCCCACCAAGACCACTGTTGTTGCTGTTATTACCCATCCAGTTTCCCTTGTTGTTATCGTTGTTACGGAAGTTATTGCCACCCGAGTTGTTCGAGTTGCCACCGCCAAAATTGTTATACGACATGTTGCCGCCTCCACCAAGGTTTCCACCTCCGGAGCCACCACCACCTCCACCGAGGTTGAACAGGCCTTGGGGCTTCTGGTTACCACCACTGCCGCGGTTGTTGCCGCCAAAGTTGTTGCTGTTGTCATTAAAATTGTTGCCACGGTTGTTGGTGTTACCACCAGCGTATCCACCACCGCCGCCGCCGATATTATCATCACTGAAACGGCTGTTGGACGAGTTGTTGCCGCGGTTATTTAAACCGAAGGTATTATTTCCGCTACCGACATTACCGCTGCTGTTCCCACTGAAGGGACCGTCATTGTCGCTGTTGTTGAAGCGGCTGTTGTTGCCGAACGAGTTACCGCCAAAGTTGGAGCTACCACCGCCGAAATTATCGTTGCGGTTGCCACCATAGTTATCATTATTGCGGTTGCCAAAATTGCTGCGACCTCCGCCGCCAGCATTACCACCGCCAAAATTGTTGTCGCTGGAGTAATTATCACTGCGTCCACCGCCAAAGTTGTCGTTCGAATAGCTGTCATTGTTGCGACCTCCGCCAAAGTTGTCGTTCGCAAAATTGTTGCTACTACCACCGAACGCATTGTTGTTGTTCCCCCCGGCACCGCTACCGCCAAATGAACTATTATCATTAAAGTTACTGTTGCGGGTGTTGCGATTGTTGCCGCCTCCCATACCACCACCACCGCCTCCAACCATGTTGTTCGAGCGACTCATACTTGTTCCTCCCATACCACCTCCACCGCTTCCTCCCATTCCACCACTAGCACCTCCACCCATACCCTGATTGTTGCCCCGCATACCACCAGTGCCTTTGTTCAAATTGCCACCCCCAGCAACAACACCGCCAGACTGCATGGCGGTATTCTGCTGCTGCAGATTGTTGCCTCCGGTACGCTTGTTGTTCATATTCATATTGTTGCTATTGTTGCGGTTGCCGCCCATATTATTCATGTTGTTGCGGTTGTTCATCATACCACCACCGCTGTTGTTGTTGCCACCACTTAGCGCACCACCGCTTCCGCCACGCGGGCCACCACTATTGTTCTGGTTCTGGTTGCCGAAACTATTGTTACCAGCATTGTTGTTGCTGTTGTTGCCGAGGCCTCGATTGCCACCGACGTTGTTGTTCTGATTGTTGCGGTTACCACCGCGGAAGTTCATGTTCTGATTACGATTGTTCATATTACGGCCGCCACCGGCGCCGAAGCCGCCATCACCACCACCATAGGCACTGTTGCTATTGCCTTGGTTAGAAATTGGTGGATCGGCGTTATTGAAAGAACCGCCACCGCTGCCGCCGCGGCTGGGGCCCTGATTGCCACCAACATTGCCACCGCCGGCGGCTAAGCTTTCGCCTACGTTCTTGCCAGACATGAACGCCAGGCGCAGAAGGTCCTGGATGGCTTGGTTGTTATTAAGATTATTGCCACCATTATTGGGATTGAAGGGCGGTGCATTGCCAAAACCTGAAAGAGAAATTGGTGAATGAAGAAAGAGAGAGACGGGAATGAGAATCATTCTCTCACAGAGCGCATTCCTTTGACGAAAGGGTTATTGTACTACATTGTACGCCGCTCGTCGCCTTATCAATGCGTAGTATTTAAGATGGAATGTGTAGCACTACAAACATCCAATCGATTATATCATTCTATCGTATGCCTTTATTACCATGCGTTTCTGAGTTTGTGAGTGGGAGAGCGAGAAGCCATCAAATATCGAAACAGCTTCCATTTTAACTAGGAATAAGAATGAGTCTGAGTAAACCATCCAATTTCCTGTAACTGCGGACACACACATTTAAAAACTCAGATGCATGTTTAGTTATACATGGCCAAAAGTTTGATCAGAAAAATAACTTTGTCGAATGGATCATTTGTAGCATTCATGTGTATTACCGTGTCTAATAATTACGGAGGGGTTATACTAATTGTAAACAAAATCTAAATGATTAGTATACATACTACTACTACTGCCTTTTTCGCTCTCATTATGAGAAAAAAATGAATAAAAAAATCTAAATTATTATATGAAGGAACAGATCCTATATAGAGATCTATAAAACAAAAGCGTTCTCTGTGCTGTTTAAGTTACAGTGAAACGCTTCGGGAATAAAAAAAATAAAAAATACGATTTTTTTGGTAGAAAAAGACAGCACAAAATTATAAAAATGTACGAAGGATTTAAAAAATCACAAATAACATAAAAAAAACCCTTGTTCAATGTAAATGTAGATAATAATTTGTCTACATGGAAATACACACGGGAAAGGTGAGAGAAAATATAAACGTTGTTTTGTAATAATAGCTTACCAGGAGGACCATTCATGCGAGGCCGTTTGCCACCTCCGAATCCACCGGGACTGCCAACGACATTGTTGCCGCTCATAAGTGGACCGGCCCCGGTGGTCTTATTCAGCATTCTTGGGTTACGACGCAACAACCGCACGACCGCACCCAGAATGCGAGGATCCGACTCGTTGTACAGCCGGCGGCTGACGTCTTTCGTGATCTTTGAAAAGACACAATTGATCGGCAGCTCTTCTTGCTTCATTTTCAAGACCTTCTCAACATCGGCACTGTCGGCAAACTCGACGTATGCCAGTGAGCGATTCTTTTTGGTCAAACGTACAACTTTACCTAGTGGGCGCATCTTGCGGAAAATTGCATCCTCCGAAAGGGCTGTATGGAAGGAAAGAGAAGAAAATATGCATCGTTTTAATGTACTTACTACGACATCAGTTGTGTTGTCAATACCGCTGTTGCACATTAAACCCGCTACTCCCTACACCATTAGACGAGTCTGATCTTGGCCAACACCGTCGTCTACTTACATTCATTGATCTTGGACAGCTTCACCGTTTTCTGCTGATTAAAGTTGGTGTCTCCACGACCGGGCAGCACATGCAGGTGCTGATTGTTAAACATCTTCTTGTCGAGCTGCTTGGTCGCGTTCAGCATGTCGTTGCGGCGTGTGTAATACACCATTGCCGTTTTGACCGGCTGCGGAGAGCTCAGCCGATAGGGCAGATAATGTTGAGGCGAGAAGATAAACTTCACTTCACCACCGTGAGACGAAAAAAATTCACGGATCACGTGCGCAGGGCAACTGAAGGGAATGTTTGACACATACACGGGATAAAACGCCTGCAGTTTCTGTAGAATATCCTTGTGCGACTTCTCTCGCTCCGTACCGCCCGGGGTACGGGGCTCACGCGTTTTTCCATCGGTTGCTGCGCGTTGGGTAGTTGCTTTACGCTTCACGCCTGCTACACGTAGTACCAGCGGACCATCGTAACGCTTCACAGTAACGGTTTTCGTGGCCTCCTTGTTGGCCTCGGTTGGTGCTGGGAAGGTGGTACAGGCCAGAGCCTTTTCTGCCGCCTCCGACGTCTTGTAACAGACGATAGCGTTTTCCCCGCAATTGCGTCGATTGACAAAGTCGATCTCACCGTACTGCTTGAACTGTTCGTACACATCCTCTTCTGTGACGGTGCGTTCCAGCGGAGACACATAAACGGATGTCTTGTAATTGGGCAGCAAAGCTGACGATAGGTGCAAGGCGTGGATGCGCTTGCCCTCGAAAACCTTCCCGTTGAGCAATTCAGCAGCTTTGGCGGCCTGTTCTTCCGTTTCGAAGAAAATGCGAGCGTAGTAATTAGATGAGCCTTGGCTCACATTATTGGAGATCGCCTCGGTAATGGTGCCCGCTTCGGAACAAGCTTTCTTCAGCTCGTCCGTATTTTCTACCCACTTCTGGGGTATGTTCAGCAGCTGCACTCGGTTTCGATTGCGGAAGAACAGCTTGGCTGCACGCCACAGGTCGACGTGCTGGTTTTGATCGCGACCATACACATCGTACGCCTTCAATCCGGAAGCATTCAGCTTTTCCAGAATGTCCGCCTTATCCACATCCTTGCCCAGATGCACATAGCCGAGTGGGTGGAAGAAAAACACCTGCGTTACCTCGCAGTGCTCCTTTACGCGGTCGTACAACTTCTCCTCGGTCGTATCATCGTCAACGACAACTACCATCACGTCCTTCTTGGTGTACCGAATAGTGATGTATTCAATGTGAATACGAAGCCGGCGGCCATTCAACATCGAACCATCTTTCTCGTCGCAAGCTTTTTGAGCGGCTGCTTTCTCCTTGAACACTAGCAAGGCCAGGGTGTTGCGCAGATAGTGATAAATCTCAACGCGCTCCACTTCGTGGCCAGAGAAGTGATCACGCAGTTGCTGCTCCGTAATATCCTTGGGCAAATTACCGACATTGATAGTACGCTGGTGTTCTACAAAGCATAGAGAAAACAATCGAAACCATCGAAAAACGTCAATGGAAAGTTGTTGCAATCTACAATCATCATTTAGCAATTTGTCTTCCGGCGACACCAAACGGAGTGACGAGAGAAAACCATCGCTTGAATGCCAGTCTGTGCGTCTATTACATTGTAATATATTATAATAATTCACAACTCAACTGCAACGCTATGTTTTCAATACTATACAGTTTACTATGGAATGCTTAAAAACTGTCGACTGTCAAAGTAGTGTTTGCATTCTATACTGCCGGTGCGATGAGAGAAAAACTGCGCTGAACATGTACATGATAAATTGTAATAACACAATGCTTATGACAAGGTCTTTGACCTACTAATTTTACAAGCACTACAGGATTTTTGCTTTTACGGAAACGAAACATCTTCATTCAATGTTCAAAATCAAACAAAAACCAAATAAATCGATTCAAAATTGTAATCGCAAAAAAATCACATGCTTTCAATCGGTAAAAACGTTAGATTTTCTCCAAATAAAATATTCATATTCCCGAAGAAACGATGAGCGTCATTATGTCCGCCATCTTGAATTCATGCTCAGCGCCGACTTTTCATGCTAACTTGATGCGTAGCGCTAGCGCTACACCAAGCACAAGGCCAAGGCGTCGCCATTGTTAATTTTCACATTTCGAACAACTGTGACTCAACTATTAAGATGGAAATTACACCATTTCACTTACCGTTGTCCTTTTGCACATCGCCTTCTGTTCCGTCGTTTTCAGCATTCGTCGATTCTAGAAAGGCGGAATATGGGGAGACGATAGCGTTGGTTATGGGGTAATCTTCTTAACTATTCAATTTCACCGAAAGAAAAAAGCACACTCGCTTACCTGGAGCTTCGGCTGTTGCCACTGGTGCATTTTTCTCGGCGTCAGTCATTTTAGTCCACAAATTTAAAACTTAGAAGAATCAGTAGTCACAATACAAAGCCACTAGTTTCCGGGGGTGTACAATATTGCTATTTTTCACACACTTCAAGCGGAGCGCACAAATCCAGAGCAATTGGATGCACAAAGACGAATGAAGAAAATGGCGACTTCTGAAAAATTTTACCGTAAAACTCTATCATCGACAGGTCCGTCTATAACGTGCCTGTTTGACAACTGCAACACTTGACATAGGGTATCGCCGTTCGTCATCTAATGATAATGTTATTTTTTTCGTTTAAAACCGAAAACTGTTTCATTAACACTACGCAGTGAAAATTTTTGTTATTTTAGCAGCGAAAGAGCGTAAAGGAATATGTTTAGCAATCTTTTGAAAAATTACCTCCTGTAGATTATTTATTTCCAATTGTCCAGCCTGGAAGTTGCCAGACGCTGCTGTCACCAGAGGCAACACCCATCGGGGCAGGTATCTTTTTCATTCGTACACTTGCTCGTTCTCTCTTGAACTCATAGCATCTTCCTTCTCTACTATCGTGACGTCACGGGCAGGGAGCGCGTAGGTACCTGTGCTAGGTAAAGCCGTGGTTCGTGCCGATCGAATAAAATGGGCGACTCCGGGGAAAGCCAGTCGCAGAACAGAGTTTTTTTTCAGTCGTAGCACAAGAGAGCCAAGCCGGGATCGCTGACTTCGCACACGTAGCGTACGCAGAAGCTTTTTTCGACGTCCGCCTATTTGGTCAAAGATTTTGTGTTTAAGTGAAGCCTTGCGCTTTGTGAAAGTGTGAAACAATAGTGCACGAAGAAAAAGCGGTCATTACACGAATCAACGTTTTCCTTATTTGTTCACGAACCGCGCATTAAAAAGTGAAAAATCATGGCTGATAACCCATCCAGAATGAAGGCTGGTGAGTAAGCGTGAATTGGTGTGTGAATCGACAATGATGGTAGGCCCCTTTTTGGGGTTGGATTCCAAACGTAGCGATAGGAAAGAAACAAACCACCCGAAGGTGCCGGAAATCTACTTTCATATCCGCTGCCAATATTAATCGCCTGTGTGACCGTGGAAAAAGGACGCTGTGTGAAGTTAAAATGGCGACGCCATGGCCAAATATCGTATCCAATCGAACTGGCAGGATACTTTTTTCAAGGAGTTTCATCGAATTTGTTCAAGAATTTTCTACACCTGATCATCCCCATGGCATAACATACGCGAAAACTTCCCATTGTAGCAACCATATCTGCTTTTGCATCTGTTTGCGGCCAAGGTCCACGAATTTGGTTGGTGCCGAATGGGCAAACAATGGCGGCGGTAGTGAAAAAATGAGAATGCTTCTTCTCACGCGGATCTCACTAGCATACACGCATTGAAACGCGCGCAGAACACACCTCTCGCCCTAACCGGCAATGGTGTGTACGAGCGAGCGTGTGTGCGTGAAACAGTGCCATCGCAGCGGCAGCAGCAGCAAAGCCGGAGAAAAACGCCATTAAAAAGATGCTTATGCTGCTGTTCTCGCAATGGCGGTCGATTCTCATACCGTATCAAAATTTGGTTCAATTTAATCTTCCTTCGATCGCTAGCTCAGCTCACCAATCCCTCATATCCTTTTCCATCGTCCCACACTGTATGGATTTCCAAACTAAAATTGTTTATTTCAGAGTTACAAATCAGCAATGACAAAGCAAGCATTGGGCGAAGCGTTCCAGAACGAAAGCGAACCATAAGTCGCCACCGTCGTCGTCGTTATAGCCTCCTGTCGAAGAATAAACCAAAACAATTATGAAATGTTTTTGCTTGCTCCGAAGCGTAGTGGTTCTTCGCTTCGTCGATCCGCTCGCTGCGCGCAAAAGTTTGAAGAACAACAAAAACACATCCTCCAGTTAGTTGGTTTGGAATGTTAGATTAGAAAGAGACCCATTCCGGTCGAGCCAAAAAAAAGAAAACCTGAATGGGAATAGAGATACTTTATCCTTTCGAGCCAATCGATAGTACTCGAGAAAAAACACAAACACACATGGTTTTAGAGCAGAATGGCGGGTTGCCGTGTTTTGTTGCCGTCCGAAAGATGCATTTTTTTTCTGTATGGTCTCTCTCTCCGTTTGTGCGTTCTGTTTTCAGACAACAAAAAGAAATTGAATGTTGGCAATCTGCCAGCCGACACCACCGAGGAGGAACTGCGGGAGCTTTTTGCGGACCATCCGGTTGAAAGTGTGGAAATTTTCCACTACAAACAGTACACCTTAGCCCTGTTGCTCTTCAAAGATAAGGAGACGGCAACGAAGGCTCTCAAGGAGAAAGAAAACTCTGTCTTCCGCGGACGTCGGCTGCGTATGCACCTTGAGTTCATCGTCATTTGTCACATGAAGAAGGATGTCTTCGTGCATGTTGTTGACAATGAGAGTAAGTTGTTTCTATACCACCCATTTTTTTAATCCGTTGCTTTGTTTTTGATGTAAAAATCTCTCTAAATAAAGTATCGCCCATGGCGGTACGCGTAGTTGTTGATTTGTTGCATTTGTCCTGCGTGTGTGATGTGTGTCTCCTGTCGAGCGCGTGCATCCGTTTCGGGCCTCCCGTCAGACCCACAACGTTGGCGGTGGCCGTTACGGTGTTGGCAGGTGGACCAAACACACGTAACAAAACAGACAAAATGCAAACTGAACGGTTGTCGCCTTATTTTGGTTTCTATTTTTTCTTTTTCTTCTCTCTCTATTCCATCCATTGATGATTTTCGTGCTTCGTGCTTGTTCCGTTGACGTGTGACGATGACGATGATGATGATGATGATGTGAATATTGTATGTTTTGGTTAGATGTAACGGAGGAGGACGTGCATGAGAAGTTTAAAGATCTGGCCAAGGTCCAGTCGGTGGTTTTGTTCCATCCGCTTGCCTACGTGACTTGCACCAGTCCGGAGGACAAGGAGGAAGCAATGAAGAAGATCGCTGAAGCGGGCATTACCGTGTACGATTGTAACGGGCACGATCAGAACCAGCACATTGATGTGTTGCGGGCTGCCAAGCTGTTCTTCCGCAATTTGAACCGCGTCCAGATGTACAACATTCCCGAGAGCTGGATCGGCTCCCAGGACGAGCTGAAAAAGGCCGTCGAAAGCTCCGGCACCGTGACCGAGGTGCGCGTCACGACCGGTAACTTTGGGCCGGCTGCGCAAGTTTTCTACGAGACGGCCGAAGAGGCCAAGGCTGCTGCTGATAAGTTGAACCAGCAGCTTTTCGAGGGTAAGCGCGTCCACGCGCATCACGTGATTGCCACGATGATACCAAATTTCAAGACAAGCGTGTACGTGGAAAATTTGGACAAATCGATCACGGAGGAGATGCTGTACGCACACTTTGAGCAGTACGGCACGATCGACTTTGTCAATCGGCGCAAGTTTGGCGACGAGCATGGTATGGTGTGCTTCAAGGATGCCAGCTCTATTGAACGAGCGCTCGAGTGTACCAGCATGTCGGTACCTAAGAAGGACGAGGAAGGCGCCACAGAGGACAAGACCATCGCCGTCAAGCGTTACGATGGTCCATTGGGTAAGCAATAGCAATCTTGAACCTGTGTCTTACAATCCTGTTGTTTCGGCGAATGTCTTAACTAACGAAACGCATTTGTATTTTCTTTCTCCAGTTTTGGATATTAAACTGCCAGCGATGAAGAAAGGCGTATCCAGTGAGGAGGGCGAAGAGCAGAAACAGCGTCCACCGCCACAGCCCCTAGCGAAGCTTTGGCCAATCTATGTTGCGAACCTCCCCTACAAGGCGGATAAGCGCGAAATCAAACAGTATTTCTCCAGCTACGGTGGACACATTAAGTTTATCTTCTCGCCGAACATTCCTTCGTACAAGCAGAGCCAAACGTCAATGGTGATGGCCGCGCTGATTTACTTCGCACGCCGCGAACAGGCAAACGAAGCGATCAAGGCATTCAACGGAAAGCACTTCCAGAGCAAGTGTTTGCACGTATTCCCTGGCCGTAAGGACACGTACTTTGATACGGAAAAATCGATCAAGGTGGTGCGGCTAAATTTGGCCGTTACGGAGGAGAAGCTGTTTGAGAAGTTCCGCAAATTTGGCTTCATCGAGTGCGTTGTGAAGAAGGATCGCACCACCGCGTACATTGAGTTCCGCGATAAAGATATTGCCGAGAAGGTGCTGAAACTGGACGAGAAGCAGCGACCGGTGCGATGCAACGTCGAGCCGGTGACGGGCAAAATTAACAAGAAGATTTTCAAGGAAAACGATGAAAAGATTTCGCTTGCTATGCAGGAAATCATCGACAAGAATCCGGCCGTACTGGAGAACGTTTCGTCGGATCGTTCCAGCGGTCCGCCACCATTGAAGCGTAGCCGGTTCAGCGGGCCAGCCAGTAAGTATCCAGAACATACCCCACCGCTAATGAAGTCTATATCATGTACCTTTCTTTACGTGAATTTTTATAGACTTTGGAATGCAGGGACCGCGCAATCAGTTTAATCCGAACAATGGTGGCGACTTCAGCAATCCGCAGGTCATACAGGATCTGCTCCGGTTGGCGTTCATCTCCGGTAAAAATCTCGGCGAAGGTCTCGCCATCAGTGGCAACAGCAATCCTTTCAACAGTGGCGACCCACCGCTACCAAACCTAAACCTAACCAATGGGTTCGGTGGTGGAAACCAGCGCAACAGTTTCAACAATTCCAATAATGGCAATTTCGGCGGCAGTTCCAACAACGCTGGCGGTAATATGGGTGGCGGCAATCGTAATAACATGGGCGGTGGAGGTGGTGTCAATCGCAACTTTGGCCAAAATGTCGGTGGTGGCGGTGGCGCTATGGGCAGTGGCGGTTATCGTCTCAACATGGGCGGCAACTTTGGTGGCAAACGCTTCAATGGTGGCTCCCAGCAAACGAACCGCATGGGACAGAACAATCGCCAAGGCGGTGGTAACCAGAACCGACGTTTCTAAACTCTCCCATACAAAAAGGTAGCACCACGGACACGATCATTTCACACACACACACACACACACACATACACAAAATCAAACAGAAATCCAAAAAACTTAACCAATTTACCATTCTGACTAGGACCATCGTACTACTAGTATCCTGCTATTTGGACAACGGAACATGAGACACGTGGTTTCTACGTTGGTCACATTTTTGACATGTGCATCTTCTACCAAATGTTTGACATCATTTTACCCTTTCGGCAACGTTTAATGTGGCACTGCGTGCATGCGAGACCAGCGCTATATTTTAAACGAAGACGATGATTCACGTTCACGATTGTTTGCTGCATAGTTGTACGAAACTATCCTTGTATGTAGTCAAATATCATTTACTAAGCCGATATTGTACTGATCGAGCTTACGTACACTACACGTAGTATCCTTACCACACATCTGGTGGTATACATTTTGAAACAAACAACCTGATTCCTGATTGAATCGAAGCAACGATTTTTGCTAGTTGTGGGAAATTACATTTAGGCTACATTTTTTTCGCTATTATAGTTTTACGCAATAGATGAAAAGTATTACCGCAACAGTTTAAATGTTTGCAAACATTTCTAAATGGAAGCAAGCTTTGGGAAACAATACCCCACATTTAACTTGTGTAGAAATTGGATTTATTTTATCTTTCAGTCTTCTATTCTTTTTGGCATTATCCTGCAAGTAGGGCTTTGGATGAACGATTCTTAAATTGTTTTGCTATTGTAGGTATTGGTCGATTAAATAGTACTAAAACGCCTTGGTCTAACACGCCTCGCCCGTATCCAAGGATCGACTATAGCGATACCTGGTAAAACATAGGTCTCTAGTAGGCCTAAATGTTAACCGATACATGACCCAGTAAAGGTCGTTACATCGAATAAGAGAAAGATGCTACCATGGCAGCCCAAAATTGTTTTATATAATATTTTTTAAACGAAAAATTATCCAACGGTAACGATATTTTTTTAAACATGAAGCTAGAATCTGGCGCAAATAAATTTGTGTTGTGCGTGTATTTTTTATGTGATGGTTTTTGTTTGTCTGTTTTCGTTTTTGCAAGGAGTGTCATCAGTTACTCGATTACTAGACTTCTTGAGATTGTAGTACCACAGTACCAAGAAGGAAAAAAATAGTCCAATGTTCTTTGCATTTGTGAAAGCATTATCCATTGGTGATAGGACCACTCTGTTGAAACATGCATGATCTATTTTACTATTTGACCAATCCTCACGACATTTGCTGATTATTTCAAAATAATAAATTATATACCAAACAAACAATGGGAACTTAACAATGGCGCACCTAATAGTGCTTGAGAAGTAATTTCGAATCGATCAGGTTAGGAAATTTGTGTTGTTCAATAATCGTTCGCAGTCACACTGCGTGATACCCTCGATGTGTGTATGGATCTACATTTTGACGAGACGAGGCGGTGGCCCTAAACAGAAGCCGAGCCTCGGTTCACGAGAGTGATTGAAGGACTTTTTTAAACGAAAATATCGTTATGCAAAACCAATAATTGCATGATTAACTGCTTACAAATGGAATGAACAATGATAAACATAACATGATTATAGGATAAGTCCCACAATGTGTGTGCAGAATACATAACTAAATGGAATACTTAAGCATAGAACAGCGGGTTGGTCATCCATCAAGTGTAGTTTGTGATGATGATGCCGCCTTTTGATGGTAGCAGACGGCAAAGAAGCCATTAGTCGGAAAACATAGTTAACGTCGAGCACGATCGCAAACAAATGGCTAACAAAATGTTCTGTTTTTGATATATATTTTGATGCTGGTGAGCACTACAACATGACGTAGCGTGCGAATGAAGCACTAAAAAAGAACCGGTTCACATATGTTCTCGCGATGGTTTCGCGTAAGCATAATTGCAATGGAATGTATCGGATGCCTATGATAAATGATCGTGCAACTACTTCTCTATTTAGCAGCACACAACACAATTACATAATTTAAAGAGCAATGTAGAATTATGTTGTGTTTTTTTTTCGTATTCTTGAATCGACGGTTAGAAATCGAAACAGTGGTAGACAGCATAAACCAGCAAAGTTATGTTCAATGCGAACGGAGAAAGGGAGGGAGTAACTCAGTAACGATGTGTAACTTATTTTCATTCCATCGTAAGAAAAGGATGATATGAAATAGATTATGTGTAGCAGGACATCGATTAATTTGGTTCCGCGGTTAGTCAGTTGCTTTATTGCCGATGAGAGGGCCAACGAACATATTTTTTAAAGCACCCAAACGATAGAGGTGGCATATGATTGATATCCACTAATTGAAACTCTTCGAACGCCGATAGTATGACGTTCGTCTTCTACGTACGATGGTTTTGGTTCGTGACCGGGGAGCTGAGCAGGACGAAACCTATAGCTAACAGTTTGCGCAATAGCCTACCCAGTGGAAGAAATAAACTCAACATTGTAGGTAACCGTCGTTGTCGGGCTTATCGAACGGAAAATGTCGCGCATTTGCAAATTACCGAACAACAGTTACAGTCGGTACCCAACAAAAAAAAAAAACATCAACAAACTACTACTATTCACTCTTTCTCAAAACTCTTACAACTGTATTGTATAATTATAATCTACTATTTAGTGTGAGCATATTTCATAAATTGCAACTCAGCATGATCGTATTAACAAACCCGATCATGCGAATAAACTGTAGATGTCGTCGCAGCAAAAAGCGGAAAACGTATTTCTAGGAATACAGTAAAAAAATGGTAAAATTTGCAAAAAATAAAGTAAAAAATTGTAAAACACAACACGTTTGTTTAATTTTGATATTTTATTTGCATTTCATATATTCAATCACGGAAAACTTCGGTGACAAAGCCTTTGGAATTGAGGCGACATGTTTTCTGCAATAGAAACCAGGAAAGTGAACTTAATTTTCTTCCGAATATTGCAACGCAATTGGAGATTACGTATTCAAAAATTCAAAGTTGCTCTCCGCCCGTGTTACCTAGAATATGATTTTCTGGTTGCCATCAAGAGGGTTAACCGAAATTTGTCACTTCGCATGACCGTAAAAGTCCAGTGTGCAAGAAATTTGTCCATGGTTGCTTCACACCCTATGGGCAGGGTCTACAAAATTGGTTTCTATGTAGAAAAAATTACCTCCATTTCGATGATGACCACCATATGTGCGCTGTCACTGTAATGTAATTTTGACAAAGTGTCGTGTATACAAACAAGTTCTCAGATGATGGTAGCTTGGGCGGTGTAATTTATTATCATAAACTGTGTATTACCTTAAATTTACTAATAAAATGTTACCTAACGCATCATTACCATCAATAATCAATGAAGAAATAAGTTTGGAAGGTCTGGAGGGCAGTACACTAAATTGTAAGTACGCAACCCATGTTACCATATGCGTAAGAATGAATGCGTATGAAGTTACAATCGCTCGATTCTTCCTTTGCCCTCAGCACTATGGAACCACATAGCGTTACGGTTGAAGCTGACGATGCCGCTGCCTCCGAGGCTGATGGGTTCGATCTGGACGTTGGTTTTGCGTAACCCTGAATTTGAGTTCTATCTGTTGCTAACCGAAAGAAAACCATTTGCACACTTTAACCGGCTTGGTAATCTTGATCCGGAAAATGGTATCGCCGTGCAGCCGAGTGAATTTCCGGGCCATCGGTACGCGTATCGCTTGGTTGAAGCAAACGGTATCCGAGGATCGTGCGAAGAGTACGACACACGAACACCGATTCCGCGAGAGGAATTGCGCAAAATCAGCTGCATTGAAGCAGAGCAAAGGTAAGGGATATTTGTCGTCGTAGGTTTAGCCTCACACAAACAAATGCTTCCGTATAATCTTATACCCTCATTGCAGATATGGTCGCAAATTTGTCATAGTAGCATCACAGCGTATGCGCGAATCTTTTCTAATTTTTCCGAACTTTACGGCCGAGCTGACCGGTATGCAGTACTGCATGCTCGAATGGATTGGTCGTTCTCGGTTTAGCGGAGAAACATCGCACGGCAAATATTCCCTAGTGGAGATATCGGGTGATTCGAGCTCGCTGTTTTACCACCGAAAGGTTCTCAGCGCCGCAAAGCTGATCACGCGCCAGAACCTTTCGATCCGCATAGATGACGTGAGCATTCAGGGCATGATATTTCATCTGCCGCGTTACTACAACGAGATGAAAACGAAACAGTTACTGATCGTGGAGCGTGTCGTTAGCGAGCTCAAGAAACGTGAGCACTACATGGCAGATTATGAAGAAATCAAACTGATGGTGCTGAACAAATCGGACGCGGGGAAATTGTTTCGTTCGCCTGAATTCCAGCGCTTCATCAAAACGGACGAGACTGTTTCGTTTCGTACGCTGTACCCGAACGCACCGTCCAGCTCGTACCTGACAAAGCGAGGCGAAGAAAAAATGATACGCGTCATGCGGCTAATCCATCCAACCGCGGACGTGTACGATCTATGGTGCCGTGACACGGCCGAGGAAGGTGGAGCTGATGCGAAAGAAGGTTTTCTAGCCAGCGCCGATAGCAAAGCAGTTTACGCCGATGTACCATTGCTCCAGCTAGCCTATAACGCGATTGCCGATCAGGGTGGAAAAGGAATTTCGCAATCGGAAATGGCCCAGCAGCTGGGGTTGGATAAGTTAAATGCTCGTGCCGTTGTGAAAAATTTGACCAAGCTCAAATGCATCGAAAGCATGGCGGTGGACGAGGGCAGACAGCGAACTTCCAAGTAAGTGTTTAACTAGCACACCGCTTCGTGAATTGCAGTAACGTTATTTTCCAAAATTCGTTGTGTCTTTGTTGCAGATTTTTCATACCGGGCAGCTCACAAAGGTCGGCCATATTTGAGAAAGAAATGTCCCAGTACGTATCGAACCAGATGGATTTGATGGAAAGTCAACGGCAGCAAATGGCAGGCATCAAGAGCGAACCGGAAGAGGATCACGACCAGAATGCACCCGAAGCCGCCTGCGATATGAACTTTGGCGAAAGCACCGCGTTCATTAGAGAATGCGCCTCGCCAACGCTGAATGCGAACGCGTTTGATAGTACACTGCACGATAATTTCACCACCGAAGTGGTTATGTCCGATCAAATGCTGAAAAAAACATCCAAAACTATTGCAGAGAAAGTGCACAAGAAAGCGATCAGCGAGCTAATGTTGCGAAGGTACAACTTTATCATGGAACTCGTTAAGCAGGAGGAAGCAATCGAACCGCGTTCCATCTTGAAAAGCTTGAAGCTGGCAGAGCTGGCAGGGGGCAACCAGTACACGGCCTGTAACAAATCCTTAATGCGACTGATCGGTCGACTTGCTGCCGACAAGCTGGTGGTAATCGCAAACGTAACACTCAAGCGAGAGGATCGCGAATTCAATCTTGTTTACGTGTGTGACCCCAAAATAACGCCCGATCATCCAGGGCTGCAGTCGAAGCTGGCGATGGCAAAGTCTCGGATCGTACTGCAGCAAACACAAACGACGGGCACCGACCAGGAAACGTCGATACGGAAACCCGAGGAACTACGCGGATACCATGGCTGTTTGCCAAAGTGTCCACGCATGAAACTATACCACGAGTATCTGTTCTATACGGCACACGTACAGCCGAGGGACGCCCGCGAGCTGGACACAAACGAGTTGGAATCGATCAATCTGGCTGGTATGGATTTAAGCGAAATATCTCCTATCTACAGCGATACGAATGATTGGCGAATGTTCATTCCACCGCTGAACCTCTACGACGGGTACGGAGTCGGTTGGGTGCTACTGACCGATGTGGTCGTGCGTATGCCGATCTTTGTCTTCTGTTCGATCTGTTCGTACTCATTCTACTCGCCCGCACTCGACTACTATCTGAACCATCCGATTCGAAAGTACATGCTGTTGAAGGATCTACCCGATGCAGTGCGAATGCAGCTGCTGCAGAAACGTCGCTACATATACGCCATACTGGATATTACGAAGCTGCTATGTTATGCAGGGCTGCTGCAGATGGGACCGCAGTTACGAAAAACACGTGACCAAACGTACGTTTATTTGAACCAGTACGCTTGTCTGTTGAACACGACCGGATCGAAGGACAGCTACCATGAGATCGAAGCACGCAAATATCCCATGATACAATTTCGCCTCGAAACGATGGACGACGTGCAGGAGTACTGGGATCGGCTGTACGATATCGCGATCCGAACAAAGCTAAATTCGCGCAACACAGCAATCGGGCGGGTCGTATATGTGCAGCACCTACACACAAAACCTGCAATGGTGGATGCGCTTCGGGTACAGACGGAAGAGACGGCTCGTCTAAACGATCACCCTGGTCAGTTGCCGCACGGTGATGAGAAGGGTGCTGCCGGTTTCGATACAGCCATGTTTATGCATCTCAAAACGAACTGGCAAAAGGTGATGAACACCTCCGACTATCGGCATCGGCTCGACAAGCACCGGCTAAAGATCGTTCGACGATCGGTAAAGATGAAGAAAAAGCAAATGGATGCCGCCAAGAGTACAACCGAAGCCAACAGCAGCAACACCGCCGCAGATCAAACGATGTCATCCGGTGTCGTTTTAACGGTAGGGCGGCGGTTTGCCCTCAGGAACCCGGTCCGCAAGCGTGTCATCAAGCCGCGCAAGCAATCGCACCGGCTTCGGCGCGAATGCTATGACGAGGTGGACCGAATAGCACTGAGGACGATGAATAACTTGCGCGTCAAGTGGTCACGGGCCGAGGATCAAATACTGGTGTTGTGCCGCGTAGCGCAGCTGTACATGTACACCACAATAACCATGAACTGCCCGATCAATTCGTGCATATTCCGGGATGTGTTGCATTGGGCGAATGTTCGCTCGGCAAACAAAACATCCCGTGCCTGCCAGAGGCGTGTGCTGTACATGGTGAAAAAGGTACCCGGTGTCGCGGATACGATACGCACCTGTCTGGAGGAGGCGAAACAGAACGCGCTAATAACGGAACGATTCGGGCCGGGCTTTGCAAAAAAGCTCCGCGCACGGTTTGAGGATGTGGAAGATTATATGGTGGCCGCACGGATTCATTTCGTGCAGCTAGTGCACATGGTCCGGCAGCTCTGTTCCAATATGGTACGGGGCAATGATGGTGGCACTGGGCATGTAATGCCACGGGCTCAACGATGCACGGAGGGATCACGTCGCGCTACCCTTCGCATTCCAGCCACCATCGATGAGCTGTACCGGAAGTTCAACGTTGCCGATACGAGCAGTATCGTGAAGCAGTTAAACTATGCCACCGATCCAACCACGTTGCAGGAACTGCAAATGTACAAACTTACCATCCTAATGCACAGCGCCGTGACTTACGGACGCACAACCGAGCCACTGCAGAACGTGTATCGCGAGTACTCGGAAAGTATCCTCGCCGGTGCGATGCGTCTGATGCGCAATTACCATCTGGTGTCGCTAAACAAGAAGCTGAAGGGCGTCGGAGCGAAACTGCTCTTAACGCACACATCAACCACGGAAGATCGTGAGTTGTACCACGTGTCGATCCACTACCAGCAGCAGCTGATGACGTCACTTCCCTTCGAACTGTTTCCACCGATTTTTGACCAGTACATGCAGCTGCTCGATCGTGTACGGTACGACGAGATGTACACGTACGACGACAATGGGCAGGCGTTGGTATTGCTGCTCAGCGAACTGCTCACAACCGGGCGGGTCGATGTGCAAATCGATCAAGAGGCTAGCTACATTGAGGTGCGAGCAGACACAAAGGAAAAGGTACCATGCTACTCGGATGTACTAGAACAGGAATCCGGTTCCGAAGCGGCTGGCTCTCAGAAAGCTTCCCCAAAAACGACACCCTTTAAAACGCCCCTCGAGAAGTGTAGTAAACCCGCGACGAGCAAGATTCGATTTTCCTCCCAGAAGGATGTCACTTTCCAGTACGTCTCGCATCCGGTCGAAAAGTTGCTAAAGCTGCCGATAGAATACTTTCACTTTTTCTGCCTGCTGGAGCAACTGCAAGTGCCGGATCGGCGTTTGATTGTGCAGACGTTTAAGATCGATGATACGCAACCGGCTAACTGCTCGCTGCCCACTTGTATCTGCGCAACGTCCAAAGCAGGCGGGACGCGTAACTTCGATCTAGTCGGACGGTGTCTATCAATGGTACACGGCCGGCAGGATCTGCTGGCGCGCATTAGGCAGCATGCTACAGATCGTGCGCATCGCAAGAACCGAGTCGATTCGTTGATGATGTTCGAAATTCGGGAGGAGAATCTGCTGCTGTTCTTCATCAAGTACATCGTAGAATTTCAGCAGCGGTGGATCGAAAAGCAGAAACGGGACGTGAATCGCCAGAACCGGTCGTTGCAGGGACTCGACCGTAATACGATCAATATGGTGGAATTGCTCGAGGAATGTCTGCACTTTGACGAAGAGTTTCCCGAGTACAATTGGCTCGATCGGTACGAGATGTCGTCGAACGTGTTGGAGGATGAGGATGTCGGTGAGACGGAACAGGGCGACGAACGAACGTACGACAACCTGAAGGCGCTAAGCGAGAAGGTGTTTAAGCTGCACAACTTCTACGAAGTCACGCTCAAGAAGGTGCACATTCGCATGAAAACTTCGCAATACATCGAGCAGTTCGGTGCCGACGCTCTTACCGATCGGGAATCCTACGGTCTGTGGAATGTGCCACGATGCTTCCTGCCGGACGGAGCAAAGTCTCGCCGAGAGTTGCTGGTGAAGCTTACCAGCGATGCTGTGTGGCCCGCAATGGAACAACTCGAACGGCCGCTGCAAGAAGCAATGTCGGTAGTTGAACGAAACGCGAATGCCAAGGCCCTGCTTGCGTATATCGAGTCGAAACAGAAGCTGGGTGCGAGCGTGCTTGATCTAGCACTGAACTTTTCGAACCACGTTCAGCTGAAGCAGCATTTGCAGGTACTGTGTGGTTTTAAGCTACTGTTGCGTACCGGTTTCAGGACCATTACCTACGTGCATTGGCAGTTTGTGGAAGAATGGCTTACGAAGGCACCGGTCCCGGAAGTTAAACAGCGTGCGAAAGAACAATCGACCAGCTCGGTACCGACAGCGGAGACGAGCAAGGGCAACAAGCGAAAAGGAACCGCACTGTTGCAAGGGGAACAGAGCAATTCCAAGAAGCCGAGATTGAATACAGCGACAGAGAGCTCGCAGGATAGTAACGAAGGCACACATCCGACAAAAAAGTGAGTAAAATGAAGATATGTTTGGATCAGGAATTTTAAATTGATCGGTATTAAATTGGCCGACCACACCGAACCCACTAATCACAGCTTATTGATCGTTGTTCCAGGTATCAGCGAAAACATATGCTGCTTGCGATGGCACCCTGGATAAGAATTGATGGTCTCATTAACAAACGTTTGCTGTTCCGTTGGCTAACTTCCATACTGCTCTATTGTGTGGCCCATCCTGGCGTACCGTTGAATGTCCTGTTCGTGCGCTACAACATGATGGCTCCGTTTCATCTGAGACAGCTGTTGGAGGTATGTATTAATCGACACATCCGCGCTTATCAATCGTACACGGGAACGGTAATCAATGTTCTTTTTTGCGCAGATGTTGCAAAGTTACGGTTGCATTAGCCTGCATTCCATGCAATGCACTATAAAGAAGACGATATTCTCTATCTATACGCCGGTCACTGTTGGTAAGTGAGGGCGATTGTTTTACCGACAACGATTTCCTTCTGTAACGAAATGTTTACTTCCATTGTTTAGTACCGGGAACGGAGTTTTTGCCCGACGAACAAACCTACGTAGACGTCGCACCGGATGCGCTGAGTACGCTTTCGCTTTGCATTGGTGAAAACCGCAAGTATGCTCAGGACCTGATATCTACAAACCAGTGGGAGAAAAAACCCTAAGTTTAGTGTTTAATTTTAATTTAATAAAAATAGATACAACGTGACTGAGGTAGAACAAAATGTATCTACGTAAATGTAACTGACTGATGTGTTAATCGAGCTCTTCAAGATCACCCTATAGAGGACTTTAGAAGAAAGTTGCTGGATATATTTTGAACACACACATGAGACACGTGTAGGAATTTATTTTTCACGCTGAATATTTTAAATCACATGGCCATGTTCTTCCAACGAGCGAACGCAGCGTACCCAACACCGAATCCCCAACGAATACTCTATTCCTCGTTTATGATCGTTAGCTTTTCGTTCACTTTTCGCAACACAGGTAGCTTATCCACGATATGATCCGGATTGGTGAAAAGCACATGTGGAATGTGTTTCAGCTGTTCCACCTTTGCTTCGCGGTGCGTAAACTCCTTCAGAATGTAATCGTTGCCCTTTTCATAGTGGAACCGGGTGTCGTTGCTGCGCAGCAGTACGTTATCGACACGCAGAAAGTAGCGCAACAAAATGTAAAACCCGGACGGCATGACGCGCACCTTCACCGAAAGCAACGATATGCCGTGATCGTGCAGTTCATCTTCGAACAGGGTCAGGTTGTGATAAAACAGGATCTCTTCCTTACGCATCAGCTTAAACATATCGATACGTTGCTCTGTCGGTTCTACCCGGAAACGATCATTTACCGTGCCCGAATACTCGGTCGTAAACGTCCAATCGAAGGGTTTCACTTTGTCCGCGGATTGTGCCGCTTCGGGGCGACTTTCGCGCCACTCATCGGAGCACGCCACCTTCAGGTCGAGCTTTTCGTTGCGCACTAATTTCAATGCATCGAGCGGATTGAACTCGAGTTGTGCTCCGGACGAATGGCTTATGCGTAGCACATTCCTGTGAAACACCATGTCGGGCAGATGTGGTAATGCGAGGGTAAAGTTGTACACGCACAGCTCACAACAGTCAGCCTCGCCGGCCACACAACTGTCCCCGTTGATGCAGATACTTTTGAGGATGTGCGATTTGGTATAGGCGATGGTCCAGTCGTTGAACTGATACGTTTCTCTATCCACCGGCAAACGAACGGGTCCGAGATCGTCTGCACCGGTTACCTGCGGAGGCTATGGAGAAGATATAGGGCATGAACGAAAAACGAATGTCCAATTCCAAACGCGTTCGCCAAAGGTGATTACTTACGGCTAGTGCTGCTGTAGAGGCCATAGTGGATGGGATAAAACTGATTTGGTAAGAACGTAATGATACGAACTAGGTGTAAAAATGATGTAAACAAATCAGCGTCTGTCGTTTATCTACCCGTGTTGTTGACGTTTGCAAGCATTGGTCCTAGCGGTTGGTAAAAGCGGATTCATAGTTGCCTTATTTTCATACGTAAATACACAGCATTCTGTAATTTTGTATTGTAGTATTAAAATTTTTACATTGTCGTATTTTGCCCGTTTTTCAAACTCATGTCATCCACGCGATCTTGTAGATTGTCTAATTCATTTCCCTTGGAAGGTTGTCAAACATGCTCGCTACATTGTCAAAAAAATCCCCCGCCGGTTGTGTTCGTGAGAAGGAAAACAGTATTTTCATCGATAGACGCCGTGCTTTAGCAGCTTTTTCGATTCCCTGCGAAATCAGGTTCGTGTAAATAGTACAATTTGTTTATTCTATGTCGTTAATTCCTTTGGTGTTTACCTATTACGTAGGTGTGTGCTATCACTTTGCTTGTACGGATTTAGCGGAAAAAGAAACACAACATTCTACCACGATGGCGACTGCTATGCCAATTAACCCGAAACCATTCCTCAATGGACTCACCGGCAAACCGGTAATCATAAAGCTGAAGTGGGGCCATGAGTACAAAGGGTTCCTGGTGTCTGTAGACGGTTACATGAACATGCAGCTAGCAAACACGGAAGAGTTTGTGGACGGTCAAAACACGGGACACCTTGGCGAGGTGCTGATTCGGTGTAACAACGTGCTGTACATACGGGGCATAGACGATGAAGACGAGGAAGGTGAAATGCGAGACTAACATAGTGTTTTAGAATAAACGGCTTTTTTTCTGTATTTCGATGTACAAAAAAATCAATTTCTAATGTGAATGTTTCATTCGCTACCATCAGCACCGCCACCAGGGAAGATAATAGATTCATGGTGTTGCTTCCACTACCGGATCCGTATCGCATTTTGGTATTAAACTGTTTTCAGCGCGTCCTCTTGTTCTGCAATTAAACGATAAGGATTGCGGCTTAAGGGCATCAAATTAGCAAAAGACATGCACACACAAACAAGCACGAATGTTTCAACAACCGGAACTTACCTTTCGTGTATTCGTAGACCAATAAGAAGCAACAGCAAAGGTAACGGTGTCATAATTGCATTCGAGACAGGAATAACCGTCGTTAAATCGGCTGCTGGTTGTTCCAGGGCAAAGCGCAACAGGAAGATCGCGATACCGGTATTCTGGATGCCCGTTTCGACGGAGATGGCCAACGAATCGGCAAGAGGTAAACGCATCAGATGGCATGCCAGAAATCCGAAACAGTAACCAATCAACGGCAGTCCCAACCCAGCGAGGATAATTTGCCACGAAAACAGCTCAAACAGATACAGGTTGGTGACGATAGCGAAGATCACGATGAATAGAATTAATATCACGGACATGGGCTTAAGAATGCGTACCAACAGGTTACTAAATCGCGGACAGTAACGTTGTATGAGCAAACCGGCGCTTATTGGTACAACTAACCCAACGGCTGTGTAAGCAATGCGACTGTACGGTACAACAAGATTTGCGCGCTGGAAAATAGTACGACCGAGGGTGAAAATCCATAGCGGCATCATACCAAACGCTGCCAGCGTACTGATGGTGGTCATGGCGATGGAAAGTGTAAAATTCCCGCCCAGCGCCACAGTCCAGATATTGGAGGCTCCACCGGCTGGTGAAACCCCGGTAAAGAACAGTCCAAGCTGTAGCTCGTAATTATCGGGGAAAAGTAAATGTCCCAGTCCGTAGCTTAACAGTGGCATAAACACAAATTGGCAGATAAATCCTATCACGGGACCAACCGGACGACGAACGATTTGCCTCAGTGCTCCGACGTCCAGCGCTGCGCCAAAGTTGATGTACAGGATTGATATGAGCAGTATGACCGAACCAGTGAACACATGATCAATGACGCGTTCGGGACGGATGACGGTCACGGGAAGGGTGGACGATTTAAGCCGCTCGGTAGACCCGTTCTTACGCACCAATTCAACGAAAAGTTTTGTCTGTCCAAGAAAGTTCGCAACGATGCTAAATGACCCATTGTACGCGACGGACGCGACGAGCGGCTCAATAACGATCGTTCCGTTTTCAACCCAGGCCACGTGTTCCCGCTCGCTTCTTAATTGTATTGTGCGAATGTCGTCCAAATCCGTTGGTTTGATGTGATCGATTCGTACGGTTATGTTTCGCATCGTATCCATATCCATATTAAGATTAGGCGGATTATAAATGACTTCCCAGTCTACACTGGACACCCGGCCGAGGTTATCCTGCTCATCCTCGTTGGCTATTAAAGTGGCTTTGCAGGTGGCTATCACTTGAATTATCAGTAGGGCAATGAATAGCAGCAGCTTATAGATGGGGCAGGCCATTGCACTCAATGGAATTACGTTACGTGTGATGCGTTTGGTTCGCGTTACCAAGTACCGGTGGATAGAGATTTGGATGGATTTTCTGTGAAAGAAGACAAATGGGTGGTCAGCGTGTTGTAAAGTCTGAACAAGCTATCGGTTGTTAGTAGTGCAGCGAGGAATACTGTTCTGTTTGTGTGGCCCTCCTCTCGACAGTCCCATATTGTCTAGTGGTTAGGATATCCGGCTCTCACCCGGAAGGCCCGGGTTCGATTCCCGGTATGGGAAAACGCTTTTTTTTAGTTTTGTTCGACAATGTGCTATCTTCTTGCCCCACAAACGTGAATCACACGGTACGCGCGCACACACAATAGTATCGGCTTCCTTTGATTGTTCAATCAGCAATTTTAATTATGACAAATGCTACCACACCTTTGATAGTAGGTAGCCTTGTTGTTTGGGCCTTATCTGCAAACTACGGCTGCCGGCTCCAACGAAAAAACGTGCACTGATTGTGCTTGTTTGTGAGTTTTCTTTCTGTTCGTAAAGAAGCACCATTCAACCACAAAAACTCGTATCAGAGGTACATCAGGAATCTTATCGCGGTGGAAGTCTATGGTAACGCACCACTATCTATCTATCATCCCAGCGTGTCTCACTAGTATTCTTGTTGAATCTAAACCACTTTTAAGATAATCACTTCGCCTAAGAGATACCTGTTGCACAACTGGCTGCAACGCGCATTCCGAACAATTGCGCCCTACCCTTCAGGAATGAATAGCTTTCCAGCATATTTGCATTCTCTACTACAGCTCCTAATACCAGGTCAAAGAGTGAAACATGTTTTGGAACAATTTCATCATTCCAGCCAAGATTGAAACTATCCTCAAATTTGTATTGGTAGAATAATGTACAGGAAGGCAAGTTACCATGAGACTTTTACAAACATTGCACACACGTCCACTATATTTTGTTCAAAGCAGAGGGCAAAAGTGCTGGAAAAACAAAAACACTCTGATCGCTTTCCAAAAGTTGCGTTACAGTAAGTTCGAAAAAAAGCACATACTACTCCACACAATGTTGTTGTTTTGTTTCTAATTATAACCAGCGTTTGTGTTGTGCCGTTCAGCCTCCTTTCGGCACTATGATCTAAACAAAAGTGCCGATCAATTGTTCACGATCGAATGAGCGAAAAAAATACAATACCGAACAAAAAAGTGTGCGGATCTGCTTGATGTCGGTGGAGCGACGAAACTCTACAAATGTTTGCACTTGTATTTTCCGGTGCTCGCTGTACTTTTTTTGTGGTCTCATCGAACAGAAAAGAAAAAGGAAATGTACAATTGGCTTTTCCCTTTTCATTGGAGTTTTTCTTGCATAAATAAATTAAAACTACACCAAACTTGATGCAGACAGGTGAAAACAAAATGCTGTAAACATTGATGTTTACATGCAGTTTGACGTTTCCTTGAGCAAAGAGCAATTACACCGTTATCATTTTGCCACCTTCCGTCTTGGCCAGATTCATCTGATTGGAACCCATTTTACCGATCAAAGTCCACTTTTACAAGCTCTAAAATATTTGCAAATCACTTCGGAACATGAATAAAGTTGCCTTTAGTGCTATTTTCTCCACTCTCAAAACGATGGTCCGACCAGGAGGTAAACTGCACGAACGTTATCCACAAAATGGAGTTAAAGTTAATGTGTTCTTTCATTTTTCACAGTACCGATCGCTCGCAATCTTTGCGCAACGGTTAAAAGTTCAGGAGATACGTCCGAGAAATATAGCTTTAAAACGCTCAAGCTGACGACGCCGTCTCCGTTCGTGGTGCATGTCGAGTTCAATCGCCCCGATCGTATGAACGCCTTCAATCGGCAGCTGTGGACGGAAATCAAAGATTGTTTTGATCAGCTGCACAATGATCCCGATTGCCGGGTGGTGGTACTGTCAGGCGGTTCCTCCAAACACTTCACGGCCGGCATTGACCTGTTCGATATGATGAAGCTGGGCCAAGAGTTGGGTGCTATCGAGGAAGTGGGACGACGTGGTCGGCTGCTCGAGGGAACTATCAAACTCTACCAGGACTGTATCAGTTCGCTGGAGCAATGCTATAAACCGGTCATCGTTGCGATACATGCTGCTTGCATCGGTGCGGGCCTCAATCTGATCACGGCGGCCGATATAAGGTATTGCACTCGTGATGCTTTTTTCTCGTTGAAAGAGGTGGACATCGGTTTGGCGGCCGATGTTGGAGCATTGCAGCGTTTCCCACGTGTCGTCGGTAATCAGAGCTGGGTGCGAGAGCTAAGCTTTACCGCTCGTAAGTTTGCGAGCGACGAAGCGTTCAACCATGGGCTAGTGTCTCGACTCTTTGACAATCGGGAAGAATTGCTGCAGGGAGCGATGAAGCTAGCGGAAGAGATCGCCAGCAAGAGTCCGATAGCAGTGCAGGGAACGAAGAAAAATCTTGTCTTTTCTGGTGATCATACCATACAGGAAGGGCTGGACCACATACGCGGAATCAACATGCTTAACCTACAGAGTGAAGATTTCCTGAACGCAATTATGGCATCACAAAGCAAGGAAACGCCGGTATTTGCCAAACTGTAACGCAACCACTAAGAAACGTCTTTGTTTTCGGGTATCGAACGGTAATAAAGGTAGGATTTCCATGTGGCTATTTTGTACGCTAGGTTTTACTGTTTTAAAAACAACGTCCTTTACATCCAAACGAAGGAACTGTGCCCTCGCTCTCTCGGTAGCTTTGGTAATCGGTCGTACAGTGTACGAACCTAACTGGAACGGTAACAAACTTGTGTAACAAGATATTCTTTTGTTCGACTAAAGCTAGCGCGATTCGTAGTGAGGGAAATTAAGCTATGTCGCGGCGGCATGTGCCGAAACTGAACGATTGACTTCATTAACTTGATCACAACACCCGTGTTTATCACGGGAATGTATTGGAGGAGTTTGTTCGCACGGCATCATGAGAATGGCATCAAATTTCGATGCAAGGTGAGCGCAAATATCTGCAGTCCCGGATTATCGATACAGAAGCGAGATTAGAAAAAGTTCCGAAACAGCCCGACAACGGCACGAACCCAGCGGGGTACCGGTCGGTTGATCAATTCCGTTTCGGCTGTGGCCGCGTGTTGCAGCAGATTTTGATACTCTGTTTCGAGCTTACGCTGCAGGTTGGCGTTGTTCGTGACCACGCAGACCTGGGCTTCAAGATCACGGTTGACGGACCGTTCGCCCAAGTTGGATGAACCGATCAGGGTGACGTTTGGGAGGGGCGAATCGGGTAGATAGTACCACAGACCCTTCGCGTGGTACGTCCACCCGGCCCGTTCGTACTCTAACAGTTCCACCCGATGGCTTTGTCCGGAGGATTTTAGCATCTCGAGAAATTTGCGAGCTAGCAGGGAGTATGCAGCTGGGATACCGCCTGCTGGTCCCTTTGCTCCGAGAAATCCATTAGCCTGCAAAAGAATCGGAACAAAGAAGATCCTAGCTGAGCAAGCTGCGCTCATCACTAATGTACAGATTACTCACGTTCGGGTGTGCCATTAAGATATTACATTGTGCTTGACAATCATTTGTCAGCGTGTTCATGTACGTCTCCGTTAAGTTGAAGTATCCCGTTGCTAACCGTAGCTGCGAACCAGCTAAGCACCCGGAAAGCAACTGCTTCGTGGCCAAACTGTCATGATGAATACCGAGCTGTCCCATTTCGATCAGTGGAAATATCCACGTGTCCGCCTGTTGTGCGTCTTCCCGCTCACAAACCGCTCGCTGTTCCTCCATCACGCTCCGAAAGTACGTTCGGATGCGGTCCCGTGCTTCAGTTGCAAACTCGAGTTGCGCACATTTATACGGCAGCATGGTCCAGGTGTCATGCATACGGGTAGCACCGTCACGTCCAACCGTCAGACTAAACTCTTGCACCTTCGATAGGAAATTGGCGTAAAAGTCCGCAAGCCGTCGGTCCTCGATCATCACGTACCGATCCTGCCGATTGGTGAAGTAATCGTTCGACAGATTCGCACCGGAAATGATGACCGTGTCATCCACCAGGTAAAGTTTCATGTGCTGTATGCCGAGCAGCTCGTTCCATCGCGGTGGAGCGAGCCGTTTCGTGAGTCCACGCAGAACCGGCGTGTGGTAGAGCGAAAGGCGGAAATTATCCGTCTCTTCCACCAAGGGCATTAGGGTGGTTTGGCTATTGCGCACACCCCGTGTACCTCGCGTGAAGTCCAGCAGGACGTCCACCTTCAGCTGCACATTGTTACGCAGATTTTCATGGATTGCGGCAACCAGTTGCGTTTCGAGGTTGCCCGTGCCAAGGTATAGACTGGCGAGCATGATCCTTCGACTCGCGACGGAACATTTATCTAGCAGCGTGTTGTAGAACGTGCTCGGCTCACGGATGACCTCTATACAATCGCCTGACACTGGAAAGCAGGGCGAAATAGCGTGCAGCCAGCTCAAGGATTGTAGCGAATTGGTGCGAAAAGCCGGAGGTACCACATCCGCTCCACCTCCAGACGGTTGCCGATTGCTGGGGTGAGGCGCTGAAGGTAAAAACTCTCCCGCCGGAGGGTAATCCGCAATGAGCGTACTGAATAGTCGGCGGATCATCTTCAGCAAAGGTTGTAGTATAATCTGCCAACTGTGAAAATAGAAAAAGAGAAGACATATTGTGGAATAAATTTAATCTCTTCTGATCGGACTGAAGGCGGTTGTGTAGCGTGTAGTTTAAGCATTTCCAATATACGCGCACAGAACGATGCAAACGGTTACCATTGGATCCAAAAGCGTTTACGAAACATTCATAACATCACACACAGGGCAAGCGGTCTAGAGTCTAATACATACTATTAACGAACGAAACGCACGGCCATACAGTACTTACTACAAGGAAACATAAAACAGCAGATTCTTACCTCGTCCACTAGCTACCACCATTCAGGGATCAACTCACACGCTTTCGATGATCGGATAGATTGCCGCCGTGCGCCGTACGAAAATCGAATAATTTTGGGAGGTACGATTTGAAAGCATTGAACGGTAGGGTTTGAACAATATTGGCCGCGTGGCCGGTTTCGGCTATTCCCTTTCCCCTACTCAACGCGACTGTTTCTGCTGCATGAGAAAAGTAAGGTGAAAATTGGGATGAGAGCAAGCGTCGGAATGGACCAAGTTGGACAGAAGGAAAGTATCCGTACAATAAACGCGGGCGTACATGAACAGGTGTAGTGTGCCGTGTTGGCTTGCATCTTTCCACACACAACTGTTATGCTTCCCGTTGTTGTTGCAGTAACATTGGCAAGACAGGGAGAATGGGGGCTGGGTTGGTCTATTTTTAAAAACAAAACAAGCTCAATGCGCATCCTGTATTGAGTTCGCCGTACAAAACAATACCGTAATACAGTACGTTCGTAATAGCAAAACAACAACAAAAAAAGAAATCGGAAACTCATAATTCTTCTCACTAGCAAAACGAATGGAAACGGGATTTTACCGATTAAGAGCTGGTGTGGAGAAAATGGCAAAACATTTCCCGCAATCGGAAACTCGCTATTAGCTTGAGCAAAAGGATACGAAAGGATAAAGAGGTGTGAACAAAGCAGGACGAATGTTGCTTACCTGAGGAGAAAATCGATTACGCTCATGGTTGCTTACACTACCATTACTATTTTCGATCACCTAAGGAGGATTTTTCTTTGCAAAAAGCTGTGCGGTAGATGTCCTAAGATGAAGATCAACCGTTTTCCTACTGCCGTCACGCTGCAGTATCCGTTCCGATGTTGCTAAATCTGAATTCCTTCGGAAACCGTGCAGGAGAAAACACCAGCGCTAGCGCTGAAGGAAGTCAATATTTACGTTGCGAAATATGAAATGTCAAAAAACATACGAACCGGTAGGGGAAAGCCGAACGTCAATCATTTTCACCACACGTTTTACCGTTTCACCAAACTTGTGGGGAAAAGAATGAAAACGTGCAAAAAGACATTTATTTCGTTATTTATTTTGTGAATTCTTACCGATGTGAGACAGCGAGATAACGATTAGCCCATCTTTTGGTTTCTCTTGCCAGGCGTTTAGTGGCATATTTTTATTTTTCGATACAGTTGCCGAATCGGTTTGATGAGACGGTACCATTGTGCTGTTGCTGGGAAAATGCATCACAATCCGCGGCATTCATTCCATTCATTTGTACGTTCATTTTTTCCCACTCATTTCATTCATTTCAGCTGTGCACGTTGGTGCGAGTGGACGCGCGTCGTGTTTTGCTCCGCGAGCTCTGTACGCCAGGAAGCAGTTTTTGATTTATTTTTCTCGGTTTCATTCCCCATTGACAAACAGTGTAAGTTTTGTTTAAAACACAACGAAAGCTTCTGAAATTCTGGTAGAATCGGGCTGCGTATGGCTGTGAGCGGAAATTGCAAGCAAAACTGCGATCACGCTTCATCTACGCGATCGCGATCTACGAACACACCGAAGTGCGTGCGACGGAAAGGCTCCAAAAAATAAAGAATCAAAATACGATACTCCTTTTCCGGTGCGGTGCAGGGACACAGCGACGCCAACGTATTTGGCCATCCAGCTCGTCTGCCGTTCTTGTTTATGAGTTTGTGTCGGGTGTGTGTGTGTGTATGTTTTTTTTGTTATTCGCGTCGTCTTCTCACTCCCTTCGATCGCACATAGCGGCACGTTTTGCTTGCTTCCCTTTTTTGCGGGCAATCGAAAGAATCTTTCTTCGGCGTTTATCTTTGCGCAGTGTGTTTTGGGGTGTGAGTCAGACAAAAAGGGATCCCACCAACCAAGTGCCTGCTAGTGTTGCGTGCCTTCCGACCCAATTGGAGTTTCGGGCGACGCGCGCCATATCGTAGCGAAAGTCGCGAAAACGTGCCCGGGGTGCAGCGATAACCGTGATACAATAAAAGAAAACGTGGTGACCGCGGGGTGGCTGTTGCGGGTGCGGCATTCGATATAGAGAAAGGCCAAAATGGTTCTGCTCTCTTGGCAGTTCACCGTGCCCCTTCGCAATGACGACGGTGCGTAAATGCGTATCAAGTGATCTTGTACGACCGAGTTCTGTGAGCAATATTGGAGCCTTCAAATTAGTGCCCATTGTTTCAGGGTGGGTTGTTGTAACAAAAAAAAAAAAATTGCAATGCAACCCGAGCTACCATTAAAGTGCAAATTCGCTGTGACTGTGGTACGTTGTGCAACCATAGCAAGCTAAAGTTTGCCCAAAAATTATCACGTTTCCTGGAGATCTTTTCCTCCCTGGGGCCACTATTGCCTAGCAGTGAGTGAGTCAGTGTGCGTAGCTGTACCAACTTCTCTCGAAGACCCCCGGAAGACGCATCTGGTAGTCGCACTGATAGTGGTATTAACACAAACCCACCCTCCCCCGCGTTCGGTACAGTTGGTGTGTGAGAAAAGCCCGGTGCAAAAGCGCAACGAAAGTGATCATTGGTGGTTCTACACGTACGGAAAGATTGATTCCTTTCGGTGTAAGAAAGAAAGATCATGCGTAAAGTGCGATAATTTGCTCTCTCCCCGTGTTGGTTGCCTGTTGTTAGTGTTTTTTTTTTATTGTTTCGGAAAAATTACCGCCCAGCAAAACACCGGAAAAATCTAATCCCTTCCTCATTCCCTCCAGGAATTGACGCCAGGTTTGGTGTGGTGAAAGAAGATGCAAAACAAAACTTCGATTGGGTTTTAATTGAAAGTGGATGCGCGTAAAGAGAGTCCCGGCGAAGGCGGGATGTGTACCGATCGTCCACACTCTCACACAAACAACACATCCAACCGAAGAGACGACCAATTTCATCATATCATCGCACGCCGCATGTGCTGGCTGCAGTAAAGCATAAAATCTCAACGGTTTTGTTTGCCCTGAGAACAGTGTAGGGGGCCCGGTGGCCCACTATCAGCACATTTCGCCCTGGTCGGGCGGAAGACGTAGCGCATTGTTGTGAAAGTGTACACGCCCTGCCGAGGGAATAGGAAACCAAACGGAAGAGATCAGAACCAGGAAAACGGGATCATTCATACAGCGCTGTATGAAAGGAAACCATCAACAACCCGTCGCCAGTCGTTCACTGCTTCTCCACCATCCTCTCCTGAAACATGGTCTGGCCAGCGCTACTGTTTATGTTGATCGGCTGCTGCTCGATCAGGCTGCTGCCCGGTGCTGCTGCGGCGGAACATCATAACATGTCACACACGAAAGGTAAGCGATCTCGGTGTTAATTTGTAGCATGTTTTCCTCCCTAATTATAGCGTCGTCTATGTGTGTTTGCCCGTGTTGCAGCCCGTGTTTACTTCACGGTAAATGATATCTCAATGTAATTTTTCCACCTATTATGCACCTTGGAGAAAGTTTCTTTAGATATGTACATAGCGAAAGAAGTTTCTAATCACACTAGAAGAAGAACTCTTTGCGATAGATAACATAGAATATACCGTCCTACCACTTGCCTGTGGGAGGTTTACAAAAAAAAACGCGCCTTGAAGGTCAGCATAGTGCTTTGGAAGAACATTTAAGTACAAGGCCACCGCTAGGGTGCATTAAAAAAAAAAAAAAACACCCGGACGGCGGGAGTCTTGGTGTGTGCAGCCAGATTTTCAAAAAGCCTCAACCTAACACAGACCCCCGTCGATGATTTTGTTTTCAACTATGCTTTCTTGCCTATTTGCTTCTGCTTACGTATCTTCGTGGATGTCGGTGCTGTTTGCTGCACGGGGCATAATACAGTAATTCGTTACTTGTTGTCATCTGTTTTTTCTTGATCCTCTTTGTGTCCGCTCTTGTTTCATCATAGCAAAGGTTTATGTGCGCAATTTCACACTTAATTGAGCGTAATTGATTTCCGGAGCGGGTGTTTTCCCAGAGCTAGAAGCATTAACAAAATTAAAGGATTTTTGCTATTCGTTCTGGTGGTTGCTGTAACGCTTTACGAAATTCCTAATGAAAATATTCGTTTTTTAACGTAAAGAACAGATAGATAGTAGACTCCCATAAATTCAATTATTCAATTACCTCAAACGATTTAAATCAAACATTTTGCACCAAACAGTTTTCACATAAAACGTCCCAGTTCGTCACAATCGCTAATGCCATAAAACGTCTTAATTAGACCAGCTGTGAAGCACTCGAGTCATGCTTTCCCGCATCTCAAATTGCTATCCCAAAGGGAACTGTGGATGCCGTATGCCGGAGGTGTCCATAGGTGTACCAGCCTTGCTCACATCGTTGTGCTAATGTTTGCCATACCGCAGCAACAAACAGACATACGGCAGCTTCACGCATTTATGATGAGCACGGTGGCAAGACATTTTCTTCCCGTACTATGTATATCTGCCTGCCATCCTCTAACTCTTGTCCTGCAGCTGTGTACCGGTGCATCGTTGCACCCTGGCCCATGCCGGCAAACAAACTAACTGTACATTGCGTCCACGCATCGGGAGACGTTCAATTTTAAACAGCTCATCATTGTTTTTTTTCGTATAAGCAGCTCCCCACAGACCACCCCACCTCCGCCACGCCTCCCCCACCCAAAAAAAAAACTGAAGTTTATTCCTCCCGCAAATATAAATATTACATTAAAGAAGTGTGTGTGTTTTTTTTCTTCTTTCGGTGATGAAGGTGATGGTTCGTTTCGCGTCTTGCTCCATGACCAACTGCGCCGTTATGCTGTTCTCCCTGAACGATCATGGTACTGTATTCGAGGTCCCCAAGGAGGCTGCTTTTTTTTTTGGGAGATGTTTGTTTAATCATACAACAACCCCGAACCGCCTCCCTTCCCCCTCGACCCCCTAAAGGGGAACCGCGGCACGATCGCGATCGCGGGAGTGTATTGACATTTGTGCACGGCATCGACCGGTGATCGCGTCCAAAAGTAACGTGAAATACGTACTTAAAATTTCCACCAGCGGTGAAAATTCCACGTACCATCTTCATTTTGCGGTGCCTTTTATTGTGCTGTGTGTTTGGAGGGCAGATAATGTTTGGCCTCTTTGGTTGGGTGGGATGAGGTACACTTCGGCAACATTCCGAAGCATATGTATCCACCGTTTTATCGCGATTTCTTCCAAGGACTACCGTCAAGATTTCCCTTTTGTTCTCTTCTCGCATCCCGTTCGAGCGTTTGCTTCGGTGGAAACTTCCTGCTCTTACACACGGGACGGTGTGTGTGTATGTGTGTGTGGGTCAACTAGATGACTTCTCTTCGAAAGATAAACCATCCCACAAGTAGTGGGTAAGAGTAAATAAATTCAACGTCGAACACAGTCGGGCATCCACAACCAAAACCAAAGAAGAAACAAAAAAATACCTAACGAGATGCAGTTGAGTGAGCCATGCTGGGAAAAAGGTTGCCCTCCTCACGGCGGCAACAGTAAAAGGGCTTTCGGGGCCGATGCGATGCCCAGGGGAAAGTAATGCCCCGATAGACGCCGCCAAACGTTGACGCTACCGAACATTGGGTTGGAGTGCATTAACAGAGAAAAAAAATGGGACAGAAGCACCTAAGAGCGCACTCGCATTCGGCGCTTTTCACTGTTTAAAAGTTAGTTTTGGGTTTTAGGGAATGGTGAGTCTGGCTGGAAGGGTAGGTGTTCTTTTTTTTAAATACATTTATCCACTTCGTTGAATTAGATGAGAAAGGTGTCATTTGGGGAAGAGGATTAAATTGTTACTCTCCACTGGTCGTGTGTACGCTTATTGTTTAAAAATAGTGTTAAACATTCAATTATCGGGTGAGTATACCAGGGATCGGCACACCTTTCACGAGTAGGGCCAGACAGTAGCAACAATTGTGAAGCGGCGAGCCAGACACTTCAAACGAGTTTTCCGACACATGAATTAGGTGATATCAGCAGTGCTTTTGCAATATTTTATCCTTTTTTATATGTCTTTTTTTTTGCTTTTCGTTTCAATCTTACATGGCACTAAATCGTTAGAATACCTACAGTATGTGAAACAAAAACGTTGCTGTCCAGTGGGATTTTTGAATCATTCACCAAACTCTGCTGATGATCGTTGCGCATTGGGGACATTTGTGCGTGAAACAACTCGTAAACAAAACTGTCTTCATCACCGCACGCTTTCTGGACAGCAGAATGCATCGAAGCAACCATAGTAAGTTTTCAAACCGTCCAAGATTTAATTGGTCGGATGAAGACGATCAAAGAAATGTACAAAAATATGACACATTTGACGACAATGATGATTCACGTATATTAATTGTTAGTGTTAATGGTGAAGAGGTCTTGTGTCGGCCGTATAAAATCTATTGGTAGGTCGGATATGGTGACCGCACGTTGCTGACCCCTGGATCGTACAATTTCCCACTGGGGAAAACATACCGCCTAGGGGGGTTCTCAGTTTTCCATTGGTTTCCCATAAATCATTTTCAGCTGCGCTACGATAACAATGATTTAACTCTCCAAAGCTAAAGTTGAAAATATTCTTCTGTTTGTGGAAAGTTTCTTGTAAATTCGCGATGCCAAAACATTTCTCAATCGTGTGTTGTATGGCTCATTTTCCTTTAGCTTTCTGTTTTGATTTGCTCTTATTCTTCTGTTTGTGTTTTTCGAACGAAGGAGATGTACTTTGTCAGGAAAATGAATTGATATGTTGAAATTTTATCTTTCGTTTATTATTTCAGCTATTTGAAAGTTCGTAATGTTTCTCTAACGAACCTGTTTCCGTTATCGTCATCACCTAGTGAAGCTCGCTTAGTGAAGTTTACGACAGTGCTCAACCAAGGAAAGCTTGCCGAAACTAATGAATTAAATAAAATGTATACATTTTATTATTATTTACCTTGTGCGTTGGATAGTTGAAATTACAATTCGTTACGGTTTTATGTGAAACCGTGCGTTAATGTTGTTTGTTTGCTAATAAATGTTCCATTCACACTAGCGCTTTCTCTATGTTCTAAATTTTGGCAAAGTTTTGTTGCATGCCGTAGCTTAGAAAGTCTGTCCAAAATACACGGCCATACTGAAGAGGATTCACTGTATGCAAGACAATATCGTGTCTGTCTGTACAACATTTGGGTAATCCAACAAATTAAAGCTTCGAGATCTTCCTGATCGTGCTTTCTGGGGGCTCCTTTTTCAACAAAGTGCAAAGTCCGTGTGATAACATTTGAAATTAATATTGTTTTGCTTTCCTACTGACTTTCCTACCGTTAATCGCTTCCGCCTAACGTTTGAGACAAAAATTGGCTCACTACTGTCATCATCATCATCATCTTCAGTGACACAAACACACAGTAGTATTGATTGTTTCTGGAACAATTTGGAAGTTTGCTCGCTGTGGTTGATTATGGTGTAGCTTCAACCGTTCAACACACTCGTCAAAAAACCACCCCAAACGTGGCTGTTTCTTCTAATAGGCAAAAACCGACCCATCCCCATCGTACGGTCGTATGGCTGATAGCGCATTTCAAGGTTTGATGGGATCGGAAAGCGGTAAGATCGTTTATGTACCGTACCTCCTCCTCTCCTCTACGCATGTTCCACAGTAAACCGATCTTTGACGATGTCGTCTTACTCGAGGGGTGGTTATATTTTGATCGAACCGCACGTACGGATGGATCGTAACCGAAACATATCGATCCATTACGCGGTTATTAGTCTGCTCAATACGGAATCGTTGGCGGTTTCGGTTCGGTACGGTGCGGAACGAGCATTCGTACCCAGTATTCCTCCATCATCTTCCGCATGGGTTTGGAGCCGGGCTGACGGAGAAATACAATTAACGTAGCTCGCAGCATATTTCAAACTCATCGTGCGTGTGTGTGTGTGTGCGTTACTGTTGGTTCGTTCCGCTGGGTAAACCATTTCGGTTAATAATGAAAATTATTTTATTATATTTCATCCTCCTTTACCCGCTTACGGACGCCCTATGCTTGGGCTGTTCAATCCGCAAGACCATTCAGCAACACACAAATAACACAATCTCATGCAAAACCCCATCCCCTGTGAAACCAACCTGCCTCACCTCCGCATTGGTCCGGTCGTACTAATTGAATTCATTTAATCGGAATCACCGCCCGTTTTGGGTCTGATCGCGTTTGTGCGTGTGCCATACATATGAGACGCTAGATTAGCTCCGAACTCCGAAAGCGATGTGGGTTTTTGGTGAAGGGACACACATAATGAAACGAGAGCACGACAACTGCCGTCTAGAATCGAGGGATGAATAGAAAACATCGCGCTTGTCTGGCAGCGGGAATCAGACAGAAGTGGTTGGCTGGTGTTTTGCAAAAGCGAACCCAAGTGGACCACTGCGTTGGATAAGGGACACAGACGGATGACAGGCTTCGGCAGGAATGACGTCAAATGTGGAGTTCGATAGTGGAGTTCGTGCTAACCGGCCAGCTCTCGAGTTTCAGCCGTCGGAAGTCGAGAACTGTCAAGCTGTCGTGTCGATCGATAGCCATGATCGTTTCGCGGAGCGAACGTTTCACGGGAATGCAATAACCACGCACAAGCTAGTGGACTGGACGATTTTCGCAGCAAAGTATTTCGCAACCAGAATAAATCCTTGAATGGGATTGCAAACATGTCACTAAATATCCTTTCTAAGTGTGCTTAGAATACTTTAGAAAAACTTATACACAATTTCTCTATACATCACTGTTATTGGGTGATCGCTGTTATTTGTTGCTATTAGCTGTCCCGCATGCATAAGCCTATTAAACTCAACCGTACTCCATTGTGATCTCTCACCTCGCAGTCTTAATCTTTGCAAGAAGCAGGTGGGCGAACATTGGCTTTGCGCTGCAGCAAGCCAAGAACAAAAAAAATTGCCATCCCACACGACACGCCGACGCTGACTTCCGTCCGTTTGGTTGCAACGTGTTCGAACACGAACCGGATTGTCAATACACGGATCTCGCACCAGCATAGGATGTCATGATCACATATTGAACACGATTAATCATTGCCGTTAGATGTTGGGAGGTGGTCGGGCGAGTGTTTGCAATGAAAAGGAACTGGTCTGCCGTATGCACCAGTACGGTCGGTTGGTAATATGATTACATGTTAGGCAGGGGGTCCTCCGGGGTTTCTCGACACTTAGATCTAATCATCTACGCGTTGCAGACACATCCCGATCAAGTGTCGATTGTACCTGCTACCGTACACGATGTATTTGGCTGAGTGGACGAAGAACTGCACACGAGACAAGAGAGGTTTATGATCCCGTTTGCAAGTGGTTGGTTTGGTGCAGAACTCCGCAATGCGTGGGTTGTCCCGGGCACTTGCTTTATTGCCCAATCATCAGTGACCAATCGTTAGTGTCTGCACATTGCACTGGAATTGACCGCTAGCTCGTTATTCTGTTCCACCACCGATCGTAATTCCAGCGTTCTATGATACACAGAGCTGATCACCGTGGGTCAACGGATAGGCCCTGGGAACCTACCCAAATGAGGAGTAAATCATGGGAATTGGTATGCGATTAAGCGCTGGTGGAGTTGAATTTGTAGCCCCGTTTGTATTTTTTCATTGCAAACAAGTAGTATTGAGAGTGAAGTTCTCTATTCAAGAACCACCAACCATGTGGCCCGGCCCAGAAGAGATGGAACTTGTGTTCCTCTTCTTCTTGATCACAAAACAACCTTATATAGGAGGTCTAGGACTGCTGGATAGTCAGTTCTGCGTACGCGAGATTGGTGATCTGGATGGGATTTTGGACCGATCCTGTCGTGTGAAGACCTACGCCACTACCAACACACCACCGGGCAAGCCCCGGTAAGAGATGTAACGCCCGCATATATTCCAGTATGGAATTGGGGTATCGAGATATACGGGGTGGGAATATAAGAACACTCTACAGACAATCTTTGACGTATCATACGCGCCAAGAATGACACAAACATTTGAGATGCGTAATATTCAGTCCAACGTGTGTTGCTATTTTCGTATAGCGTCAGCTCATTAGCGGCATTTAACGAGTTCCAAATACGGCCACCAATAAAATGGTTGCTGTTTTGGAACGCCAGTAGCTGCCGAGTGTTTGGGTTGCGCCCTCGTCTACACGCATTCTCGCACAAGTTACAAAAGATCCCACCAGGAAGTTGAGGTTTTCTATGCAAAGCAAACAAAGCGATCGTATCCACCAACCTTCCGGCTCGTCGTTTTGTTCTAAGAAATAAAACTCGTTTCTCAATTTAACACCTCGATTCTTCGGAGTCAGCGTTAATCTACCCGGCCTTAAAAGCATTCCACCACCACAAACCCAATCATTCGTGCAAGGGCCGCTTGCACAAACGCATAATTTCTTGCCGATCGATTATATCTCGCACTTCGTGCGCCGTGAGCTTGCACGCAACGGGACGGAATATGTACCGTTGGTGTTGCTGTTTCGGCCGTGTCACGACTTTGACACCAAGCTGACCGCATTGAGCCATTATCCGACGGTACGCTTCGTTATAAATGCACTTTGGAAATTCCTGCTATCAACGAAAATCTCCAATGCGCGGCGTGTTCCAGTCACGGAAAACTCGGAATGTCCGAATAGCACCGTGCCGCGAGTACTCCCAATTCCCACCGAGGGGCCTCCTGATGTTAATCAAAGTGTCAAAAGCGACAACGTGTGACGGTGGAAACAAATAGAAATAACGGAACGGAGTGTCACGTCCAGTAAGATATTATTTGCAAAAGAGGACACGGTGAAGGACATTATGCAAATGGAGCTGGAAAGATGACGATGGAGCGAGTGGGCAACACTGGTGGCTTCTGTGGCATGCCTCCAGTGAATCCTTTTTCTTTTCCTGCTTCTGCAGGTAGTGTGGTAAGGTTTTTGGCGAACCAATTAAAATTCATCTCCATCATCTTTCATCATCTTCTCCACCGGGAAAGAAACCGGCGAAGCGAATGGAGTCTCTCTGAAAAGGAACAGGTTTGTTTTGTTGTTGCTCCGGCGGCTTTGGGGGATCCTGTCCCTTACATATACGGCAAGACATCGGTAAAGATGCATACACAATACCGCCAGCCACACGTTGTGTTGTGGATTTGATTGATCGGAAACAAACACACACACACGCACGCGCTCATGTATCCACAGGTCCGTGTTTTGTCTGTTTGCCAACGGTATGTGATCGGATCGGTTTGCTGATTAACTGTTCCAATCCATCGGGAAAGCAGGAGAGGAAAAGAGCTACACTAGTGAGGCGAGGAATCATAAACTTTTGACCCATTTTACGCCTCACGTTGAAAGAATACCACAGACCACAGGATTACTAATTTGTGTTTTCAGCTCGCCCGACAGCGGGCTACCGTGCTGTGTAAAGGAAAGGATTTGTTTACAGCTCAGTTACAGAGAGTCGAACCGGATCAGCATTTTTTTTTTGCCTTCATTTTATAAGACATAATCGTCTTTTTCTTAAAAGGGTCCCTTCTAGCTGCAATCGCTAGTTGGCGTTTATTTAGCATATTTTAACTTTGACAGCTATGACTTTCACGCTGCGCGAGACCTAACGAAACAATGGTCCAGCAGTGGGCACTGTTTAGACTCAGCTCGCTTTCCTTACAGTTGGATGTACGCGTCGCAATGCTTGATGGACGGAATTGGGTAGCTTCTTGCACACTTTCGTTTTAATTTTACCTTGCCATTCCAAATCACGCCACCGTCAAATCGAAGTTCAAGATCTCGTGTCCACCGCAAAGTGCGCGGAAATGGAAGCTTCCAGTTTCTAGAAAGGGAAACGGTCCACCGTCGTGCATCCGCTAAACACCACCCATCTAATAGAGCAACAGGAATAATGAAATGGAGTAGCCGCACTTGCCCGTGCGACGTTCCGTAGTGGTGACCGCCGTCCGGGCGACTGATGGCGCTCCGATGATAATTATCGCATTTTAAACGCATCTCTAATTGTGATGCGATTCACAAGCCGCAAACACAAACGTTACGGTCGTGATTCGACATTAGCACTACTCGCGATCGCTTCCGACAATCGTTGCTAACTGTAGACAAAGGAAAAAAATGGGCTTCCTTGGACGAGAAGAAAAGTGAAACCATGACCATCATGTCGCGAACTCTCCATCAAGTTTGTCTACTCGATGCATTCAATCACGCTCGACTTAGTCGAGTGATCGCAGCTCCAACAATCTCCAACGTGCGAGGAGTGAGTTTTTGTGTCCAGAAGTTGCGCTGCTTTCAATGGCTAGTGTTTGCCGATGATCAACGTCACTGTGGATGGCCAGTGGAGAAAACATTGGTAGCTATTAAATTGATCTTGGTGGGATCTGCATCATAAAGAAACACGTGGTCCAGCGCTATTTTCGTCTGTAATTATAAACACGCTCAAAACTTGTGCGCTGACCCAAATGATCAACGGCCCGAAAGGGAGGCACGTAGAAATCTCGTCCAAATGTCTTGCTTTTTTGGAGTATATGTTAAGCTGCTGGAGCTGGTATAAATTAACTCTCAAACGCTTTCGGGCTTTTGCTGTGGGTCCGAAATGGACTTCAAAACACAAGCATGGCGATCGAAGTTTCGGCGAAAAACGGAAATCGTCCAAATCAATATTTATGTGCTGTCTAGTTGACCAAGCAGAACGTTTATGCGACGTGCACACGAGTGCCAGGAGAGATGTCCAGCGTTGCCAGCTTAAATTGGTAGCTCTGGTTCATCTTTACCACGCTGACCGACATTTTTAACCGATTCTATCGGTACCGTTCGTTGGGTACTTTCAAAAAGGGCATTGGTAGCAGCGCCGGGTCATCGTTTCTATACCGGTTCGAAGGGGGTGATCGTGGACTTTAGCCGCGATACGCAATCTGCTATCCACAATCTCAACCCATCTGCAATCACCTGCGCTGACCTGTGGGCCAGTATTGGGGCGGGGTTCCGATTCCGGTTTGGAGCTGGAACTAACAACAAAAAAAGAGCAACGTAGAAATGAAATTAAGTAAAATCAAACCCAAAACCACAGTACGCGCACCATTCAGCGATTCTATCTTCTGCAGCGCTCGATGAAGAAGATGAATCTTCGCTTTCGGTCCGTGGCGTGGCGGTGCGGATAGAAAGAAGACTTATGGCCACCGATGGGAAGATTACCTCCCAGCCTTAACGATTACTTCAGCCGAAACACGGTGCTTTTGTTTCCTTTAAATCTCACCGGCTACGTTATTACGGCAAGAAAGAGATCCAACCGTAGCAGGGTTAGCATTTGGTTTGTGTGGCTCAGTTGGGCAGATTTCCGACACCGGCTTTATAGCGATACCGAAAGGCGTAGGTTAATCAGAACGCCAAACGAAAGTACCCGTTGGCTGTGTGCGGGTCCGGAAAGTGCAGCGTCATCGCACGGATCCTCCAACATCCATCATCCTTAACCGGCCTGGCGGTGATGATGGTGAGGCTGTGTGATGATGCGGACGCCACGCACACAGCTACGGAACGATCGTTTCGTGATGTTGTCTGCAGCTGCAGATATCGGCGTGTGTAGGCCCCGCTCCATCGTACACACCATCAGCACATCATCTTTCATCGAGAATTGTGTACGATTCGTCACAGATTGCAGAACCAGAACTGCCGTGACGAAGGCCCCAGAGTTGGCCCCACCTTGGCAGTCATCGTCACCGGCGCGGGCATTGCATTCGGGCGCGTAGTGGAGTCGTGCATTCGTCGCCGACGGCCATTAGTCCCCGGGGAGGACGTCAGACATTCAGGTCCTCGTATCTGCACAAAGTCATTCGCTTAGCATGGCTTTTTTGGAAACCGTCGTCGATCATCTTCGTTGTTGCAGTCGCGACGCATACGCAAGAAATACCTCCCTCCTTACGCTTATGGTTCCACAATAAAAGCTTTCTCTTCTGATTAGAATGGTATTTTTCTGGAAATGTATGATAAATTATCAACCATCTTCAGATATGAAGGTTCACGATCGTATTGGAAGGACGGGGGGAAGGGGGAGGTATTGAAGCGATAGCATGATCGGGTCGGGTCTTGAGTACCAGTTTTTAGTTTTGCGTCGTACCTTTGACGAGCTTCTGGTGATGACTTCACGAAAAGATGAGTCACACTGTTGTCGTGCGAAGTGTGATCGAATCGTGACTCGGCTATCGACACACCAGTTCAACGACACACCATCTTTAAGTGGAGTACTTGTAACGTGTCCACAGCGAAGGGGGGGGGAGTTCACTTCTGGATATCTTTCATTCGAACTAAGGCCAACCGTCAGGGATCCTGCTACACAGGTTGATGGCTGCCGGCTAAGACTGACTTAAACCACCGATGGAGCTTCCAGGTGAGCAAGTTTCCATATTGTGAATTCTTCGGTGTGCGCCATCTGCGACGGCGTAAGGGAACCGCTAGGAAATTAACGGTGTTCTTTGGACGGACGGGTTGTCAGCCATCAATGGTGATGCGCCAGTGTGACCAGCGCTTAACGACATTTGCACAACCGATGCACATACACATGTTGCCCGCCGCAGGACGGCAGCTGCAGTAGCACGATGGAATTGGACATTGCCGTGTGTAAAACAATCGGATGGAGGTTTGCTTGATCTGCCGTTTTGCAGTTCGTACCACGAAACATGACAGTTGAGGCCCCCAATGACAGTTCTTCACCGTCCTGCCAGTGCTTCTACGGGTGGAACGCAGGATTCACGAGAGTAACGAGGTGATTTATCCATTACTCATCGCGTAGAATCGGCACAATGGGTTACGTGCGCCATCGATCCGTTTTGCGAACGTTGCAAATGGATCGTTATTAGCGGGTGACACGCACGGAGATAATTTTCCTGCTGTTTATACTGGCTCCGTTCGCTCACAGGTGGTTTACCTTTCGGGAGAGACCATTTCTTATGCTTCGCTGCCCTTTTCGGTAGCAGACGGATGACCATCCGTCATTGCGGCTAGGATATTAAAGTTAATAGGCATTCGTATTGCTGTACTACGGTGGATCGTACTGATTGGATTTGGGTAGCCCGCAGGGCCTGAAGGTAGATCACTTGGCAGACATTGTCGAGATGGTGGTTGGTTAAATAAAACGATCCACCAGTGTATGGCAGACATGGGATCGCCGAGGGCTTGAGGCGGTTTTTTTTTTGTTGGGAAAGCTTTCACCCTGGAGATGAGGTTTTTTTTAATGCTTAATTTCCTATAATTTTAACCTTTGCTAACTGTCATTGTTGTGAGAGACGAGCTCCACTGAAACTGCTCTGACACATCCTGTGAAAGAAAACAAGCGGCCACCAACGGGCGAGCGTGGTGATAATGTTCCAATACCGCTGCTGCTGTGGGGGGAGATTCTTGTCCAAACTCCACACATTCAACTCCGCATTGTCTTCGGGTGAACAGGTTGGCGTGGAACAGGTTTTTCACGTTTTTGGGAAGGGTAGTTGGTTTTTTTTTGTCGTTGTTGCTGTTGTTGTTACCGCTTTGCGATGTTTTGTGACAGCGAAACTGCTCACGATGGCCAAACCATGGAGACAATTAAACGATTTGCTAGCGAGAAACGATGGGATATCATCGGCTGGCCAACCACCAAACCCCCAAATGGTGGTCGCCTGAGTTATGGGAACGGTAGTTTTTCAAGGGCTCGAAGATTACATTATGCTGCGCGAAGGTTAATGTAGGGTTTAGGCATAAATTAGACCTCTGTATAAACATCGCATTTCGTAAGGATTAAGTGATTCGAGACCTTTGGGATGAGACGCACCGATCAACAAACACTTTAAAACAAAGACGTTTCACGGACGTCGTATGTGGAATGTGTGGCATAGGTTGAGACACATCACCGCTGCGTACGCGACCGTGCAGTGTTGCAAAGTACAGTGATTTGTTTGTACAGCGCGAACGACAGCTACGAGGACCGTCCTGGTTCTAAGTGGAATAATCTCGCTCGGAGGCGCCATAATTTAGCATACTTCACAAAAGTGGTGCGAATGTACAGTTACCGCTCTTGACCGGCATTGCTCCCGATTCTTTCGCGTCCTGGTCATCACGGGGCGGCATACATTTTATTAGCAATCGCTGTTTTCGGATGCTAATAGGCTCAAATTACACTGATCAGCGTCGTCGCCCCAGCCCAGTGGGGTGGAAGTTGGTTGATGTTTTCGCGTGTTCGGAATAGTGATTGATTGGAGTGGAGTGTGTTGTTTTTTTTTTTGAACATTCGTCCTCGGGCTGGTTCACCACCGACGGTCCGATCGATGTTGTTCGTGGCGTTTGCTCCCCGTTCGGAACGATCGGTAAGAAATGCTTCCGACGCACCGTGTTTCTGAAGTTTTCGTACACCGCTGGTAGGTGATGGGAAGCCACTTTCGCACTGGAAACTCGTTCCAGCGCATGTGCTTACACCGAACGGGGGCAGGAGGATATAGAGGGAGAGAGGGAGGGAGAGAGGTCTTTCTAAACGCCCGAGGGCGATGCTCGATGATATACATGAAGATCACGTAAAAGCTCAACGCGAGCGAGAGAATGTCGATTGGCAGGGGAAAGAACATCCAATGGCGGACATCTTCCGTTCGGGGTACGGTCAACCGGCGGACTGCCGCCTGGTGTGGAATGCTGCAAAAAGACTTGAATGCCGCACTTCACAACCAATGTTCCACTTGCTTGCAAGTGTTCTTCAGATGCTGGCCTTATGCTGTTGCATGTACGCCACCTGAAGCGCCTGACAGTTCGTTTGGTGTCCGGCATAATCGAATCCGTTCCCTTCCCGAGGGAAGAGGGTGGCCAACCTAGGCAGTTCCGTCTGCACTGGGTAAAGTGAAGTGATCACTCCATTTGGCAGCTCCCTTCTATTGCGCATCGCATTCAATACACTCGTTCGGCCATAATCAAATGTGGTTAGGGCATGTGGTTCCCCGTATAAGGAGCATCTGGCTTTCTTTTCCACCTTCGTCTACTTTCTTTAAGACTGCCCAAGCCCGTAGGCCCTTTGTGTGTGTGTGTGTTGCTAGATCAGCGTAAACCAACGTGAATCACCGTCCCTTCACGGCTATCATGGCTAGAGTGCTACGTGATCCCTCCATCCTTTCGGCGGCTTCAAATTGCGCTCCAGAAAGATACGGCGCAGAGAACGATCGGAGACTCCTTTTTTGTAACGCGTGTTTAGATCCGGGCCATGTTTTCTGGGGCGTTTTGCGCTACTACTACACCATGGTGCTGCCCAAAACGCTTGGTTAAGTCCGCCAAGGGAACGATAACGATGCAGCACTGTCGTGACCTTTGTGTGGTATAAATTAAATTAACATGGCTTAGGCGAAGCACGCGTCAGTTAAGCACGCACACGTATCAACGTTGCAAGGGGATGGAATTGATGCACAATAGTGGCCATGTTGAACGAATGCACATTCGGGACGCGATGCAATAAACGGCCCCCGGCGGTGGGAGGTTGGAAACACTGCAATTAGCATTCCTCAAACTATCGTACGGTTTTGCTCGTAAAGTTTGTAGATCATCTCGTAATACCTTAAATGATTGATCTGTTTCACGATCGGCATACACATGAACGTGCCCTCAGTACTCTTCCCATATGGTAGCTGGAGCACCCATGCCGGTTCTAGCGCTTGCAAACAAATTGATCCATAAAATAGCAATTGCAAACAGACAGGGCAATAAAATTTGACTCAATTCGCCAGGCCACTCTGTCCCGCTATTGGAATAAACTATCCAAGTTATTCGAGTTGGGTCTCGTGGAAGCGTGGAGAACATCGGTTGGTCGTAGCAGATCTTGGATGCGTGTTACCTTATTTCTGTGGCATCAGTTAGAATGCTCGAAGCTTTGTGTTGTTCATGGTCAGAGAACCGTGTGTTCCTAGAACTACGCAAGGTTGAAACAAGCAGAAGCAATGAATTGGACTGCAATAAAAAACAAAACCACCGCAGGAAGTTACGACAAAACTGCAGTGTGCTACCGAGAAATGAACCATTTTGTACCCGATTTATAGCTCCTTTCAGAATGGCGTCCCACTGTTTGCAGCATCGTGCGCGGTGCGCATGTTACTCCGGGGACGGGTAGGTCGTCCTCGATGATCATGTTTCGCGACCGCCACAAACGAATGTATCGTCGCATTGTCTGTCGCTTTATCACGGGGGATGGTTTACCGAACAGCAATGGTTTGAAAGTAAAAACAAACCCCCGGCGCAAGCAGTGAACACAATGGGATAAAATATGTGTCCATGAAGTGTTTGAATCGCGCGGTACCCATCATCATTATGCGCGCTTAATTGGGCTTTGGCCCAAAGCTACCCCTACTGCACACTTGGGTGTGTGAGAGCAACATTTCCGGTGCGTGCAACAAAGTGTGTAATTCATTTCGGCAAATAAACAAAAATGTTGCGAGTTTGGGCCTGTACTTCCACGAACCGCAGATAAGGAAGAAAAGACAAAACAGATCAGACCGACGCGTTGGCAGAAGATTTTTTCCCTAGGCAGGATGAAACGTTGTGAATCGCTACGATTGTGTGGTCGAGTATTTGCCCTCTAGGTGAAGTCTCAAAAAACGGTTCACCATTCACCGTACATTTGGTCCGATCGCCGATCGTTCCGATCTGCCAAGGGCCAACTATGTGAAGGAGGCGACGATATTGATACTCTCTCTCTCTCTCCCATTCTCCACGATCTTCAAAAAGTCCCGAATGAAAGCACAGCGGGAACGAAGGGCACGAACGTGGTCTATGCCCAACCCTCAGAAGTGGGTGTCAATGGAAAGTTGAACCACCAAAGTCTTGGCCAGTTTGTCAAACGACATCCCGACAGGGTTTCATTTCCGGCCAAAAATTCCATCCCGGAGGTCGTCGTACCGAAGTACTGATCGTGTGGACTCGGTGGTGTGTGCATGGACGGTATATGACAGTTCCTGGTTTCTTGTGACACCTGCTGTACAGACGATTGACAGAATTTCCATTTCAATAGCCATCCAGGGTGGAACGATAAAATTTGAATGTTCCCAAAAACCGATCCGGGATCGTCCGTAAATCAACTCCTCAGCACAACACCGGCTCACAGAATACCGACCGACCCCGGGGTTCGAGGTTGAGTTATAACATAATCGGTCTATTAAAATCCATTAAAGAGACACACTGCTTTGACACCGCATCTGTATGCACCCTGCCCCTCACATCGGCGATCATGTTGGCCTGCAGCACAGCATCGAGAAACAAAGAAGGGCAGAGGGCCCTCGGCTACGTCACGTGGGCAGAGGAAATTATCACTGTTTTGACAGCGTCATAATCTGTTGCTTCCACTTTCTACTTTGTTTCCTTAACTTTCGCTGCTGCTGCTGCTGCTGCAACTAGCGGAACGAAACGTTATGCTATGGAGAAGAGGGCAGAAAGCCTTCTCCATAGAGTGGAGCCACCGTAGATGGAACGAATGTTTTTCGTGCCGTAGATGATTACGCTTATGATTTGTAGACGATACACACGTCCACGGCGGGACGGTCCAGGATGGGAAACAAAACCGTTCCGAAAGCATCACTAATACCCGGCGGTGACGCATGTCCGTGCGGCATATTTAATCGATTATCCATGATGATTTGTATTCCGATGCGTGTTTGGATAGGCGTTTTGCTTACAATTTGTCTTGGAATGATTCATTTACATGCGACAATGTGAAAATAATGGTTGATTAATAGAGGAGCACGGGTGGATATTTACGAGTAATGGCAAGCGTTTTATCACGCTTGGTTGAATATACTTTGCGTGATTCAGATGGTCTTATCACCGGATGTCCTCTTCAGATTATCGTAACGCAAACCATAGACACAGTTACGTTCTTTGTAACTGCAATCATACTGCGCTTAAACGGGGACGAGGCGAGACGACTGCTGCCTTCCCATAAGGTTATGAATTCTTCACGCGGTCTCGATGTCCGAGATCGCGGTGCCAGATATATCCTTCGCAGACGCAGAGCAGATTAAATCAGTTCCGTCGTGATTACGTTTCACAAACTTCACCCCGTGCCCCGGCTCGGAGTAGGTGTAAATCTAGACAAAACGTGTGTCATTCTGTCAGAAATCGCCGGTATCTCCGTTTATAGAAATAGCAAAGATTGACGGGAGCCGATTAGTAGCAGCGTGAGCTGGTGAATGAAACAAGTTGTCAACGATCGCGAACGATCGAGCCAACAGACTGCACCAACATTACCCAAGCTAATAGAGCCGTATGGTTCGCAGTCAATGTGCCTTATTGTTGGGATCATTTTTTATCTTCCCGGCGAGGCGCGCGCCCTCTAGCGTGGAACATCGTGCAGTAACGAACGATTACGGCAAATCTTTGGAACTCCACCGTCAGCAGTTAATTGAAGAGAACCGTGAGCGGCAATTAAACCGAAACCAAAATACACGCTGTAGATGAAAGCGTATCCACAATGTCTCCTATGCTAGTGACAACATCCATCAGTTTGGCCAGTCTGTCAAGTGCTGTTCGGTCCCGGGGCCCACACGGGCAGGGATGTTAAAACACGCGTATTATGCGCACGGTTACCCAAATAGTATGCAATACAAACCGGTAATTGCATGTCGCTAAAGTGCATCTAGCTAGCTAAATGGCGTGTCGGCAAGTTTCAAAGGATTACCGCGACGCCATCGTGGCAGGTACATGTGCAATTTAGCAAAATAAACTTCTGCCCACGCGGGCCAGCAGCGCTCGATAGCAACGGCTGCTACATTAGTAAGACTCCACCGTTCCATTCCTAGAATGGTCCCAATAGCCGGTGAATGTTGTAGCATTATGGAACGGCTACAGGATGTGGGACAACCATTGGGTCGGTTTTTCACACCTCATCGCCATTGCCAGTAAGGGACAAAGTGGCATTGATTTGCAGTGCGTTGTTTGCATTTGCCGTTGTCGAAGCTCGGTACGCCACACATGATCGATCGCTCGTTAGAGAGTTCTCGTTGGAATCGCATTAAAAAGGGTTTGCAATTGTTTTAATTACAGGCGTGGAGTGGCAACTGCGGAATAGATTGCGCCATCTAAAAAAGGGCACCTGTAGCTGGGGTTGCCTTGAGATGTAACCGGAAATCTTGGCTGTTTGATCGGAAAATTTTGATTTATGAACTCTCCATACGCCGGCGATTGTGGTATTTATTTCTTGGCTGGAGCAAGTGTAAATGTACACCACAGTAACGCGCGGAGCATGTGTGTTGCACGATTCCTCTCAAAGCTCAAAGTCGTCAGATTACGTCATCGGCGTTGTCGTGTCGAAGTGTTGAATATGAATTACAGCGCGTTCCACACCGCGAGTCCAGCCGCGAATGTCACCACCTCGACACGAGGCTTCTGGTCTGACAGTAAGTGAAGTGCTAAACACTTCCAGAGAACGTTTCAGTAGCGTTTTATCCAGCTGCTGTACCATCTTGTGCACGGTAAAGTGAATGTACGAAAAGGTGAATTCCCCAGCAGGCGTGTAGCACCCGCCGGAATGCGCAAATTAATAGCGATGATAGTTTTATGGAATGAGATAATGCCAGCCAGTTTGTCGCATAGGTTATGTGCGATTATCCACTCGTTTATCCGTGCGGCGAGTGGCTGTTACGCCCGATAAAATATGTCACGGCTACGCTAATCTGCCAATTGAATTTACACAGCTGAGTGAGCGGGGCGTCCCAGTACGATTCCGTCCCAGGGACGGTGGGAAACTGTTTCACTATAATATGGATATGATTGTGATGTCACTCATCACATAATTAGTTTAATATTTAACATCTACGCTGATTTCATATACGCACCGTTGCAGCAAAATCTCACCCCCTTCAAATCAGTCACCGAATAGTGACGCCATTTGCTTGTGAATCATCCCAACCAACTGTGTCATCTTTGTCGCTCACGCTCGCCCCACAATCGGTCCCGGTAACTCTCGTTTGGGTGTGTAAATTTATTGCTGTACACTCTTCTGCCAGTGAAAGCGGAACAGATCGTGCTAAGTATTCAGCATTATTTTTGCATCGTTTAGAAAGGAACGTCGCCACTCGTTTCCGTTACATCAGGTTAAGGCGTATTATATGATCCTGCTTGACCTTAGTCTGCTGTGGATGTTGCACCTTTGCGTTAGGTTGCCCGAGTCAATATTGGTCTTCCTACGGGGTGTTGAAACTGTTGGTAAAGTCAACAGTACTCCATCACGCGATGAAGACGTCTACCATCGCAGCGTTCCTACTGGGAAGATCGGTTGCGCTAAACAAGCGCCATCTAGCGGAAAAGTGCACAAATTGTCTTCCCAACAATGCCGTGTACTTATCGCTGTACGTTCCTGTCAGCGTATGCCTTTTTGCAAGACACTTTTAGAGAGTCTTCCACCGGTCCCAACCAGTTGATCCTATTGTTGACCTAAACGATGCGAAGCGTCAATAGAACGCGATAGTTAGAAACGGTATCTTGCTGCAAGGGTGTGGAGTCTTAAGTTTGTTTTTTAACTGGGTCAGAAAATAGGTCGACCATCTCTAATTGAATTGGCGCACCGGCTCGACGGTAGATCACGAACGCTGTTTCAACGTACCATCGGAACGGCTCTAAATACTCTCCGTTCTTTAAACGAGCTGGACGAACCGTGTGGACGGTTCTGCTGAGGGTGGAGGGAGCATCCGGTTGCACCCCGGTACGCAGGTCACCCTCACGATTCTACGATTAGTGCACGGACGCATTCGACCGTTTATGCAGCAAACGCTTCCCGGCAGCTTCCCCTGCCGACGAGAAAAAAAGGTCCGTGCCGTACCGTAGCTGATAATTTATTTTTCCAAACGATCCACGGGCGTGTGTGTCGTATAGAAGCAGGGGGGGGGGGGAGGTTTTGTCCCTTCCTTTTTGCGCCGTTAGCAGGTTCTCCGGATGTCGAGTGTTTGTGAATTTCAACAGTTTGACGACTAACGAGCGATTTGTCAAAACAAACAAACGCGCAGCTTCGAAATGCAAAGGAAGTGATGTACCAATGTTCGGTGTGGCGAACGGGTTTGGTGTGTGTGTTTTTTTTTATCGCCCGTTTGCGTACGTTGACATTAAACAATACACGTTGGTCTCGCGGGAAAGAGACGCTAAAGCGGCTTATTTGGTGCACTATTTACTTTAGCTTAACTCGAAGGGCACGGCATCTTATGGGGAAACGGCTCAAGGTAACAATATAACACGTACGTTCTAGAACGGATACATGATGGGACACTTACATGATATACAAGTGCTATAAAGTGCTATAATAAATGTTCGATTTAAGTGATTTCATATTGCGTCTCTAAGATTTAGCGGCTCATTCTCAATTGTCATGATCGTAACACGTCAACGTTAAAAAATAAATGATCGATCTCTAAATCGTTGACAGATCGGAAGACTCTTGCAAGCTTTAGATAAATGACATAAGGCTTTGACAAATAATGCATGCTAATATTGTATCTGATCGCTATATCAACGCTTTATGAGTTCCTTATGTAAGAAACACTTCGTGACCTTGTGAACGATCCACATATTACTGTAATTCGACCCATTTCCCTGGAGATAATCCTCATAATGGATAGAAATATTGTATCCCACCGCAGCGTCTTATCTCATCAATATCCGTGCCTTGTAATGTTGCTTCGCACACGCATACACATGATTGGTGAACCCTCTAATTGTTTGACCCCCGCAATGTGCAGCATGTCAATTGATCTTATCCGTCCGCCAGCCGATTGCGTTACACTGTCGCAGCCATACACATACACGATCCGTGTGGGCAGTGCGCTTTAATTGGAACACCAACGCAACGGAGGACTAACTCCAAAGGTATAATATCTGTCTGTGTTGTGTGCGTGCGTCAGTAAACATTTTTTTTTTTCGGGAGGATTTGCGTAACTGGCGCGTGAAACGGTAAGGGGGAGGGCTAGAATTTCACCATTCCCCCCACACCCCCAACCGAAAGTAGTGGGCGATGTTGGTGATCCTACAAGGAGCGGGCTTTAGCTTTAGCCGTCCCATTGCCATGTCCATTTGTCTGTGAGTCGATTTTTATGGCCTATCGAATGGCTGTTGTTTCGCGCGTGATTGGTGGGTTGTAGTATCAGATAAATATATGATGCGGGAGATGAATCAATCGTGTATTGCGTTGGGCTGCCGTTGGGAGTAGCTTTGGTACGGTGAACAGTGACATTGTGAAGCAAGATAAAAAAAAGATTGGACGGTTTGGAAATTGAATGTCTGTTGGGACCACCTCTCGTATGAATTCTTCTTCTTCTTCTTCTTCTTTATCGGCACAACAACCTCAAGAGGTCAAGAGAGGCCTGCCATTTCTGGCTTTCTGTGACTTTATTTACCCGCAGCTGGATAGTCAGTCCTGCGTACGGAGATGCGTTGGTTCGGATGGGATTTTGGTCCGGTCTGTTCGTGTAAAGAACGGCGCCGCTACCATCATGCCACCGGGACGCTGGTATGAATCCGTTGGGAACAATTTGTCATGCAACGCACATCATAGTTGTGTATTTTAAAAATAAATACCAACGCAATCGGTTTTGTGCAACACCAAAATAAAGAGCCAATTAGATGTACAAAGAAGCGTTAAGTGATTGCGGGTAGCCAATGGGAAGGTTAGCTGTGGAAGCCATTTGCATCTATGACGCATTCGGCAAATAGTTTCGGACGTGCCGCGGACACATTTAGAAGCTCGGTTTTATCGCCTAGGTAAAAAGCTTTCCGCTTTGCTGTTGTCAGCGCCCTCGCGCTCAGCACTTCGGTTACGATTGCAAGCTCAAATTCCTCTAAGTTCCTCCCCACCCGGCAACACCATTAACATTGCCTCTGTCTACTTCCACCTGGTGGAGGGAGCCAGCTCGTACGGGCGGTGTGCTGCATTTCAATGTGCTAAGACGTCGTCACATCGCGAAGGTTGGGGTGTCATGTTGGACAACCGAGGCACCGCAGCCCTGTCAGCGCGGATCGCGTGTGGTCTGATCGATTATTCCTCTGCAAGGTACGTCGTTCACCCCTGTAACGTTCGATCAGCTGTTGGACAGCAGCAACTTGTCCACTTTGGCTGACGGCATGACGTAAGTATGTTTCGGCCGTTCGGTGCGAATCGGCGACCGAAACCAGCAAAAACCCTTTAAACCAGCCCCCGGGGTCGCACTGTAAATCCACTGCACCTTCGCACATGCAATCAGCGTTGTTTCCCGTTTGCAAAAGCACAACGGCAGGATATTGTTACCGAGCGCACCACGCGGGCCGAGAGGAACGGAGGAAGAATGCAAACCTCCCCGGCCCATGGTGCATTTTTCGCGCGTGTCTTTCAAGCCCCCGCACCCCATTGCATTATGGGCAAATGACTGATGGAGCGCTCGCGTGTTGCGGCATTGCGTTCCTTTGCGCCAAGGCTTTATCGCATATATTTGCTGATAATCAATTAACATTCCATTGCTGCATTCTCGGCAGGGGAAAAAAAAATAGTGCAAACGCACCGAATTTCATCGCAAAGAGATCACTTGCAAGATGGGACGAGCGCGGTGTGTTGAGGCACGGCCGCGTTCTACGACGACTGCTGGGCTAGCGCAGAAGCAAAGCAAACGCCCAGAGTTACTATGAATGTGGAAAATTTTCCATCTAACAGATGGTTATTCCGGGAACAAGTGCGTTCCATTGTGAACTTTAAATATCGTTCCCGCCGAGCACCTTAGCACCTTTAGCTTGAATGTAATTTGAACCACGGATTATGCCTTGCGCCATCATTAATCTACCCGCCCAAACAAGGATCGTCGCCCAAATGTGGCCGTCCGTACATTAAAGGGAATAATTTATCTCTTCATGTGTGGAACCGGGTGCGCACGTTTCATGCACAATCAGTGTCTGATCGAATGCCGGCGTGTGAGAATACCTTTCGAACTGATGTTATAAAAACATACCTATTGGTGGTTGATTGCATACTCTTGTCTTTCACTCACTCTTTCCCTCCCTCTCCCTCTCATTCCACCCTTACCGAGCATGGTCCATTGCTAAAAACGAAGGTAACTTTTGCTTTTTGTTTGCCAAAGGGCACACACACAGACGAGAAAAAGGAAACGTTCCCAACATTATTGCGGTGCTGCAATTAGCTCGACAAGGCTCGACTGCCAAGGTACACGCACAAAATTCACTGCTCGATTCGTGTACAAGGAAAAAAAAAACAACACCCGTTGTCGATGGCTGTGCAGTACGGTGGAAAATAAATAAATAAATCTCTGCCCAGACGCACGCTCAACGTGAACCGAAGCGTTCGTTTAAAGTTGAACGCGAACTGGCAGGAATCGGGGAACACTGCGCAATTTTCTGGGTCAAGAAATCCGAAAAAGAAAACCGATATCCAATAATCGCCAGTGCAAATTACAAACTGATCAGCGTACTGCACCGTCCGAGGCAGAATGGTTCAGGAACTGGAGATTAAGGTTTATGAATGCTGTCCCCCTCCGAAGCGAAGACCAAATTAACCACTGCGAATGTTATTAATCGTTGTTAATTTGTTATGGAGGTAGCATTTTATTTATTGTTGCTTTGGACTCCAGCTGAGGTAAAAATGGGGATTGAATATAAGGATAATGGTGCTTCCAGGCTTTTGATTGCTGGCAAAGATCTAAGGGACACGCTATGCGGAATCGCGAGGGGATATTCGCTGACCTACTAACACGATACCGTCGATCTGGATCGAATGAAGATAGAGTCCGAGCTTTTGTTCAGTCACGATCGCGATCTCCAGCTGTCAAATTAGCGTGTGCCCGGGGGAGGGGAGGGGGGGGAGGGGGAGGGAGTTGTAGTCAACGCTCCCATGAATCTCTCCACACTGCGATCGATATATGCAACAAGAAGAGCCTGACACTGCACCATGGGTGACAATAATGGGTCATGCGAAAGATAGGCAAAGGAATCGTGCACACGCAACAGAGAGAGAGAGAGAGAGAGTGCACGCCATCGTCCAGAACGCGCATGGTGGACGCGACCGACTTACATAATAAGCACTATGGCAACGGCAAAGCTTACCCTGGCCCAGCTGGATCGGTAGTTACACGCGTTATCGCGTTCCGTGTTCCGGGCTGCGAAACGAGCGACACGAGCCAAATCGCCGCATCGCCGCGTCTCCTGGCCGCCCGAAGGGACGGTGGCTACGCGACCGAACGGAGTGTGCGACGATGTGTCTGACCTGGTTTACGTTTTCTTACGCACCGACGCGAGACTGCGACGGGGTCGTGATGACGGCGGCAAGATGACCAACCGATCGGATTGGGACCGGAATTTCTCACCATCGGCGGCCTGGACAGACAGACCTGGCGGGTAATTGGGAGGAGTATTATTTCCGATTATAATACCATCGGCAGGCAGTGAGGCGTGTGCGACGCCGATAGCAGCAAGCGAAGTCGAGCGAATCTGCATAAGACAAGACCGGTGTGTTAATAATGATTATTATAATCACATGATCGCTTACCTTACAGGGAAGAATTGAGCAACAACCGGGCCTGGTGGGTGGGAGGGCAGGTGGAAAGTTGTTTTGTTGGTGTTTATTGAATTTGCATTTTATCGTCCGCATTTTAATAGTGTCCGGAATAAAAGGGAAGTAAGATGCCGTCAAGTGGTTGGAGTTTTAATTACGATTGTCATAAATTTGCTCTGGGAGTTCTTGTTCTGCGAGAGACATTGGCATTTAAATCAAGATTAATTTTAGGATGCTTTTTTTGCTTTACAAAAAAAAACACTCACGACGATAAGGACCGCCAATCGTTCCAGAATAAACTGATGAGCTAACAAGTAATGTTAACAGGCGCGTTAGCAATGGCCAACTCGATCATTTGGAGCACCGTGCTCATTATTTTTATTCGTTCGTCCATCAAATTATGCTACTGCAGTTCGGGAAAGATCGTCAGGATGAACTATACGTCCAGGTCGCTTGCAATAAAAAGGGAATTAAGCGAACTGTACAGATTGAATTGGCCGTAATGCAGGTTGAACAGCTTGTAACGCAGGTAGAACGGAATGTATCGTAGTAAGAGCGAAGCTGAATGACAGACTGAGCGAACTGTTCGTCGAGTATGGGTACAATATGACGAACGACTTGAAACGGTTGAGCGAACTGCCCGTCGAATGATAGGAACTTTTGGTGAACGGCCTGGAACGGCAGGTTGAACGAACTGTATGAAGGAGAGCAATGATTTAAGACACACTTTGCTATGAGAGACAAAAGAACGAAAGAACTGTACCGTTCGTTCAGTTCTTCTCAACGAACGAACCAGTTCTTGCGCAAGTTCTATTAATGACTTTCTCAACTCCAATATCGATGACTTTCTTCTGGGCGGTGAGTAAACAACAACAACCAACCTCACTGAAGAAACTCAACGCAATATTCGACCGGGAACGGAAACGGGTTACTGACCAGAGAGTAGACATGAGAGTTAGTGTGTTGCGTAGTTGATTTCACGACCTTTTCTTCCTCCCAACCCCAAAAACGGGCTGGCCAAATGCGTGACAAATTGATCAACACTCAGGCAGCTCGGATATGTTTGATCGATTTTCATCGGAAGAGATACGCGCGGGAAATTTAATACGAATGCAGGCCTGCGCCTACACAATACGTTTGGCACAACCATCGAATCGACCGGCAGGAGGGTGACATTCGATACGGATAGCTCCGTCGCTTGATGGAGTGAGATTCCGGTGTATGTTAGCCGGATGGGGTTTTTTTTTGTTGGGGAGATCCTTTTTGCGTGGAATGGCATTGCCCATTGAGTTGAGACGGTTCCGATAGGTCGCGTCGACGGTGCTGCGTTCGTTGATACGTCCGTATTATTTCCGCATTTTATGAACCTAATAAATGGTAACTTAATTAATGTGATTCTTCGAGAGGATGCTCAGGAGCTCCATATTTGTTGACTCATAGTCTAGAAGTCACTAGAAAGACTAACTCTATATGAACTCTCGATTAAACTTACCATGTTCTGGTTGGGTAGATATGACAATTATACCGACTGTCGTCAGACTCAGTAAGTCCTTTTCAGAATGCTAGCACTTGGGTTCGTTCTCTAGTGTCCTCGTCAAGAACCTTTTCAACTTCAATGTCCACCAGTGATTGGATTCTAGTACAGAAGCTGTTGTAAATTTCCCACGTTGTGCTACCATCCAGCCCACCTTGCTGGTCCTTCCATAGCTAATCCGTAATGCTATGCTCCCTTTTGTCGAGTGTCTACACCTCGAACATTCGTAGGACGTCGGTGCCGGACATTGTTGCCGGCCGCTGGATGCTGGATGTGTTGTATCTCATAACTGTCATGGTTAGCTTCCTAACCTGTCACGGCAGTGCTATCACATATCCTCACAGCTCGGTAGGTAGCATCTGCAGTATCGCGCTTCAGGGTACTGCACTTGCCACTCGGAACCGGTTTCCGGTATGAAGATCGTGCGCGCAGGCACGGTGACGAGGAACAAGATTCTTCGCTGCAGTCGAACAACCCACGCCGCAAACACAGGCTCCATAATCTTAATCTTAATTTCATTCATAAACGGTGTCGGCTGTGTTGTGGTCCGACGTTGGGGGATGCTGTGTGTCTTTTTTGTATTTCTGTACCTTCGGGTTTTTTTTCTGCACAGTTTGCGGTTCGCTTCACTCTGCCCAGCCGCCATGCATTTGCTTGTTCCGCTCAAGCGCACGCAAATCGTATACACTAAAGATTGCCTCGATTGTCGTCCAGGGCTGGCGGTGGGAAGTAGCGGCCGGTACTTACTTTTGCCATTGGCAGTTATGAAGTTTGCCAATAAATAAACATTTTTACGAGCTCGTACACCTCTTCGGTGGACCGCCGTAGCTGCACAGAAACCCCTGCCAGCAAAATCCAAGGAACTAGGACATGCCCCAAGCGTATGCGCTGCACGTTCCCTCTAGAAATGTGCGGCAATGATTCACAAAGCAACGGCAACAACATCGTGCGGCGAGGTTATGCCAACAGCAAACCCCCCACAGCATGTGTGGAGAAAGAGGGGGATCTTGAGACAGTTTAAGCCTGCAAATAGCTATAAAAATGCATCAACCATCATACAGCTGCGCTCGAAAGTGCAGTGGTTTGTGAAGATGTGTTGTGTGCAGATAATGCTCCGCTCATTAACATATCAACACACGCGGACATCATAAAGATCGCACGGAGACCATCTGGGCTAAGTAAAAAGTTGTTGAACAAAGCGTAGAATCGTACGGACGAACCTGTCACAACGTGACCACACGCTGTTGTCTATACCTAGCCTGCAGGTCATATGTGGCTCACTTGTGCCACGGTCAGGTGAGGTTTGCAAATGCAAACTCCCTCAACAGGTTCGCATACAGCGGACGTTTGTGCTGGTACAGTGCTTATTAAATGAGCTTTTACGTTGTTGTGTCCGTACACCTTCAGGGCCCCCTTGCCCGAAGGAATTCCAACGGTGATCTTTAATTCGATCAGAATGTGCCCTAGCAAGGGAGGGGGGGGATGTAGCACGACGCATCCGGAACTGATTGACGATCATGACTTGCTTCATCGCAAATGCATGCTCAAGATCACTTTTGTTCATAAAACTGCCTGCGATGCGTTTCGTTTATTCTCGATTGGAAAGCATCACCGGTGGGAGGTTTCTTGTTGCCGTACGTTCCTTGTACAGCACTCGTGAGTGCAGCACGCTTTCCACCCGGAACTGTGGTGTGCACCGCCGGTACAGTATGGCGCGAGGTGACACTTCGGGGACGGAAATCTTCCCACGTGCTGCGGAGTTTGTCTTTGCCGGGCGGTGCAGATTGACGTACGGCATTCAAGCAACCTAGCCTGGGACTTGCCATACCCATCATGGGATACCCACATAACGTGTGACCCCCCCCCCCCCCCCCCCCCCCCCCCCCCCCCCCCCCCCCCTTTCAATCCCCGTTTTGCCAGGATAACAAACACCCGTACCTGATTCACTCTTCTGGCGTAAAACCATTGAAATGAATTTATGTCAACGTCTGTGTTCGGGATTAGAGCAATGGCGGAAGACACCGCCGAGAGCACCGTTTTGCGTTGGTGTGTTGAATGGAGTTGCAGAATCCCACGGCTTTCTTTCCCCCTTCCCCGCCCCGGCGGCACACCTCACCGTTCCCCTGTACGAAATGAATCGTGGAGCAATTCATTCAAGCGCACAGCGCAAGCAAACTGTCGAAGTGCGAACAATAAATGAAGCCGGGGGTTTGGAAAAACGACACCTCACCACGGGCGGTTTCACTGTTGTCCCATTAGTATGAAGTTTGTTAGTGATTGGATGGAGAGGAGGTGTTGGTGGCATTTTGCCGAAAAATTCGCACGCCACATTCGCCCCCTCACCCGGCTGTAAAGCTCACGATGACTGAGCGGTGGACAAATATGGTAGACCATCTCTCCGCTGTTTGCACACAGTTCACAGCTTCTCGTTAGCTGGCTGGCCGGGTTGTGGCATTGTACGCGTCGCCAGTGATAATGAGACACTAATTTGGGGACATCTGCTCAACGCGCACGGTGAGGGAATGGGATGGACGGAGCCGGAGGTGTGAAACGTTCACGCCTGTTGGAGGATGTCAAGTGAACTTAACGTCCCACTGAGGGACTCGTGTGGTTCTGTTTGTTTTTTCTTTTACAACATTACAAAAACGGGAGGGGGGGGTTACAAGTTCCACTTCTGCTTCAATCAGTTTCAATCACTTTCACGGTTGTGCGGTTTAATCGCGCAACACGTACGCAACGGCACATTAGAAAGTTCGGTAAGCGGAGATGGTTTAATGATTTAAGCGACACAACCTTCCGCCCGCATAAACTTGCGTGCTGCGGTTTTTTGTAACTCTAGAACACTGCGTTATACTGCTCGGGCGTACGCGATGCGGCAAAGCCAATTTCACCAGAACGATGGCGTGGCCTGTCGCGCATGATCGCGCAGGGCAAAACCGCGCAATTTGATTAAGATATCAGATTTATCATTCCGGTCTTCTTCTTCGCTGTTTCTCTCTCTCTCTCTCTCTCTCTCTCTCTCTCTCTCTCTCTCCCTGTTTAGTTTATGACGGAGTTCATTCATCCGTTTTTATGCAGCGAACCGATCGTATCACTGATTGGAATGAATGGAGTTGCATTGTTGGGGTGGTGTGTGTGTGTGTGTGTGCCCAGGAGCATTAAACCACCCGAGAGACGCCCGGGATGCCCTTTACACTTTTGATGTTGGTGGCTTGTAATACCCAAACAAAATGAGCACTATTATTCCAAGCGATCCTAAATGAAAGATTGTGCATTTATGGTAATATCCAGCTAAAACCAACATCCTGGCGTTTGTGTGCTAATGTCAAGACAGGAAATGGTAATGACTTTTTCACAAAAATGCTCAACAAGTTTCTTGTTTGGCATTTATCTTAGGCGGAGTTAAATTCCTGTTCAATCATCGGTCATGATCATGGTCCGATCGTGTCATAGCTCAGCTCCGTTAGAAGTGTTCAAACCGCTGTCTGCAATCACGAATATGTTATCTTTTTTTATTTACCTTCTCAAGACACACCATCAACGCGAGTGGTTTATGGACGCGACAATAAGGAAGCAAGATGAAGACGTTTGCAGTGACGCTCCGGCCCAGCGTCTGACTCATCGGACGATCATTTGCTGCAGTTTGCAATATAATGTGATTTTTATTACCCTCTACCCTTAATCTTTTTGCTGCATTTGTGGTAAAAGAAAAGTGCAAGCTTAAACAATATTTTACAGTAAGAAAACACAAAGAACCACTCACGGGGGCGCGGTGTGTCCTTCGAGATGCAGCTAAGTTTAAGCCGAAAAAAAAAACGTTTCCTGCCTCTGAATCATCCTGCATAAGCGGAATGGAGGTACGCTAGATTGGTAAATGGTATCCATTCTCCATCCCGTTTACGCCTGTGGAGAGGCATTTACGCTTGCATCGGTCCGCATCATTTACAATAATTGCGAGCCCTGTGTACACGCGGGCGAGTTCAACCTTTTTCCACTGCGTTGCACCGGGCATCGGCAAGTTCCCTGCTAGAACTGCCGGGTGTTCGGGCAGTACCATCGCAAAACAAGATGGGGGCACATTGTTGCGCTGCTCATGAGACGTCTCCACCGGGAAACCAGCTTACCCAAACTGAGAAGCACTGGCGTTTCTCTGCCGGTGTGGTTGTCGAGCCGTTTCTTGTTGTGTTTGCTAAACGAATTAAACCGGTTCCCTGCGGGAGTGCTAGAATTTTGTGTGCAGCAGGCGAACTTTACCGAGCGCCCAAGCATCGTTGGTACGCTGGCTTGGCAGTTTCAAACTTTTAAACCATATCCCCCATGATGCATGATTTGGAGGCGATCCCAAACAGACAGAAGTAGCAAATTGAGGAACTGTACAGTTTCGTAGGAACCTCTTCCGGAACCTATAGCTAATCGTTTATTTCCAACTAATTTCTCGAGAACTGCAATCGTTGCGATCTGGCCGTTGACCAAGACCTGGTTTGACCTACATTCTTACATTTCGCAGCGTGCCGAGGATCGCCTCGTTAGCGTTCACGGGCAAGGCAAACGGGGCAGATCGGTGGTAAAAAGGGTCACGCGTGCTGAATTGCAAGTTGCACCGCACACTGTCAGGTTGGATAATTAAAAGTAATTGCCTTCTGTCGGATAGGCGACATTCACGAAGCATGACTAGAACTGCGAACTGTTCCTCCTCCTGCCGACAGACCGGTGGATTGCATCTTCCACGCAAGTTCAAAGCAGTTCGTACCTTTGCTTATAGTTATCACCGGCCTTAATGTTGCCTGCTGATCAATGCATGCAAAACAAGCCGATCACGACTTGTTACGCTACCAGGCAACACCATTTGCAGCCGCAGGCTTTCTCTTATCTTCCGGTGCTCCTTCAAAATCAAAAACCCCAAAGCGCCAGCGCTAACTTTTGCGGTTCGTTTTACAATAAACGTAACGCTGTTGCGCTCAACCCTCTCGTAGGAGTATCGTCATCTGGTATGCAAGGGAAAAAAGGGATCATCTCATCTCACACGCCTTATTTGCACCTCTCAAGTACAACTTCAATGCTTTGTCGCTTTCCATTCGAGATCCATTTCGGAACGCTTCGGAACTGTCGAGTTCGTATTTTCATCTTTGCCCGCCATCATCCGACGGTGAAGTAGACCCTCCGTCAATTACATCATGAACGGCGAACGGCGCGCGCTCGATATCCATTTCAAATCACCTTTTGCGCCGCAAGGAGCAGCTGAGTGAGGAAGACTTGGTCAGGTTCGTGGTTATCTGGCACTCCGCATCTCAATTGTGTCCGTGCATTGTGCAAAAGGGACCGAACTGTGCTGTGGACGAACGGCGAGGCATAGATGCTAATGCACTCCACAGTAATTGCCGATAAATTCGTCTGGTTTTGTAAGCTGCAGGGCACTGAAAATGGAAGTTCGTTTTGTTTTTTTATGGAGTTTAAGGTGCTTTACTTTGCATTGTAAAGCCGGTGAAGTTTGCTAGTGGGCAAACGTAAAGCGGATTCCAAAATCGATTGATTTCAATAAACATTTTGTTGCTTAAAATCGCCATAGAAAACAGTATGCTGCAACTGTGCATTGCAGTTTACTAGCTGGGCAGCAATATTTGATGTACCATGAGTGTCTCAATGTTGCTACAATCTGGATTTAGCGTTATGGGGATTTGTCAAAAGCACAATCATTCATATCAAAACCGAGAGGACCACCGACGTAGTACTACACCGATCACCAAACCGCTTTTATTGCCCACTAAAAGGTGACGTTAATGTATGCCAAATATTCCAGCCTCGTCACAGGCAACCCACGCAACGATCAAATATCCGCGTACAGATTGGAACCCGTAGTATTGGAAAGGAAATAACGCATCAATTCTGTTCAAATTGTTTGACATTGAATAGAGCCGGTCATTTGACCATGTTCTGTGGCACCAGGAGGAATAGTCAAGGGTGGCATAAATAGGATTAGTTCGCTTATTAAGTAGTTAAGATAATAACATCATCATTTGTGAAAAACATTTTAACCTTCAATTTTTGAAATATTGCTCTAGTAATAGATATCCATTAGTCGAAAATATTGTTCTGCTCTTTTGAGAAGAGTTATTGATATGAATCTTATGCGAGATTCATTAATCCTGAGAGGAGTGGCAGATATAGCCTCTTGGATGTCTACAACGGAATGGTAGTTGGTCGGACAAGCTCTTAGGTGGAGGTCATAAAGCTTGGATGATTCAAGAATCCTTGCACTATAGATTTAGTTTCAAATTCATTCAGCTCAAAGATTCGTTTACCATCATGAATCTGAATCAGATTCACCCAACGCTAGTCCAAAACATTAATTTGATCGACTGTATTTTCTTTACAGACTGTACCCGCTTTCACGAGCAATGTGTCCGCTGCACCGAAACTGGCTGTATCAAATGTACGGAGGTGCTTCGCATCGATACCGGCGAATGTCTGTCCGAATGTCCGAGCGGTTACGGTGCGCAATGGTCTACGAGCAGCGAGTTTATGGGCCTGGTTTGCCATCCGGTGGGAATGTCCGGTTCGTTCATGGCCGCTATTGTCGGGATCGTCGCCGGTGCCATTCTGTGCGTGGTGTTGATCGTGGGCGTCCTGGCCGTACTGAGGCGCCGCCAAAAGCGGAAAAAGTATCGCGAATCGTTCATCGATGAAAATATCGATCGGCTTGAGTTTCTGCGACAGCTCGAAGAGCTACGACCGCAGGCAGAATACTTCCTGCAGATGTTGAACGACACTAGGCGGCAGATACGCAAACTGCATCTGGCCGGTGACAGTGCCGGTGCTGCCACGTACCATCCGGTCGTGCGCGATCTGGCCAAGATACTGATTCTGCTCAACAAACCGATCGAGCTGATCAATGCGCCACCCCACGACTGGCAACGGTTGTACGTGTGGGCTGAGCGGGTGCTCGATCGCTACAAGCCAGAGTTGGCACAGCTGATCGAGTTCTTGCAGCAACCATCTGCCTCGGATCCGCGGCTCGGTTCGTCGGACCATTCCACCTTCAAGTCGGCGTACCATCAGCACGCGCCAGGAACGAATCTGTCGCCCAGTCTGAGCCAGAAGAACGAGCGCAACTTGCTGCAGCCGGAATTGATTCAGCTGCAGAAGCATCGCACTCTGCCGACGATGCAAACGACGCACCATTTCCTGGGCTCGCTGATCAGTTTGCACGAGTTTGACGAACGATCGTCACACACGACTGACACCAGCTCCAACCATCATTCCACGACTGGAGTTGTCAGTGGGAGTGGCGGAGGTGGTGGTGGTGGTGGCAATAACCCGTTCGATGATACGTTCGATCACGTCCGTACCTATCTGTCCACGTCCGGTATGAACGACAGTTCGCTCTGGTTGCAGGATGAGTTCTTTAAGCTGGGCTTTCGGCCCCAAGATGAGATCACAACCGAACTCTGAGCATCGTGCAGAGGGACAGAGAGAGCGAAAGAGTTCATACAACGACACCATTCCAGTGCAAATCGAGACAAGGAAGGATACGGGAAGCAATATGTATATAAGCAATAAATCGTCAACAAACCCGGTGCTATCGTTCGTCGACAGGATTACGCAAAACCGCAAAACAAAACACGCACACGGCACTCGGCCTCGGTGCGCACTAGTCAGTTGCGAGCGGTGCTTGATCACTAAACGGTGGCAAACGAAGCCAGAATTGGAAGCAGATCGGACAACGAATGGCGCATGGGAGAGTAGTCTGTAATCAAAATTAGATTTTGTTAAGAGCCGTGCAAGCATTATGTACTAACATAACAGGAATGAAATCGTGGATACCATGATAGAAGTTAGCAGAAAGAATTACAACCACCGAATTAGATGGTTGATGACACAAACGCCAATTTATGTGTCTCTTTGTTTCGCAAACAAAAGGACATAGAAACAGCAGAGAATAAATTCATGTGACGATACCAATGGTTTTGATTGATAAGAAAGATTGAATCATTTTGCAGTAGTCCTTAGTTATGGTATTGTTTACGGCTTGCGGAACAATGTACGTACTAATTTATCTGGGATCGAATGCGCTGCGTTATTTGGTCCATTTTGTCCACATGACTTGGGAAGCAAATCAACCCCGTATACAATTACCCATACGGAATGGGGTAAGATGAAGCTACTATTATATTACGAACAATGAGTAAAAACATGTAATACGGAGGAATCAATTGTTGATACAATAAATCATCTCTTGGAACTTTTGTAAAAAATAAGAGAAACGAGAACTGTAATTTTAAAGTAAATTTGAATTCCTATTTGCGCTGTTTTAACGATATTCATTTTCCTTTCAATTCTATCCTTCCAATATCCGAATTAGCGTGAAAAAAATTCAGAAAATCTCAATATCTATGAAATTTGAGAATCACTCTTGTGTATGCAGAATAACCGCAGAGGTAATGGCGATAGTAACACGTTCAGCGCTGCATCAGCTAAATTTGGGTGATGTTCTATAGAAATCGCCCTGAACGATTTTGACACGGCGTTGAAAGAATTAAATGTTAAAAGCTTTAACATGTTTTCTCCGTTCCAATTTTCATATGGAGTCTCTGGAGTATTCGTCGTTATAATTAAGTATTGTAGTAACAGAGCAGCCTATCGAGTTCCCCAAAATCAAGTTTTCTAGTATCAAAGAATATCGAATACAGCAGATCCGGGCAGTATTATGTTTCTCTGTAATAACGGACAAGTTTAGAATAATTGTCAGAACTGCTCAGGGTTTTAATAATATAGCACATTTTTAGTTACAGTAATTACATACATGGGAATTTGTAATTTCCTTCAGTTCATCAAACGAAAATTGACAATGCGCTGTATTAATATCTTTTTTGTTTATTTTTGCATACGAAAATGTGATCAGATGTACCGAATGTTTAAGTCTGCATTTGGACCTAACCAAAACGACCATGTTGTTGTTAACGTCTAAATCAAATGCAATAGTACTAAACTATACCTACTGTTTGCACTCTTCATGGAACGGTTCCAACGTTCGCAAATCGCGCCATGTTGGAGGTAACGTATTATGAAGATGTTTACCACACTTTTTGCATGGATCTGCGAACAGCGTAACGTAGCTCCGGAACCATGTCTGTGAAAGAAGAACATACGCTTTTAATCCATTCTTATGGTTTTGTGCCATATCCTATTATATACTTACTATGAAGCTTCGGATGGCTAGTTCTGGTAGAGTGGGTGAGAAAAAGTGCAACATTGCCGAATGTGCATGGTCCTGTACCTTCCTAAACACTTGATGCCTTGATTCAGTCCACTGCTCATCCACACCGTCCAGCAATGACTCTTCGTATCCTTTTACCGTTACCCATTCGATCAGGAGACCCTTCAATATCACTGCTGCTCGCAAGACGCGCGCAATCGTAATCTAGAAACAAAGGTAGAAACATACAGATATTGCCATGGTAAAGTTCTGAAAGAAACTTTCTGCTGCTTACATGCAAAATTGCATTGGTCATGAAAGGACGCGCAATCTTCAGGTTCATGTTATTGTAATGGATGCTTCCGATCAGATTTTCCACCATTTGCGGAGTGGCCAGATGGCTCGAGGGAAGCGAACGTCTTCGTTTGGTGTTGGTGTAGTACGAGCGTTTCAATGAGTTTTGCTGCAGTAACGTCGAGGCGAATGTGCTATATTCGTGCAGTTTGTCGTGCCATTTATAGCTTTGCACCAGATGCGGATACAGTGCTTGTCGTTCGAGGTTTGTCTCCAGCGACAGGTAAGCAGAGTTTGCCAGATTTAGCGGTGTCTGCGAAGGCGTCAGATCATTTATGCAGGATTCAAAGTCCCTAGAAGAGATCAGAAAATGCTTTTGTATTATTCAAACCCATTGCAATCTTTCCCTAGCATTATTACTTGAGATTTGCATTCACGGAATTGAGGAGCTCCTGCAGCTCTTGGAGAAACTTCTGCTCCTTGCCCTCTTCGCCATGATCGACACGTACTCCTGTTCCCAGTGTTTCGAAAACTTGACCCACACTCGATCGAAGAACGCGCAGCTGAGACAAAGCGCTATTAATCGGTTCCAAATTCATATTTTACGATAAATTTTACACAAGCCACGGTCCCGGTAAAATGTTGTTTACTCCGTGTCAAAAGACCGTCAACGTAAACAAACTTTCTAGGCAACGGTTTACACACCATAGTTCACTTGAATGGGAATTTATTTCTTATTTTTGCAAAATATATTTTGAGCTTGGTAAAAATGAAGCTAATTTAAATAAATGAAGTTAAATCATATCTTCAAAAATTTACCGGCCCATCCTGCTAACGAAAAATCGCAAAAAAAAACAATTTCAATCCGCAACCGAGACAAAAAAACACTTTCAAAGTGTCAACTGAACTGACAGGAGCGAGAAAATTGCTCATCAAAACATATTCACCGTCCTAGAACAACAACAAGGAACAGCAGCATTGCAGAAAATTGCACTAATTGGATAAGTTCTTTCCCTTTTTGCCGAAAGGCACCTACCCAATACCGTAATGGCTATATTCGAGGTAATGATGTGGATTGTTAGTCGTTTGAAAGTGTGGTTAAAATCGTATGTTTTATCGTATTTCACAGTGGCGCAAGTTCAACTTTTTCGACCTCCGTCAGGGAGTAGATAAAGATAACGTATCCGGGGCGTTACAGGGTGCGAAGATTACCGCAACGGCAAATGGCAGCAGCTTGATAGTGATTTGCGATTCCAACGGAAACATTCACACATTTAGCCGCACTTGGTCGGTGATTAGTTTCAAAGGCCACGAAGGTTCTATACTGCTGTGCGACATAGCGAAACCGAACAACCTGCTCGTAACGGTGGGTGAGGATATAAACGGTCCGTCTTTCAAGGTTTGGAACTTGTCGAAGCTGTCCGCGGCTAACGGAGCGCAATGTTTGCGCACGGTACGCACGATGGTATCCGTCCCAACGGCGTTGGCCGTCTCGGAGGGAGGACAATTTATGGCGATCGGTTTTGCGCAGGGCAACATATCACTGTACCGTGGAGACATTAGCCGCGATCGATCGAAAACTCTCAAACAGCTCACGGCCGGTACAAGTGATATAGCCGGAATCGCATTCAAGCACTGCCACAAGCACACACAAATGTTTGTCTGCTCGAACTCGGGCGTGTATCTCTACAATCTGCACAGCCGCGACAAGGAGATTCGCGTTATTCTGGCCACAATGAAGAAACCAGTCGGTTGCTGTGCGTTACAGACTGGCCACAACGAGGGTCACTTTATGGTTGGATTGGATGATGCAGTGTACTGCTATACGTCGGATGGCCGTGGTCCGTGTTATGCGCTCGAGGGTAACAAAACGCTTCTACACTGGTATCGCTCGCATCTGCTGGTGGTGATGCGCAACCCAAGAAGTCCCGGTGGGTTTAATCTCACCGTGATCGACATACAGAACAAATTCATCGTTTTCACCTCACCCATTGACGAGGTTTCGGCGATTCTAACCGATTTCGGCACCTGCTACATTCTGACCGAAAGTAAACAGATTCTCCATCTCGACGAGAAAGATCTGCAGAGTAAGCTGAATGTGTTGTTTAAGAAAAATCTGTACGACATTGCTGTGCGTATTGCCAAATGCAATCAGTACGATGCGGAGGGTCTTGCGGGTATTTTCAAGCAGTACGGTGACCATCTCTACAGCAAGGGCGATTTTGCCGGTGCGGTGGAACAGTATGCAAAAACCATTGGTCATCTGGAACCATCGTACGTGATACAGCGCTTCCTAGACGCACGGCACATACACTATCTCACGGATTATCTGCAGACGATACACGCACAGGGACGAGCTACCGCTGACCACACGACACTGCTGTTGAACTGTTTCACTCGGCTCGATCGAACGACCCAGTTGAAGGAGTTTTTGAAAAACGATCAAAAGTCCAACCTGTTCGACATTGATGTGGCGATCAAGGTGTGCCGGGATGCGTCGTACGTTGACGAAGCACTTCAGTTGGCGAAAGCACACCGAAAGCATGACGCCTGCCTGAGTATACTCACCGAAGATATGGGTCAGTTCGAGGAAGCGCTAAGCTACATCGAATCGCTAACTTGTACGGACGCGGAACGCAGCATTAAACGATATGGATCGGTATTGATGACAAACTGTCCCACGAGAACTATAGCATTGCTGAAGAAACTGTGCACAGAATATGCCTCGAACCGGAACTCGACGCAAGGCAAAGACGCTCTAACGGTAGCTGATTTGTTGTCGGATCTAAATCTAAACGATGAACGTGGTCACGGGAACCCGGAAGACTTTATTCACCTATTTGACGATACGGAGCTGTTGATCGATTTCCTGGAACATCTGACACGCTTCGTGCCTGCCAGCAGCCAGTGCGTGTACAGTACGCTAATCGAGCATTATCTGTACAAATGGAAGGAAAATGCGTCGGTAGAGGAAAAGTTACTAGATTTGTTAAAATACAACACGGAGCGGTACGACAGAAATCATGCCCTGGCGCAGTGTCGTGTTCACGAGTTCTGGCCGGGCGTTATGTATCTGTACGAGGAGGATAAGCTATACCATCTCATCATACGGCACTACTTGAGACATCGCCAGTATGAGGAGTTATTGGGGTGCTGTCGCAAGCTAGCTCACAACAATACGTCCCTCTGGTTGCTTACGCTAAACGGTCTTAAAAACGATGCACAAGCTCCGCCGCATTTGTTTAACCAAATTCTTCAAGTCATTTGTGAGTATTCCCGACCGAAATTGGGGGGTATTGTGTGGAACTAATTTTTTTTTAATTTTACAGCCCAGAAAAGACTACAAGCTCCGCTGCAAGTGCTCGATTGTTTGGCGGTGGATCAAGGTCCCGCCTTTCTCTCGGTGAAAGATTATTTCATGCAGGTTTTTCAGAAGGAACAGGACACCATCCGCAGTGAGGAGGAAAAGGCGCGAACCTACCGTGAGGAATCAGCCTCTATTAAGCGTTACATAAAGCACCTGCAGGAGGGTAACGTGGAGTTTCAAAACACGACCTGTGATGCGTGTAAGCAGCCGTTGTCGATGCCGGCACTGTTTTTCCTTTGCAAACATTCCTATCACCAAGAGTAAGCATCAGCCGAAGGTAGTAGCGTACGGGTAACGTATCATGTAGTAAAATCGGTTCTTTTCTATCCCAACCCTTTCAGCTGTATTCGAAGCTACACCGATACGGAACGGGACTGTCCAGTGTGCAATAAAAACAATATCCAACTGATCGAGGCACTAAGAGCGCAGAGTGAGGCACGCGATCAGCATGAAATGTTTCACGATCTGCTCGATCGTTCACCGGAACCATTCTCCGTGGTGGCCGATTATTTCGGGCGCGGATTATTCAACAAGCTGCTTATTGTAGAGGAAGGAGATCCACAGATGGAGGTACGTAATACAAATTATCTTGCTTTCAAAAGCATCGTTTCTTACTTACTAATATTACTCTGTTGTTCACTAGATTATGGAACAACCGAAACAAACTGAACGTGCGAAAGCTAGCCCCGTTGCGTCGTACGAACCGCGTGTTATTCCACAAACGCCGGCACCGTACACCAGCGAAGCGAGACTCCGCCAGGACGAAGGTCGATCGGCTCAGATACGAATCGAATCGCACGAAAACGAAATGCGCCTCCGTTTGATGGAACAAGAGCGCATCAGGCAGCGCCAACAGGCGGCAACAATCGCGCAACAGCAGATGAAGCTCCGAGATGACCGTAGTCCGAAAATGCAATCACCATATGGCAGTCCGAGACCACCAACCGGCGCCGAACTGAACCGAGCGCTTAATCCATTCGAAAAATCGAACGTTTCCTCTACGAAAGCCGTTACCAGTGCGAAAGATATCGCTAAAATACCGATCGCCACCACGGCACGCAATCCTTTCGATGAGGATGACGCAGAATATGACAATACCAAAAATCCTTTCGACGAAGGAACTGGTCCGACGCAGGGAAAATCACAAACGGATCGTTCCGCCGCCAGAAACCCGTTCGAAGAGGAGTACGACAGTAAGCTTGATCCTTTTGCAGAGTAATGCCATTGAATTGAGGGATTCTTGAGGCATCCGAGTATCACGCATGTCACAGATCGAATGATATTCCATTATCTCCCAGCTTTTTCGGTTGGCAATATATTTCACGTTGTTGAGAGCTCTAGCACCTCCCCCCTATTTATCCTTTCAGTTACATATGTGAAATAAACAAAGCAAATAGTCCTAACATCAAGAGGTATTCGTTATTTACCTGTCAGAGGGACACCGAGTTTGACTGAACTAGGTTATAGGGCGTTTTTCCCACGACGTATTCCGAAATCCTTCGAGCACACGAGTTCATATCTGCGAGATATTTTCCCAAATTAGTGGTAAAAAAAAAACTCGTAATTAGTCGTACGAGCTGCCAAACTTATTTCGCTTCAGCTCGTTTTGTTATTTATTTTTCCTTTCCGTGCGTAGGAATCGAAAAAAAAAAATCGATCACTTCCAGTGTCCAACGTTGTTTTTGTTTCGTTTTCTAGTGTTTTCTCAAACGGTGTATCATCACATTATATTCTTGCTGTGTGTCTGGTGCACGTGCACGTGCAACTGGTGTCGCACCGAAGAACGAAAGCTCCTTTAATCGTTTGATTTTTGCTAATTCATAAAGAATGCAACGCCCGGCAAGTTGGTTAAGGAGTGCTTTCGTGCGTTTCGTACTGTTCAGCTTGCTACCAGTTTGTCCTTTTGTTTTTGCTTTCATGCTGCACTACCTTTTAATGCTATCCCTTAGTTTGCCATACGAAGGCAAATCAAACCCGCTCTTCACGCTACAGTAAATGTTTGCTTCGGAAATCGGTGTTGAATTTCTAATTCATGTTAAGTATTAATGTTCTTACTACCTAAGCAGATCCGATGATGGATTTGTGGTGTCATGATACGAGCGCTGTCCAACGTGTGTTATTGTTGGGGTAACTCCGTTCCAATTTTGACTTCGATGGCTCAAACAAGCACAAAATCTTTCCCTTTTCCATCATCCTACTTATATTGCTGCTTTGCTTCGCTAATCCTTTGCTTAGGCGTTTAGGGTTAGTAGATGGTGTAAGTGTGCAAAGAACGCGGCGCTGCTATTGATGCTATTTGATGTACGAGTATCGTCGTCAGGGTGACCAAAAACGTCACTGAGATTTCATGCTCACTAGTTTCCGCGATCGGGCCCGCGCTTCGTGACGCGTAACCGTGTACTCGAACCAGAGAATGTTCGGTATGAGGGTGGTATCTCGCAATAGAAACAATTCCGACACACGCCACAGCACCACCATGGGAAAGTAGGGTGTGAGGACGAAGTGGGTTAGCAGAAACCATAGCGCTCCCATCACTGTACCGACGAGGGCACCAATCAGCACTTGGGAAAGTGTATGGTACAGTAGATAGATCCTACCGAAGCAGACGAGAAACGCTGCCGTCCAGCAAATGGCAAGCACGAGCAATCGTACGAGCCGCTCGAACCTTGCGCTATTATTATTGTTTATGTGATGCAGTCTGTGGAGAAGAACGACGAGAGCACCGGTACCGGGTTAGGTTAATCGAATGACCTACTACTTCAATCATCAAATGCACATACCTTATAAAGATGAACAGTAGTACGTAGGTGGCAAAAAAGCACATAAACTGTGAGTGCGATGAAGGCATGCCATACTCAGTCCAAATTTGGGCCCGCGACATCGGACGTGGTTCTTTTATCCAGTGCTTTAGCAGGATGTTGAAACACTCGTTCACTAGCGTCCCTAGAAAGAACACGATGGTGTGCAGATCCCGTCGGAACAGTATTAATGCCACGAATCCAGCACCGATACCAAGTGGCGCTAGACTTATCCATGCTAGCAGCTTTCCGATAAGATCACCTGAGGAAAACCAAATCTCCGGATTAGAGTTGGGAACCAAACATGCCACCGACCAATATGCTTACCTTTAGGGTATTCTACCAGCGTCAGTGTTATGGGTTGCCATTCCGTTGCTATGTTTTCGTCTACCGGCAGAATCGGTTCGTTCGGGAGTAGCATATCAGGCGAGGACATCTTCAAGCTTGGTTTCTAACGATGATGTGACATTGGTTCAGTGTGAATGGCGAAGAATAGATGATCACTACCGGTACCGGTATAAGGGTAGTTTTAGCGGACCACGTTATTACCCCGCTTATGGTGTTTAATGGGAGCAGGATATGGGTTCGAAGATTGATTAAGGCAGTTGGGGAATAATGAATAAAGCCCCTGGTTTCACTGCGAGACTGCTGAGCTCGTCCTGCTCCGGTTGTGGTTACTGTTCCTAAGCCCTGACAATGGTTTGTACGTGTAGCGACACCATTGCAACTCTCGGATTGTGTTGATAGCAGTTCTGCAGTCGTTTCACCGTTAATACCGACGAAATATGCAAAACATGCATATATTAGAAGCGAAGAATCAGAAGTTGTGCAGAAACTGTTGGCAATGTTTTGTATGTGTGGCCACAAATGACAGTGCACAGTAGCTACAGTGCGGTCAAAAATAGGGTAATTTTTGGGAGAAATCACTGTCAATATCAGAATAAAAACGACATTTCTCAAATGTCGTTATCGAAGTGCATTCACCAAATTAACTTTAAATTTTCTTGTGTCAGGTTTTTATTTTTAAATGTTGTAGATATAAATTATCGTAATTACTGAAAAAAATAGAAAAAACGGATTGAAAGGTAGTCAACCACTGTGTTAAAGTGATTGACAATGGAACTTGAACAGGGTGTTGCATCGATGATATTTTTTAATAAATATAAAATAATAGAAATATTGGCCTGCTTTTTTACAAACTAGTTCATTCTACAAATGAAATCGCCTTACATACGTAATTATAAGTATTAATAAATAATAAATTGTCTTCCATTATTTGCTTATGTAAGCTTTATTTTGATGTCTGTTTTCTCGCTTTTGCCAGCTCTATAATTTTTGGAAATTCCCAACGCCAAATTCTTTATGGCGACAGCCCACAGTGCAAAGCGCCGGATATGGGTCCGTGGGTCTACATCGCAACGTCACGAACTTCAGATCTTTCTTTCCGGTGAGGCTCTTCAGGTGGACGCATCGTAGTTTTTATTAGTTGGACTAAAGTTTTCTCCATCTTCCAACAAAAATGAAAATCTGGAAGGATGTATTCACCGGTAAGTTATAGAGAAGGCCCCAACACACGTTTTGGGTATGGAGTGTCGATGAATTTAAGTGATTTCACGGGGTAAAACAGGCCGCCAAAGTAGTTACCAGAAGCCGCTTGTGTTGCTGCGTGAAGGCGATGCCCTGCGTGACAGCAATGGCGTATGTGTGTACGTGTTAAGTCCATAGTTGGTAGAAGAATTCCATTTGCAAGTTGCTAGGCAGAAATGCCATCGTTGAGATGGTGTTAAAAATGACTGAAGGCGACGATATTGTAACTGCAGATATGTTAACCCCTTCTCAAGTGTGCTGTCCGCAGTGCGTCCCCTGAACAAGTATCGAAAACGTAAACAAAAGGATACGAATCGATTTTGAGGTTAGGGGTCATCGTTCGCGGCACTTTTTTTCGCTCCAGCGGATGACTCAGCTTATGGCGGAAACACTGATGCGTTTTCCTATGTTTTTCCTTTGCTATTTCCAGGGGACGAAATGTTCTCCGACACGTACAAGGTGAAGCTGGTGGACGATGTCATGTACGAGGTGTACGGAAAGCATGTCTCCCGCACCATGGGCGATGTACAGCTGGATGGTGCCAACCCGTCCGCTGAGGAGGCCGACGAAGGAACCGAATCGGCCACCGAAACTGGTGTGGATATCGTCCTGAACCATCGTCTGGTGGAAACTGGATTTTCCGACAAGAAGCAGTTCACCACCTACCTGAAGGACTACATGAAGAAGTAAGTGTGCGGGTTTTCCCCGATTTGCAATGCGCGTCTACGCCATCTTTATTCGATTAGTGCCCATAGAATGATGCTGATACCAAATATTTCACTCTATCTTCAACAGGCTTGTTGCCCGGCTTGAGGAGAAATCCCCTGGCGAGGTGGAAGTCTTCAAAACTAATATCAATAAAGTGATGAAGGATCTGCTAGGTCGGTTCAAGGACCTGCAGTTCTTCACCGGTGAATCGATGGACTGCGAAGGTCTGATCGCCATGTTGGAGTACCGTGATATCGATGGCGATTCCGTGCCTATTCTGCTCTGCTTCAAGCACGGTTTGGAGGAAGAGAAGTTCTAAGGGCGCGACGAGAGTCTGTGTGTACGTTTTGTTGAGGCAGATCAGCATCGTTTATATAATTTCTGTTCAATTTGATTTAAGCTTTCATTGACACCCCGCGAGATACACAGCATCCTGTAAAAGAAGACTTATGACTAAACGGTAGCGTTATTTATACTGAGCGCAGCGTGCGGGATTTTTTCGTGACGTATAGTAAGGTTAGAACAATAGAGAGAGAGTGTGTGTTGCAGGAGGGACAGGTTGAGACTTTTAAAATTACCGTCAGCATTTAATTACGGCCCCCACACAGGGAAGAAAGTACTATTTTTGTGACATTTCCAACAAACAAGATACGGATGAAAAATCGGTGCAAAATCGCTATCTACAATCATTTACAATTGTGTGTGTAACTTACCAATACTCACGTAAAGTTTGCAGTTACGTTATCAACTTTTCGGTAGCACGGTACCAACAATAGAGGGAGCAACACGCGCAAAGAGAACATCAGCAGGCAGTTGCGTGTGAGATAGAAGAATAACCAGCATTATAGGCATCATGACTGTTTTTGGAAGGTGGAGAAAAACCAACACGATAATCTTCTGTCCTTGCAAGATTTTACAGCTTTCTGGAAACATCAAAAATCATGCATGAAAACTAAACATCCAATAAAGAAGAAAAGATCAATCGTAACAACTGAAACGAAATGTGGTTCTGTTGATGCTTTCGACATTCCCCGGCAGAAGATAATGCACATTGATGCTTGAGGTTGCGCCCTCTGAAAAGCGATAGTGCAGCAAATCAACAGTTGGTTCAACCGTGCCTGCTGGCAAGATTATGCTACGACTATAAGTATCCGTGATGATGTTTTTTGTACATCACTGTAGTAAGGGTAGTCTGGCCGCACAGATGTTTCCATCGATTGATAATGTTATGTATATGTTTAACATGCTGTAGCTTGAAAAAAAAACAAATTTAACATTCTACTATGCAATTTTCAATCGAATGTGTGTTTTCATCCGTCTTTGCTCATGTCCAGTGAACGTTGCTTGAGGTGCAAACTTCAAAAAACACGCTCCCAACAAGAAAGTAAACAATGCAATGAGCGAGGTAGATTCCGTTGCGAAAGAATTGGATTTTAAATTAGTTGTGACGAAAAAAGGAAAGCAGCGTACGAAAATACGAAACAAGCCCCGAACACGGTGCAACAGTGTTCCAACCGATCCAGAACGCTCGAAAGAATTCTGCCGGGAAACAATAATGTGCGTATCCAACAGTCGATCCTCACAGACGGTTGTTTATTTTTGAGATGTGACATGTACCTTGTGTGATTATATAAATTGAACACATTTTCAGCAAGCAACTGCAGACGGCCGAGTCGGATATTTCACAGTCCGAGTTTTTCCGGGAGTGTTTGGAAATTATCCAACCGGTACTAATCGGTACAGAGAACATCGTTTGTCTTGGGTTAGGTAACTTTCACGAGTGTGCCACCGCACGGTATCAGCTAGCGTTTATTCGGTGTTTGCGGCAACAGACGAATCTCGACATCAGGGCACAATTTTTTGACCCAGTGTTTAGCCGATCGGAGGTGGAAACGTTGCGCACTCTTGGGGAGATAGTGCTGCACGACAATCTTGAAGGTAAATACAGTGCAGACCGCAGGACACTCTTCTTCCTGCCACACTGTCCGAAGCAGATCGTCAACAATTTGTTGTGGAAGAATTGGGATCCACGCCGTTTGGCGAACGTTGTACTCATTTGCAACAGCTTCAGCACAGTGGTGAATAATAACCCCGATCGCTTGCTGCGAGTCAACGCGGGTTACATTCTACGAGCGGCATATTTGTATCGGGAAGTTGCCCTACGAAACAGCTTTCGCTTTACGGACATATTCAACGATACCTCACTACACTATCTTCGTGACAGTGCACCAAACGTGCAAACCGATTGGGATTGCACTGACGAACCGTCGTACGAGCAGGACGATCTAGAGCTCATATCACGACAGGCTGTGGCAAGTCTTGAATTTGAGTAAACATCAATATCACCATGGCAACCGCTATTCGTGCAGCAAGTAGCAGTAGAACGCTGAAGCAACTGTTATCGGAACTGAAAGCCATTCGTTCCGGTGAAGGTGCTGGTGCGTATTCACTGGCCTCCCAGTACATCTTGGACCAGTATCGGCGTTTCGAAACGACGGAGCAGCAACACTGTCGTGCGAAGGAGGAACTGCAGTTTACTGCGGAAACGTATCACTGCTATCTGGAAAGCTTACGCAAACTGAAGGAGTTAAACGAAACCTATCGCGGTAAGGGTGAACGAAGCATCCGCGAAACGGCGGATATGGTAGGCTTTAAGTTACCGCATGATCCCAAGTAGATGTGTGTGTGTGTGTGTATTTATAGCATAAAAAAGAAACATAAATATAAAATACCTTAACGCGAAATAAGCAGCATTAAAAATCTATATCGTAAATGATCGTCTGGTTGATGTCATCGTCGTCTTCGCATGGTTCAACCACAATTTGATCCTTAAGCATTAGAGTACACTCGAACATATCCATTTCTTCCGGTTCATGTTCAACCTCTGGTTGCTCCGGTGGTGGAATGTCTATTGGTTCAAAAAAGAAGCTCATACGCTTCTTTTTACTTGCTCCTGTCGACCGTCCTAAGGATTGGTTCAGCTGTACACCAAAACCACTACCAATTGATGCGTTTAGTATGTCTCGTTTCAGAACAATCCGATGTTGGACGTTGCTAAGATCTTCCGTCGGTTCCATGGATTGCTCCAACGTAGGCAACAAGGCAACACTTTGGGACAATAGATTATGTAACGCTTTACTCCTTTTTTCCGTTTCGATGATTTGCATGTATTCTTCGAGTGCTTGCTGTAGATAGTTTGGACGACATAAACGGTCAATTAAAGCAGACGAATTGAAGGTATCGTTTGCGGTGCGATCTTCTGCGATCGCTTCCAGTTCGGCGGTGAAGTTAAGGAAATGGTCGACCGAATCAAACTCATCCTCAGATGATAGATTCAGGGTATTTGGTCGATTTTCGAAATCGCTTCCGCTGCTTCGTTCCTCCTTTTCCGTTGCTTTCTTTTTGTCCTTTGATTTTGCAAGAAAATCCTTTAGCGGAACTTGGGCTTTCACTTTCTTTGTTGGTGCTTTTTTCTTGGGTTTGTCTTGTCCATCAACTGTAGAAGGTCCTTTCTTCTTTCTACCCTTTGTTTTGCTTGTAAGAAAAGCTTCAACTAGTTCCGGATATGCATCCTGTACCAGATCATGCGGTTCGATAGTACTCCATAAGGATTCCAACGTATTGCCCGCCTCGGCCAGATACGAATCAATCTGTTGCTGTGGAATTAGTCCGCTGAACATGTTTTTTGCATCCTTCCATACAATCTCATAGCTGGCGATACCTTTTGGAGATCGTTTCTTCTTAATGTGATCCGGATCGAGGAATACGCTGGAACGTTTAATCGTCGGATGCTTTGTCACGTACACCTGCCAGCGTGTGAACAGTGGCAATAACTTTTGAAAGCAGTACAGCTCATTCCACTGCAGATAAGTGGACATACTTTTCTGAAATCAAGCAAACAAAAATGATTATTTTAACGATTACTATTAGTCCGTTGCAACGAGGTACTTACAATGAATTTAACTAAATTTGGCTGCCGCCATGATAAATCCAGGGCTGGCAATTCGCATGGTCTCTTAAGAAACTCATCTATGATCGGTTCATGCGGAAAGTCCGGATCTTTCAGCGCTTTCCGTTTAATATCCAGTTCAGTTTTAATGTTACATCGTTGTTGCTTCCAGCGCATTTCATTACAACCCGGCTTTGTCCTACAGTCCAAACATCCAGCCTTACGATGCTGCAGCTGCTTCCCAACGTGTCCACAATCGGAGCAAATGTTTTTATCCTCTGCTCGAATTTCCAGTTCCGTCAACCGATCGGCTGTTTTACGCCATGAGCGAATTTTAGGTAAAATTTCACCATTATCATAGCAGCCTATGAATCGTGTAACCATTTCCCTGCCCACACCCATAACACCCGCCGGACAGTAGTCGCACCCGGACAGCAGTGCCATAGCAACGATCTTTTCCTGTCCCAATCGAAGCACACTGGTATCGATTCGTTTCAAATCGTAAATATCAACCGAACCACCGCTTTGCGAGGCACAAAAGTTGCGAAACACTCGTACGGCACCGTACGCGAAACAATCCGAATCCTGGCTGATCACACCGTAGATGAGATTGTCCTGGTTCAGATAGGCACAGAGAGCTTCCGCTTCTCCGGGCGCTTGTACGCATATCAGACCCATAGCGCTTAACAGTTCCTCACATTGTTTCAGGACGTAGTGAAACCGGTTCCGCTTCTGTTCCACCGGTTTACCAGCCTTTTCTGTTGCGGCTGTACTGGACGAGGTCGCTTTATCGCAGTTTGCAATCTTCTTTGGTCGTGCTCCACGAAACTGCATCTGATTGCGCTTAACGATCACTCCATACTTTAATGCTGGTGCGGTACCTTCCAGCACAAAGACGGGTACGATTCCAGTTTGCAAAAGATAACATGTGCGAAAGAATAAGTTTCTACAAAAGGAAGGAACAGTTAATCAACAAATGCGGAATTTAGCAGGGTAAAGCTAGGGAAACAGACCTAAGGTAAAACCGCGGATGCACAAAGTAATCGACGACGTTCAAACTTTCGCACACCCAGCCGGAAAGATCGATAGCAACCACTTTATTACTCAATTCGAACAACGGCTTCCGCTCCATGTGAGGAGTCAGAAGATTCCACAGATCTTTTATGCCCATTTTTATCGCAATACGATTCAATTGGAATACATAGTTTTCTACAAAAAATTCACCATCCGGCAGTTCAACAAAAACACAACCGTTGAATTTAAATCAAGGTTGAGAAAGAACCTGGAAGTGATGGTGAATTTACGATCAGTGTGACGTTTCGTGACAAGGGGGTAGGACACTACATGAAGGAAAGATGAAATTACCCAATTTACGCCCTCCTTGCAGTTTTACAAGTCCACCGTGTGAAGAACTGCGATTGTAAAAATAGTTCTGTAATATAGAAGAGGTCATGTAAGCTGATTTATTACGGAAAGCTACCGAAAAACGGATGTTTCTATTCGATTCCGCATGCCAAGCTATTGGCAGCTGTCAAACTGTCAGATTGTGTAGATGCAGTGTCGAACATTGGAATCGAGGTGCGAGTTGTAAGCCAAAGCAGAGAGTCATCACGGGCAAAGGGAATGATTTCTCGTCCAGAAGAAGAAACTGTGCAAGATTTTCCATTCTAGCCGTTTTTCCCCGTGCCGTGTTTGAAATTCGCGATCCGGAAACGGAACCCGAAGGAATATCGCCATACCGTAGCCATCCTCGCTAGTGTGAAAGGCGAAAGAAAAAAGAGGTGAAAACGTCGCTCTCCAATTTCGTCCCAAAAGTGGCAAGTAGGGGGAAATAAAAAAAGGCAAACTCCAATGCTATTGTGCCCATCGTCGTTCCAGTGTGTCGTCAGTTTTCCGAATCGACATTAAACAGGGAAAAGAAATCAAATTTGTACTACATTGCTGGATATATGTCGATGCATTGCGTTGCTACAATCATAACGAAACCAATAGTGACTGTGTGGTGTTGTGGTGGGTCACACCGACACAGTGGGGGAAAACATATTTCCTACCACAAAACGATTATGTGAATAGTTTTTCCTCAGCAGGCCCCATTGCGCGCTGTGCTATTTAGGAGTGCGAGCGTGAGCGTGTGTTGGGTGCGTGTTGTGTATGTGCGTGCGCGGTGTGTGAACCGTGCATATTAGTATTGCGCGTGAGTGTGTGTGTTCCGTACATCGTGTATGTGTGTTTACCGCTGAAGCACACACATTGAAGAAAGCGAACAAATTGTGCATTATTCGGGGTGAAAATTGTGTCAAACGGTGTGTCGCAGGTGCCCAGCCAGGTGGGTGCACCAACGGGGGTGGGGGCGAACGTGCAAGGTGTCCATATTCAATAGGGAGTCTCTCTGTTCCACGGAACGGATGGTCGAGTGGTGGTAATCCGCTCCACTATCGATCACATTGTCGGTGTCACGACGAGGGAAGCAGTAGCCGCGAGCACACTGGGAAGTGAATCGTGTCCGTGTTTTGGGGCGGTTTATCGTGACAACAGCGATCAGAATCCCCCGGGTAGGGTGGCGTGCAGTTCCACTTGCAAAAAGGGTCGAGTAGGCCGAGGTGCCCGCACGGTGGTTAGCTAGCAAGTAGCTAGTGAGTAGTGAAAATTGTTCGCTAGTGTGTGCGCGCGCGACAGTGAGGAATTGCATTGGTTCGCCTTCGTTCTGTTGTGTGCGTGCGTTTCGCCTGCTGTCTGTGTCTCTGCTGCTGCTGCCGAAGTAGTGTGTGCTCTTTTGGTGCCGGGGTCTAGGGAGTGAAAAATAATGAGTCGCCATGAAGGTAATAAAATGAATTAAAGATCAATCTCTCAAAGCAAAAAAACAGGGGGCGCTTGGGCGAAAGAGCAAAAATTCAACCAGAAAGATGTTGGGGATTTGTTGCCATTCGTTGCCGTACGTTGACGGACAAATTCCCGGTGAGCATCGAGTGTGGGGAAAAGGGGAAACACACAACACACACACACAAACGCACACATCCATGCTCCCGAAAACATATTGTGCCGTTCTATGATCAAAGAAGGCGACGGAAGCCAGTTTGGTTTGACACGGTGGTTTTTATTTGTTTTTGTAAAACCAAATAATCGGAAATGGCGACGTTGTAGCGGAATGTCATTGTGCGTACAAATCCCGGCCGTTTCGATCGCTGGGTCCAGATCTCAATTACTACGCACTGGCAACCGGAACATCAGGCGGCTGGGTGCATTTTACTGTAATGACCTGGAAAGATGACCGCTTCTCTACCATCGATTCATGACCATTGCAGTGGGGGAACTGTATTGGAACACATGACGACACACAGCGAGTTAGTACTCGCCTACTCTTCTAGAGCAATGAGCGTGTAAGAGCGTTCTTTGTGCTAAATATAGCGGATTTTTTCCTGTGCACATACGGCTCTGTACTGCGGCTGATGTGTGGCCATCACCAATAGGAAGCATGTGTGTGGCTATCTGACTGACTCAATGTTTATCTCCCAGTACAAACGCCTCACTGTCGCGATGGTTGGCGTGCTGTGTAAAATAAACACCACGGATAACCCACCCGAGATCGATCGTTTCGAAATGGAATCATCGGGTGTTCCCCCGTTTACATACGAACAGCAAAATGGAATGGCAACAAACAACGCATCTAAACCTTGGCGTATCTTTAACCTCCGATTGTCTTCATCAAGCGATGGGCAAATGTACAAAGGGCATATGAAATTAATTAATTTTCTTCTTTACACCTATCTCACTTTCCGTCTTTTAGGGGTCAGCTGTGATTCGTGCTTGAAAAGTAACTTCCGTGGAAGGCGATACAAGTGTCTGATCTGCTATGATTACGATCTGTGCGCGAGCTGCTATGAGGAGGGCGCGACCACAACCCGTCACTCGACCGATCACCCGATGCAGTGCATACTAACGCAATCCGACTTCGAGCTGTACTACGGAGGTGAAGTGCTACCGGCCGACCAGCCACAGTCCTTCACCTGCCCGTACTGCAAGCGCATGGGGCTGAGCGATTCGGCACTGCTGGAGCATGTCAGCGCGGAACACACCGATACCGGGCTGGAGGTGGTATGTCCGGTTTGTGCCGCACTGCCCGGTGGCGAGCCCAACTTTGTGACGGATGATTTTGCACGGCACCTGAGCCTGGAACATCGGAGCGGTTCCCGGGATCTCATCTCGTTTCTGATATCCTTTTCAAATTGATTTATTGTAATAGTGGTTGAGACTTTCGATCATTTTCTTTCGAAGGATAATAATAATAATAATAGAAAGCAGTCGATGGTGAAACAGGGTGGAAAAAGGGGCGGTTGGTGGAGTATTGGTAGCTGCGCCGGGATAGGACCGATCCAAAATTCCATCCGGATCAATCCCCCGTAACAAGGACTGACTATCCAGCTAGAACCCAGAAGGTTGTTACGCCTACAAAAGAGAGAGAGAGAGAGAGAGAAAGAAAGAGAAAGAGAGAGAGAGAGAGAGAGAGAGAGAGAGAGAGAGTTAGAAAAGAAATAGTACTGGAATACTTTACCCTTGAGGTGTTCTAGAAGTACTACATCCCTCAACAACTCTTATTGGCTGTGGATTAGTATTGTTGGAATAGGGCTTTTATTTTGTAATATAAGTCGGAAACTACCAACCCGGAATAGGGACAGTCAATATTCAATCAACTGATAAGATAAATGATGCTAGAATGTCCAAGCTATTCAAGCATTTTTTTATTGATAATTACTATATAAACCATTTGCAAGAGTTGGAATATGTTTAAACACATTTCGTACTATAGAATTGACATGTTAAAGTCATCTATCGGTTACAGTAGAAATGTCTAAAATGATTGTCATTCGAAGGATGCGTATCAGTCACAACGATTAGTAATTTAAATTTTAACGAGAAAAGATAGCTGATACACAGTAAAACTACTAAAAACGTCACCAAAATATCAGGTTTAAATGAGAAGAAATATCTTCTGAGGCTTTTTGAGCTACTAATTGTGCTTATAAAGTAATTTTCCATATTTTTTTATCCTTTACCGTTGGGCATTTTCAACTAATCCATCATTGCTGACCAGAAGATATGATCAAAAGTCTCCTGTAATCAATCATTTCTTACAGCCGCAACGGATATAGCTATGTCGGTAATGTTTCCTTGACTAAAGATTGATCTCTCTGTCGTGCACGATGAACCGTCTGCGATCCGCCATGGAGGTGTTAGACGAATGCCCCACTCGGGCCGTGCACTTGGTGGCCCACGATCCAGGCGTTCCAATATGCACTTCAGCTCGTCCGGTGGCGGTCTGTCCACGCTGTCCCCGTCGGGCAGAGAGTCGGTTGACCCGATTGCAGAACTACTGCAGCAGCTGTCCAATGTTCGCCGTGGAGGCGCACCGCAACCATCGCAGCTGCAGCAACTACAAATGCAAATTCAGCTCGAGCGACAGCAAGTCACCGTAAGTGTGCTAGCGTTTCCCTAGTAGGCCAAGCTTAGGCAAAAGCAGACGCACTATTACTACCAATATTGTAAACAAAGCTCAGCTGATTTTGAATGAGATCTCAACCAAAGGGTAGAAAAGAATGCTGCAAATTTATATTTCCGCCCTTTTTTGTGTGCTGAACCGTGCTCACCTAGCTGTCTTTCTATCCGTCATCTATCTGTCCGTTCAGCTGGTGAAGCTGAAGGAAAAGCGTTTGTGTATTAAATTTAAACTAACTGCGCCGAAATGACCGAATGTGGGACGAATTCGCGCACCGAAAATTACACAACACACGGTAGTTGGGGGTGTATTGGTAGCTGGTACCGTCACCGTACGAATACCGAGCATACCTTTTGCAAACCCATCATCTGACGGCTATTCTATGAGGACGGTGGTGTGTGTTCGCGGGATCGGGATTTGCGATGCATTTAGCCACTGAGAAACTCGCCAACACGACCCGAGCGCGAAAACGTTTCGGTAGTATTTCCCTCGTCCTTACCATAAACGAAACGAAAAGCTGTGTGGCACGATGGATTTGCTTTGTTTGGAGCAGCAGCATTTGCGTTCCATCGTTTCAAACAATCGCGCTTAAAGTTGGCTTTGCAAAGCTCCTTCCAGCGGTGGTTTGGTTTTCCACCGCCTACCACAAATCGTGTTGGAATTTCGTTTCGTTGTAGTCTTAACACCGTAGTGCAGTTTAAGTTGTGCGACAACGCAGAGAAAAGAGGGTTGAAAGTGACATCGGGTCGCCACGGTGATAGAAGCAGCCAAATTCAAAATAGAGCATCATCCCCGCGCTCCTTCCAACCGTTCGGTATCGGTCGCGGACGAAAAGCCAGAACCAAGCCATTCGTGTGGGGACACGTTTTGGACGACGACGTCTCTTTTGCAATACAAAGCCACTCTGTTCCCTTCCATCGGGCATTTGCAAGCGCATTCCCCGATGCATTCCGTTGGCGGTAGCAGCAGTCGAGCACGTCGCAGTGTTGTTCCAGGCGCACACCTTCCTGCAATTCCTCCGATTGCGTTTTTGGTAGATTGTTAAGGGCAAATTCTGTCGTTGCATCTCACAAATAGTGTACTTTTTTAAGTTCATCATCAATACTACTACTACAGCTACTACTACTACATCTATAGCAATAGTAGTGGTGTGTTGGCCGTTCACACACAAACACACAACCAACATTTGTTTTCAACAAGCAAACTCCCTTCGTATCATTGTATGTTTTGTGGCAAGAAGCGCCCCAGCACTGTGGAGTACAACCGTGTCCGTCTTACGGCAGTAACATCGATAATCCAAGAGCCGTGCTCTCGTTTATCTATATCCTGTCTAGCTGCCTGTATGTTTATGTTGATGCTTGTGCGCGTATTCGTAACAACGTTGCCGTATCAAAACAGTGATACAGTCGATGCAATCAGAACAATGTACGAAACAATCATAGTGCACCTTTGGCGCCATCCATGGGCCATGCTTCTCGAAGTAACCTTTTTCTGTTACACGTTCCTCATTTTGTATGCCAGTTTATTGACCACGGTAATTTGTCTGCCTGATTATATGTTGTTCTTGGATGCTCTAATTATTTCGCAATCGGTCCAAAGTTGCCTAATTGACAAATGCTTGTTTCCCCACGGCCGTAATTTCATCTACCTTCTCGTAGTGTCTAACAATTTACGCTACGTTCCGAAAGGGCTAGTCTCTCTTCATCATCGCTCATCTTCATCGATTTATTGTTGCTAAAACATTCGCGTTCGCGGTAGCACGAACAATTGGCTAACGGAATTTTTCGGTGGGTTTCTGCTGCTACGCCTAAATTTAGAACATTATTGTATGTAGGATGTCATGCATTATTTTGCTTTAGGCTGGATTTTGCGTTGCTAGGTTTCGTCAACAAACAGTTCGGTTCGGTTCAAATACGCTATTGACGGGACCTGATTTTCGACAGGTATCAGCCATTAATGTTTAGTCTCTTTGGTGAGCGATGCACTAGCGTTAGGACCCTATGAGCTATAAAACGAATTAATTGGGAACTTAAGCGGAAAATAGCCTCTTCCCCGGTGCAGTAGTGTTCCGTTAAGTAATCGAAAACGTTAACTTTACCTATCTGTTTTTTTTCTTTACTCGTTCCAAGGCCGCTCGTCAACAGTTGGAACGACTACCAAGACGACAGCAGCAACCGGCCGTCGTGTCCTCCGCCCCGAACGCAACCGGTGTCAACAACAATGCGATCGGTGCGACACAAGCCAATCCGAACCATACAATCATCACACTGAACGCCGCCGGTGGACGCGATGGACCGATCGCAGCATCCTCCTCGTTGCCAATGGTGTCTACCGGTGTCGGGGTTTGCAATGTACCGGGTTCGGTCGGAAGTGCCTCCGGCGCCGGTTCCAGTGCGCAACAGTCGCAGTTTCTGATGGCCCGGTTCATGGTGCCCACCATGGACGATGCCGAGCAAACACAGCTGGGACGTGATAGAGCGGACAGGTAAAACTGGAAACGTGACGAATATGGTGCATCAATCTAACCGACTTTTACATTGCAGATCCCAATTTGTTCAAGCTTTAATGTTATCAACCATCGCAAACGTGCAGCCGTTTAACAAATGCGCCGACGAGGAGCTGTCTGATGAGTTGAGTTCAATGAATTTAGGCATTGGTGGTAGTACGTGCAGTACCGTTAACAGTAGTGTAAAAAGGCCAGCATCGGACGACGGTGCCGAGACGGGTGAGCTGCTGCAGGATGGTAGTGGCAGCGTTGGTGCTACGGACAGTAACTACGGCAAGGAGGATGGAAATTGTGATAGTTTCAAGCTGGGTGCCGATTCCGCCAACGGGGGCACGAATGACGATACACCGAACATGATGCATCCGTCGTCTCAGCAGCATCCGTTGGGCCATCGTGGCGGGCACGGCGGGTCCGGCAAAGCGAAAGGTGGTAGCTCGACCAAGTCGGGCACCGGAGGAGGGGGAGGTGTTGGTGGCCCAGTTGAGCGCAGAGCGTCCCGCCAAACTCCACCGTCTGGTGGTGGTGGCGTTGGCAATAATGCGGCCAAAGCCCGCGAACTGAAGCAAGCAAACTCTTCGTCAAACACTTCCACGTCGGTGTCCTCGAGACAGCAGCACCACGTGCCCGACTCTAGGTAGTGTTGTTTGGTTGGTAAAATGATATAAGTTATTTAGCAAACATGAGCCAGCATGGGATGCAGCATAAAAAAAACGGAAGCAGCAGCAGCAGCCGTAGCAACAGTAGTCACACAAACAAAAACCAACATTATCTATTTGTCCTCTTAATCCATTGAATAAGGTGTAAGGGATGAGATGATGGCTAAAAATCGGAATGGTTCCGCACGACTGTAAAGGAAATAATTTATAGGAAGAGTAGCTACGAGAGGCAGGGACGAGAGGGGAGGGTGTAAGCAGCAGCAGCAGCAGCAGGATACCACGGAGTAGAATGGAATGATGCGTCGGCCTCGCCTACAGGTGTGTTTGCGTGCGTGCATGTGTGTGTAAAAACGTAAAGCCATGCGATCGAGCCCGGTAGTGCTGCAAAACAAAACGTAAAAAAATTATTATGTGTGATCACCAAAACAAAATGGCAAATAGAGAATGTTTTTGAAATTCAGCGAAAGCAAATTACAGAGAGCCAGCACTACTTGATAACGTTACAGAGAAGCATATAGAATTACACATACAGCTCGCGAACTATGGGAACCGAAATTCGGATATAGGAAATTCATGCCACAACAAGAAAACGGACACATGAACTAAATACAGCTATCTTTGTAATAAGGGAATGGAAAACCGAAACATGGGATACGATTTAGTGCAGGTGAAAAGCAGAATGTGGGAGGTGATTTTTGCAGGGCACAGAAATCCTTCGAAGGCAGTGTTGTGCGCTTGTAGATGGCAAGACGATGGTCACGCTATCTTTCAATTCAAACCCTTTTAATCCATCCATCTCTGTTGCTCATTCGCGCTTGTACAGTGAAAACAATGCAAATCTTTCAATTTTATGTCCTGCAACCCACTGTTAACGGACACGGTTTGTTTGGTTGTGTATTTCTTTTGCGATGAAATAATGTTTATAAATGTTTAACTTTGTTTTATTTATTTTATAATTTTCACTGTACTTGAACTTACATTAGTTAGCACCATGCAAAATAGACTAGTTTCCGGTAACTTCACATATAAAAACGAAGAGCGCTATAAGATTATGTGTTTTGAATTTAACGTTGCGATACAGATACGTAATCGTTGCGATTCCGATTTGGCTAACCAAACACAGACACACACACACATTTTCGATCGAACATTTGTGCGGATACTTCCTATTCTTTGGGATTCTGAGCATAATGCATCTTGGTTCGTGTTAGTATACCATGTCTGAGTAAGGACGCAGTTTGTGGTTTAACAGATGATGGCTAAATCATTAATCACTGCGCAAATGAAATCATACGACCCAAAAGAAGCACCATGCCAAGCTGAGATAACCTATAAGCTTAGCACTAGTAATAACCGTGAATTTATGGACCTGAAGTCAGGGCGGCAGTGTCGAGAAGTGTTTGTGTGCAAGACACGCAAGTGATCGAGATATCGTTCGCGAAGAGAGAGAGAGAGAGAGAAAGAGGGAGCGAGAGAGAGAGAGAGAGAGAGAGAGAGAGAGAGAGAGAGGCCATTCATAGTCGTGTTTGTTGGATATTTCTTAAAATTTCGGTTAGAATTGCATTACTTCATTACAAATGGTCCACGTACTTTGTGTGCACTCCCTGAAAAAAAATGAGAAGCACCTTGTGGCAACCCTTGTAACGGCAGACACGCAGAGACAGTGAAAAGCAATTGCACATCCATACAAGATATAACAACATCCCATATGTTGCAACTTAGTTTAATTTCGCTCGACTGATTCATCAATGGGAGAAGATTCAGCTTGTACACGATGTATGCTTTATTCGAATTAGTTCGTAAAAGAGACCGCAAACAGTTCTACAGTAAAAGACCGCATGTGTACATTTATAATTTTCTTCGTTTATTCCGTTGGAGTTTAGTTTGGCAAGCATTGGTTTCATTGCTCAGAATCAGAACGTTTGCTCATGTTTTTTTCTTTGTTAATATGTTTTTTGGTTTATAGGTGATCAATGGTCGACTGTAAAGCCAAACGGGGTTCGTCGGCATATGCGGGCCGGTTTTTTTCATTTTTGATACTATATTCCCTGCTGAATTCATACACATGGTTCTGACAACAACAACAAAAAAGTATATTTATCTAGCGCTTGTATAGAAATTTAAATTTTAAAAACAATCGATAATTACAACAACAAAAAAACAAGTAATATTTCAATGTTGAAAATAAAGCAAGACATAGAAAAAAAAGTACTTGTTCGTCTCTATTTGTTTTATCTACAATGTCTCATGCTAAAGCTTGAACTGAATGGAAGTATTCCGAACAATAAGACATAAAGTTTTACTGCATTTTCAAGCATTGAATGAATTTTTACGACAGGTTGTCGATTTTTCGCTTATTTTCTCCGAGCGTTCCACGACGCCACGGTGGATCATTCCTAACCAAGGGTGTCGAACCATTTTTCATACATATCTCGGCAAAACTATGAGAGATGGAAAGTGTATTTGCTCGCTAAAAGTACATGTTTTGGTGCCAAACATGGAGAGGCTTTTGTAATTAAAGCGTATTCATTTCTTTGTTTATTAATTATGATTTTACGAGAGAAACATGATTCCTAAAGCTTTAAATTATGACCGTAATTGTGCATGCTACTATCACGAAAGCTCACTGTCCATGTGCTCATTGGGTTTTCCCCCGGTTGGACAGCTATTTGACAGTGGAAGCATTACGGCTGCTGTCAAAACAAACGAAAGTGTCGGTCAAAACACCGAGTTTTAAAACCAGGAAAAAAGGTAAATTTAACTAATATATTGCTAGGGTTTGTGAGAAAAGGTGCGTAAAAACTGCTTCTCTTTTGACTCGTAACGATCAACCGGTCCAAAAAGGGTTCGCACATCGCGAACATTCCATTATCTCCATAGATGGTATAATAGTGCTAGTAGGGGGCTAGGTTTGTCAACATAGTTTATGGAAATATCGTGATAAGCAATGTAAAGAAAAGATAAATTCAAAGGGAAAGTTTGTTCATTTTTGAAGAAATGGGTCGTTTTACGTAGTAAGAACATCGTATCACCACACGTCACTCTTTGCTCTCTTTCGAAACCCTCGCTTTAGCGTTAGTTCCTCCAACGATGGTGAAATGTACATAAATTATTAGCAACAACATCGCGTGCACAGCTCTCTCGCTGATCAATATGAGTCACTCGCTACATCTTCGATGCTCGTGCTAGAGAATCACCGTGTCTTGGAGTGTCCTTTCGCTTTATATCGACTGACCGGACGGCGACGACAGGTAAGAGGATGGGGGGAGTGCTGTGATGTATCCAAAACCCAAGGTCTTGTCGCTAGTCTTGCGCGACCGGCTACGCACTTGCTAATGAAAGTGATAATATACATTGCAGACATAATGTACCCGCAAAGCAACGGTCAATTGGATTGGAACGAACGATTCGATACGGCTGTAGATATCGGTAACGGCGGAAGTGTTTTCGGTGACAATGGCGATGTGTACCGACGATTTCAGGACATCGACGGTGGAAGTAACAGTTCGGCCAGTAACGATACAGAAAGCACCACCCTGCTGGATGAAACGTGCCGCAAGAACGAACGATTGTACGATATTACGCCAAAGGATCGAGGTGACCGACACAGCCGTGGTTCGACCAAGAACAAATGCTTCCTATGGATTATTGCCTTTTGTCTGATTGGCATCGTGGGCTTTGGCATCATACCGAACAACAACGACCGGGGACGCGTTGGTAAGTAGCCTTTTTCTTTCGCATATTCGTAAGCAACTCGTAGAATGGCACGTACAAGAACAATCTTTATACTTTGCACTGACCATTCATTTGGGTAGTTCATATTGGTTTCATAGCGAATGGTATACATTCTCCACGACCAGTATGGCAAAAGTTGTTACCGATGGACCACATCGAAACTAGCTTCACCCGATTGCGCACCCACTGTTTGCGCTGTGTGTGCCCGCAAATATTACTTTGGCCTCGAATGCTGATTGAGAAAATCATTGACATTGCTCAGTCCGCGCGGGTTTTGATCGGCAAGGAATAACAACAAAAACCCAGCGCGAAAGTATGCGATTTTTCGTTCGGCAAGTGGTCCGATGAAACACGCGCACGCAGCGGCCATTACCCTCGCGTCTATTAGGGGCTGCCGATTGAGGTGAATGCTATGTTTTGGCTAGACGGTTCGACATTTGCAAGTTTTGAATATGCAAATGTGTTCCATCTTCAACGCACCATCGCGGCTCGAAACATCTTCATCGTCATCATCACTGAGTTCGGCTCCGTTGCTGCTGCTGCTGCTGCTCGGCCATTGTTCCGCTTTGGGTACGATCGTGGAGTCCTGGAGCCCTGCTGTGGTAGCAAGACGGTCGGAAAACGAAGAAGCACAAAAATGTTCTGCAGCAGGTGAAGCAGCAACAGGAGAGCGAAAAAAGGGAGAATTGAATTCAACGAATTTCAATTGATTCAATTGGCGAAATACGAGCATTGTTCCGAATTAGCATGAGCATGGGAAGGTTTGCTCAGAAGAGTTATATATAGTTGGACGCCGAAAATGGGCTAACTTTTTGGGACATGTTGGTACATGTTCGGAACCTAATGTCGTACCTTTGCTGGTGGGAAACCGAACGAGACTACTGCAATCTGTTTCTTCTCGCTGTAAAATAATCAGTTGCAGTTGTACTTGTCACAGTTGGATAGATAAATCAATATGTATAACACCGACTATTCCCGCTTTCCCAACGTCCCATTCGAATTCTACTCCGATCGTTTGACCTTCCCAAGTTCCCCGAAGCGGTACCGATTATAAATAGCTTGACCTAACTTACCTCAAATGCTGGAAAAAGTAAGCAAATACTCAGCAAAACGATGTTTGATTGGTTCGTTTAGAGGCTGTACCGATGTAGATTTTCAGCTGCGCGCACACCCACAGGAAGTGCCATCAAACAAATGAATTTGAAACCAATTCGTTGATAAAACTGCGTTCCCTCAAATCATTGCGATCGCCCGATTAGTAATCGGCCAATTGACGACCGAAATGGGTTGCTCGGGACGCGGGACGTGCACTCTATCTCTATGAGCGCGTTGATGCCGGTCCTTGCCCGCGTACCACGGGCCACCATGTCTATTTATCACCCGGTTCCCGGTTCGCGTGTCTATCAATGAACGAATCTATTGACGCTTGCCAGCCGCCGCAGCACGAACCGTTCCCAACGTTGTGTTCCACGAAGGCATGAATGAAGAGCGTACCGCCGAGCGAAACGACGTTATGACGTTTTCGGCACGCATGTTTGATAGATTGTTTAAATTTGCCTGAGGGCATTCCCCAAAAGTGTGCGCACGCGATTAGAATTTATGCGTGTACGCACCACCCTAACGCGAAGGAACGCACATGTGTTCCGGTGCGGAAAGATTCCATCGATCGATGCCACCAATATCACCGCCACCACCATCTCATCATCAGGTGCCTTTGCCGGCCATGTCCAATGTGACATCTCGTGAAGCAGAGGTCAATATGTTCCCTTCCCTCCGGGGTAACGGGCGTTGATTGGAATCAATTTAAAACTTTTTAATTTTATTGATACCATTTTGCACACCACTGATTTTTCGATGTGCGCCCGTATGGTGGTTTCACGTTTTCCTTTCACCGCACCGGGATAAACGGTGGTCGAAGGAAGAGGCGCCATTCGGATGCCTGTATGGAATGGGGCGCGCAACACCGATCGGGCGTCACGTCGACGACAGTGAACTGCGGCGTATAATATTGCACCGAGCGAGCATTCGGCGCTCTGGTGCATGATGATGATGATGATGCACACATGCGGCGCTGTGGGGTCAAATGAAGGCATTGAAGCGATGAAAGTAGCAAACAACAGAAAAAGACCCCCTCTTTCCCATTCATCTCGCCCCTGCCCCCTCCGCCTCTTTTGAAGCACCCGAGAGATACATCACAACGGGTCCAAGGTTGGTGCACCATCGCCATCGAAGATCCTCCCGCCCTCCCAGTACGATCAATTGAACCGAAAGCATTGCACGGTGCAGCGAAGGGTAGGACGAAGGACCCGCTGGAAAGGGAAAAACGGGGTAGAATGATCTGGTGTGGAACGGCGCAGTTTTCTCAGATGGAGGATAATTAGTTTGTATCGAGCACACGGGTCCAATACACCAACTGTTGATATCGTCACCATCTGCAGCAGCATCGCACAGGAGGATCATCGCATTGAGGCAAGAGAAAGAGAGAGAGAGAGAGTGAGAGCGCGCACTCGATTTGCAATGTCCCGATCGTACAACATTCCTTCGCTCATCGCTTGATTCCGATGTGCCAACGACAGTTGAACGTTCACTCGATATGCTTTACGTTCATCCGGTATCGTCTTTGTTTGTCGTTCGTGATGAAGACACTCGAGTGTTAATGAATGTTGATCGATTATTCAGAAGGAAAACTTTTATTTCTTACTTCTCATTTTGTGAGACGACATTGTTTGCCACTTGGCGGGTTTACAATCTAATTCTTACAATTAATCTTAGATCCAAGCCGCATAAATGGTCAACAAAATGGTCATACCTAGGGACTACATTCCCAACTGCTCTGGTGGAATCATGAATCTTTTGAGAGTCGGCTCCTGATTTGGTTTGACCCCTCGCTAAAGATTCAACTGAATGAGTCCGCTCGACACTATTCTAAATCTATAAGTTATAGTAAGTGTAAGCAACTAGCATACACGACAACCCAGGGCATTATTCTCGGGAAGACAGACAAAAGTAGAGAATAAGGAAAATTATAACAATTAAATGGCAGGCCTAGCCCTCTTGAGGTACCGATTAAGAAGAAGACATACGACGTATGAGTCATGATCATGAGGCAGAATGGTATGAGTGGCATACGATTTCGTAAACTCATTTAAGAAAATAATGGTTCCCTGCTTAATTACTATTAGAATTTTATAGAAAAATTAGAAAGTTTGAACTTATCGCTTCTATAATGTTTTTAGGTAGGTTCCAAGGGTTGGGTGTTTAGTCAAAATCCCTGAGGGTTATGGTTCGGATGGTGGTGTATTTGGTATCGGCTCCGGTTGCAGGACCGATCTAAATGCTCATCTGGACCAATCCCCCGCATGCAGGATTGATTATCCGGTTACGGGTAAATAATGTTAAGGAAAGCCAGAAATTGCAGACCTGGTCCTCTTGACGTTGTTGTCGTTAAAGAAGAAGAAGATGGTTTGAGTTCGACCCGCTGCAACTGTGATTTTGTGACTTAAGACGTTTGTTTTTGTTTATTTTATGACGGACGGCCTTAGCGGTGTTGCTTATTACTAATATTATGTTCTTTATTAACACAGTTATCATACTTTACTACAGTACCGTACTGCATGCGGCACGATAAAAATCTTTCGCGCCAAACAGAAACGTTTCAAATGAACACCTGCACGGATCTCAATCGGACAGCACAAAAGCGGGATGAATTGTTCATTCATTCGAACGGGAAATTTGTTCGACAAGACTGTCGTTGGCAAAGCGTAATCAAGCCGGCCGCGTCCACCAATTGGAATACCGCGCGAGGATCTTCCCTGGAGAGGATGAAGCATGCGCGTGCACGCGCGCGTTTTGTGTTGCTTGATTGTTTCTCTCTTTGCTTACCACCATTTGTGCATGGCTGGGAAGCATTTTGCATCTGGCCAGGGCGACTGGCACGACTGTGGTCGGGGAGAAGAAGACGCGGTGTGTGTGTGTGTACGACGAGGCCAGGGATTTTGCACTTTGGGGCGGTGTCCGTTCGGTTGACCGAAGCTTGTTGTGGGGCAGATTTTTGTGGGCAAAATGTGGGGTACACACACTCGTTTCAATTGAGCATCGAGCTGGCTGGACCGTTCCTGACGGCCAGCTTCGGGGGGTTAATTTTTATTGGCGCGCGAAAACCCGAGCCAGTATCTGTTTGGCGTTGGTTGAAATTGGGTTGAAGCTGTCCATCGTGGCATACAATGGGAGTGTTGGTGGAATGGCGTCGTTTGGTGGTTGGCAAATATGTTGTAACGTACTCCGACACAAGTGTTCCGTTCGGTGCCGTAAGCGTTTTTTGTTTGTTTCTCACGGATTCTCACGGTGATTTTGTCGCTACAGGTACCATCGCTGGATGGGGATTGAACACGTCGAGAGCCACGATCGGCTATGTGCTTCCGTACGAAAACACCACACTGATCGATCCGCTGAATGTGTGTACCACCGAGGAGCGTTCCGGTCTGGTGGAGGAAAGTGAGAAGGTGTTCCTGCTGATCGTGGTCTGTTCAGCGGCTCCCAACTTTGAATCCCGCCAGGCGATCCGGGAAACGTGGGGCAAGGGACGCGACTTCAACTATGCCCAGTTCCAATCCCTCCATGAGCGATTGCATGGTGAATATCTGGACCCGAAAAGAACCGTCGGTCCGGAGCTGAAAAAGTACCTGTGGCAAATGGCTGAAGATGATGAGTCCTTGGCTACTTTAGCTACGGAAGGCAATGTAAGTATCACGCACGAGATATGTTTGTCCGTACGGAAACGACTGATCGCACACCACTGTTCCGTCCGTTTCAGAATGTTCACGTGAAATCCAACTCTAGTCACAGTGAGAGCAACGCGAGCAGCTTTGCGGGTATGATATTGAGCGTGAAGGTAGTGTTTCTCGTCGGTCAATCGGAAGCTGACTACGTGCATCAACGCCAGCGATCAGCAATCCCTTCCGCCGGTGACAGCGAAAGCACCGTGAAGAGAAGCGCGATCGTACAGCAGGCGCCGACTTCGGCGGGCACTGTCGCGTCGCTTCCCGGCGCGGATCCATCGCGCAACCCGTCGGATGGTACGGGAACGTCACACAGCTCACTGTTCCCCAGTGGCGCAGACGTTGATCCAGCATTTAACGCAGCTAGCAACGAAATGGTGGACGAACTGCAGCTGCGAATCGTAAACGAAAGCGAAGTGTACGGTGATATTATACAGGAGAGCTTTATAGATAGTTACAATAACCTGACGCTGAAGACGATCATGATGCTGAAGTGGGTTACCAACAACTGTGATGGCAAAGGTGAGTGTGTGCACGATCGCTAGCGGGTGATGGTCCCCCCTCCCATTCCTGTGAATATGATGTGCGGGTTGGGATTAGATGTAAGTTTTGAGCAGCTTGATTCGAGTGTTTCCTGGAGTTCTTCTTGCTTTCCGGCTGTTTGGCAATGGTTTGCAACAATCAACGGTGTGTGCGTGTGTGCTAATGCGAATGGCCGCAGGAGTCCGCTTGTGTACCAGCTGCTAATATTGGTGTATTGTTGCTTTACGACGTTGTGTGCCCGTTTTTTTTGTATGTTTCATCCGTTATCCCCTTCATCGTACCTTCATCGTTCGGTAGAACCGCAAGAGGAAGATCGCCGTCCGGCGCATGATCAGAAGCAGTATTTGCTGTTTAAGTTGGAAACGCGTGAGTATAGCGGTGACATAGAGGCTCGGCTGATGGTGTACGTGCACGGTGAGGAATGGCTGAAGAATAACATTCGCCAGGAAATGGAGGCAAGGCAGGAGCAGGAAGTAATGTTCACCGTGGGAAAGACTGGTGGCAAAGCGGGCGGGGTGATTGAGCACGCTCGGAAAGAAATCCCGAAGGGTGCTGGGCAGTTCGTTCAGTTCAACGTGACGGATCTGGTGCTGGAGTGGTTCAAGGAGCGTGACCTGGGCTCGGCACGTACCAGCAAGTACATCGTGATAGAAACGCTCAACGATCTCGCCCGGAAGCTGGTAGTGAACAGTCCGACCGAGTCGAAGTTTGTAAGATCTTTGTTTTAATTTAATCCCTTGCTTAATTTTTACTTTTCCTTTTATTTTAACAAACAGCGTGTATGGCAACCGGGGGCATATGTTTCGCGATGTTGGTCTTTGCACAGGAGGGTGGCAATTTGGTGTTGTGTCTAATGCTTTCTCATTATTGTACATTTAGCATATTCTAACGCTTACCTTGGGAACGAATGGGTCGTGTGCGATTTTCTTTTATCCAATGTCTTTATTGCAGTAAAATTTATCATGAAGTGTGATGATGACACCTTTGTCAACGTACCGAACCTGCTGCACGTTCTGCTCGGTGGGACGGTCCCCCTGTACAAAGCGGCCATATCGTTCTACGACACCAACACGGTGGCGGTGAAATCGCCCAAAAACCGCCTCGTCGAAGGGAAGTACCTGCTGACGGGGTTTCTGTTCTGTGACGCCAAACCGATCGGTGACACCGCCAGCAAATGGTAAGTATCGAATGGTATCGTGTGTTGAAGAAATTACCACTACATTGCGCATCGTTTGCTCAGGTACTCACCGACGTACATGTACGATAAGGAGGTGTATCCGAACTATCTCTCCGGCACGGCATATCTTATGAACTTTGAGACGGCAAAGTTACTGTACCGGGCGAGCCTATCGACGCCGATCTTCCACCTGGAGGACGTGTACCTGACGGGCATTGTGGCGGACCGGGTGAAAATTCGGCGCAGGCACCATCCACTGTTCTTTTACTCTTACACCAAAGACTTGTGCGCCCTGCGGGGCATGATCTCCCAGCATCAGCTGCAACCGGGTGAAATTCGTACCGCGTACGATTACATTACCAACAGCTCGATATTATGCAATGGGCCAGAGAAACGATTCACCGTTGGTCAGCTGAAGTTGCAGCAGCGTAAAAAGTGTCAATGATGTCGTAAGCGTGTGGCCGTGCCATCTGGACGGTCCAGGCGCTATCGCCAGTTCTTCTCAATCTGGTGATACGAACTGCTGTGCGCGCATCTTCCAATCGATACAGGTCGTGCCAGTTTCTAGAACGTTAAGCACAACCCCCCAAGAAAACTCAATTGTTTAATCCACCGATCTATGAACGCACATGACAGGAAAAAGGAGGCAACTTGGTAGAAAATACGAATGAGAATGATCTTTTGCACACAAATTACAGCTCGAAACGCACAGCCATTTCAATTTATCCCAGAATCTCGTTTAGATGATAGAACAATGCACAGCAACAGGTTAGAAAATGGAGAGAGAGAGAGAGAGAGAGAGAGAGAAAAACACCGTAAACTCTGCTAGTAGGGTAAACCACGAAAGGGGCACCTTCCAAGATTATCGAATATTATTTACAAGCAACGTTAAGTCTGCTAACGCGCTTCCTCTCATCAAATCGTGTATTAGGCGTATTATAAATCGAACGAAATTAGCTAAGCTTCGCCTTCACATAACGAACAAAACGTCCTTACTACAATTTTAATAACTTATTGTACTTTGTAGAACAGTTATCTAGGTCGCAGAATGTTAAACAAATGAAAGCGATATATACGGGACGGTACAGCGGTGTGAGCGATTTTTCTGGTAGAATCTCCTCATTGTAAGCACTTTTTACTGACGACGCTTCATAAAGCTTCGGCGTGATCGAACAGTGCGTTAAATTGCCTCAGCTGGATTTGAATAACACTCACCCGAGCTGACAAAAGCTCAACTCCTCATTTAGTATATCTCTTGATTGATCTGAAATAGTAACGCAATTGGAAATAGGTACTCTTGTTTAAACTTTTAGTACTCTCGTCTTGACGTGGCATGATCAATTTCATCATGGCAGTCTAAACTGGCTTATTAGACTTATTTATTTATCACACCCCTAATAGTTACCATACTACGGGGGAACGCTGTTTTGGATGGGTTTTTTGTAACCGGTCGTGTCGCACGAGCGTACCAGATACATCACACCGGGCCCGGCAACCCTTTTTAGTGCAGGGAACATTTTAACACATCGACTACCATGTGTGTCATGTTTTGATAGTCAATGATGTTTCCTGCGGGACCATAACATTTCAGTACGATAGGCCAATTTGAGTGCATGGGATTTGAATATCTTTTTTAGTTTAAAATGAAATGACTTTTTCGTCTGCTTAGTCAGTTCTTTAGGTGTTGTTTAGGATTAACATAGTTCATTGGCTAACCGTGACAAGAATTAGCCATAGTTGCATAGCGAATTTTGTACATGAACACTGATTGTTGATAATTTTAGAACAAAACTACTCAGAGAAGCAAAGGTCGTTAACAATTCGGGATTTCTTTCATTCGGTTATCGCAATTGTAGAGAATATAGATTATATAGAATGGGGACTGTACGCAAACGCACAAAGACAAGCTAGAGTAGCGTAATTATTATTATGGTAAAAATGATGTTATTCTTTAACGTACTGTTACGATTATGATAGGCAATCCTCCCCCCTTCACGTTAGTGAGAAACAAACAGCTGGCAAACCTAAACGGAACAAGCGAGGCAATGTCAATGGGTTCAGGTTTTCGCGTTGTTGAACAACTTACTCTTACGTTGCGCAAAATGAAACACCGCTCCTGTTTTCTAGTTCTAGTTCCGCTCTAGTTCTCCAACGATAATTCGCTTTGTAGTAACAGGCAGAGCTACAATAAGCTAGGGCATACAATCTGGCAACGAATACAACGATTGCACGAGCAAAATTAGAGTGGAAAGTAGAGGAGATAAATGAGCAAATCATTTGATTCAGCTGTGATTCTAAAAAAAAAACAAACAAGAAACAAATTAGAAGAACTAAAAGAAATGCATTGATATTTAGATAGGTATACAAAGAGAGGTAGTGAATGAAGGAGACTCGAATAATATCAGCAGCTGCACACAAAAACACACACATACAAAGCACAAGCAAGATCTATGGTGGCGGCTTTTTGAATCGAGGAAGTGCACGATTATCCACAAAGCGACAGCTATTGTTTCGATCGATCGTTGAAGTACTAGTTGGCTGAATAGAGGGAGTAGCAAATAGTAGTAGCAGAAACATTAGATTTGTGATTCTAAACTGGGCAAAGCGAACTGTGACTGTGACAGCTATCGACCGGTGTTACGCCGGGGTTACGCCCTTGGGGTACCAGAGTAGTGTTGCGTTACGTTAAGACGTTAAAGTTTGGGCTCTCGTAGTTCTAGTGATATAATAGGTAAAAGTATTAGAATTTTCAAACCACTACAGGATCGATACGGATGATTTCACACATCTGGTACGTAACGGATCACGATCGTAACGGGGGAAAATCATTCTGCAAGAAGAAAACAGAAAACACAACGTTTGGTGATCGAATTAGTGAACAAAGAAAAAGGAAAAAAAAGAGAAAACATACCTAAACTTCCAGTAAGTAGACGCATTTAAGCAAACATTAAATTGATCTAATTAAAAGGCATCGAATTAGGTACGAGATTCTACTCAAGTAGTTACGAAAGACAGCCGGCACCGAGCGTGGGCGAGCGAGTGTTCGGAAACAAAAAAAGACATATTAGTAAGACACATTGTTTTTCGCCATCGCGTACCGTTAGCCCTGGAGCAAAGCTGGTAGAATGCGTTTTGCAGTGGATAGTTTCCCTTCCTGTTTTGCTGCTCCACGTTGCTGCTGCCACACGGAATGCGCGTGTTCGTCGACGGCTCCGGGTGTTTGATTTACCGTCCACCTTCGTTCCTTTGTTAACCGAACCGTGCGGGCGCAGTGTGCATTGGGCAGTATGAAACTTAAAAAACAAATTAATAAAATTAAACTCAACCCTCCCCGGGGGGCCCTGCCCGCGATTGCAGGGGCACGGGGGGTGGAAAACTTTTGTCGCGTGTAGAACCGTAGAAGAATGGTTTGTCTTTTGCCGGATCGCGATAATGGTGATGTATCACACGCGTTTACGTAATTAAGTGCAAAGCGAAACGAAGTTTTTTTTTTATTAGAAAACGTTTATTAGATCTTTTGTTACTATTACACATAGAGTTTTCTCCGTACGATCGATTTCACATATCCGTTCAAACGTTGCTACAGTGTTGTTGCTTTTTAGTGCGTTGCCTGCATTGCGTCAGTGTACACCTATGCCCCGTTGTACGGTGGTTCGGAATGTGTAAACTTAATAACCAATAATTACGATACACCAATCATATACTTAATATTGTTCAAAATTTGGTTAAACTAGTTTAAATTTGGAACATAATTTACCTAAGAATGATGATTCTGGAGCTTGATCGTGCGATCATACGATCTATGCGGGAGTCACAGCAAAATTTGATCGACCATTTCACGAAGTTCGTGAAAATTTATAACAATTATCATTTAATTGGTTTCTTTAGACGTATTTTTGAACGTTTAACGATGCTTCCCTGTGTTTGATGACTAATAGCACATGGAATGTGAATTGTGTTGGGAAACGAATGGAACCCCGTACAGCGAGACAAAGGCGCACTTCAGTACCCGCTCACCTTGTTTCGTTCGCTTGCTTTGCGTTCATGTGTTGGTGAATGTAGTGTTGTGAAAAGTTGTTTTTTTTATCATTTTACTTTTAAAACTGAAAGTTTCGGGGAGAACATTTGCTTTTCCCGCTTTCCGTTTTGTCATGTTATTACATCTATTCACGCTCGTGTGTCCTATTGGTTTCGCCCTCGGACGGGATTCGGAGAGACGATAGCTTTGGTATTTCATTTGTTAGTTTTGTGTGTTTCAGAGTTTTAGCAACTGTTTTTGTTTTTAAAACGAACCAAACATTATTTTTCCGCATACACATTCGGTACGCTGCTGAGCACCAACGTGAGGAATGATGGATCGAGGACCGTTTTGTGATGTGGAGTCGAAAGTAAACCAGCAAGTGGGCAGAATCCAGTCTTTACAATTGCTTTTCATTTCACGAAAGTCGTATCTGATCTAGGGCCGTTTTTTTTTTGTTTCAATAAGAACAAATCATAACGAAATCTGGAGACTGTTTGCATTTGCATGTGATTAAATTAGCTTTTATAGAGTGGATTTACAATCCCTGGTAACTTGGCTGTGGCTGTGTGAGTGTGGGATTATGTTTACGAATAATAACATATTGAGTTGTACAAAATATGCCCTTAAATTACCAAAACACAAAAAAAGTCACCAATCTTACATCTTTGGGTGCATTAGAACGTAACCAGCTATTGGCATGTCATACATGCTTCGTTTGTTCACTGTACTTTACATTGAGTTTTCGTGTTTGTCTATACTATGCCGTTAGGTATAAATTAACTTCTCACAAAATATTCCTAGCCGGGGGCCATTTGTTTATTTGTTTGTTATGTATGTTCAGTAAATGGTTCGCAAGTTCTTATTCGTTAATTGCGCCGTAAAGTGACATGTGAAATGTGTCCTGCTATCCTTGCTATTGCTCCGTAGAGAAGTTTCAGTATCGTGCGAGCAGCAACGATCGAGTAGAGTGGATTGGGATGATGGCTGGCAAGTTTCACTGTTACGCGGTACTAACTTTTACTAGTTTCAGTTATTTTTTTTCTTATCAAATGTGTTTTTTTTGTTCTTTTGTTCTCTATGCTTTTAGACAAGCAAACGTTCACGAAGAGTTTGCCACTGTAGCGGACATAGTAAATAGTAGCTCGACGCACGATCACTACGGGTAAAGTTACATTAATTTATCTCTTTTCTTTCACCCTTTCCGTCTCCTTAGCATAATTCTTACACTATTTTCGGTTTTTATTCTGTTGCTTTAGTTCCCCAAATTGGTTGAAGGTTTTTTTGTGCGCAAAATTCGTGTACGAAAACGGGGTGCATCGTATCGGAGTCGGAACGCAACGGAACAAAACAAACGTACCGGATCGACAGTGGCTTGAACAACGACGAGAAGGTTGGTAAGATGTAAAAGCTTCAAACCCGGCAGCATCATCCCGCTGTTCCGGGCTGTGATGGGTTAATAGTGTACGCGTGCACTTACCTAGTGCCACGTAGTAGTGTTTCGATACATGCTTCCCTTCCCTTCCGTTCAAAAGGCTTCCGTAATTTCGACGTCGTTCGCCAACTCTCCGTTTCCGGGGTTTCCGGTTTCACTTCTACTACAGCAAGGCACGTATGAATTTATCAAACAATGGTCGATCGATCGGTGTAAATCAGCTCCCGCGTTTTTAAATATAGTGAGTTGTGTGAGTACGAGAATATTCCTTTCCTGCCTTCGGTCGATATACGCTGCTTGATCGACCTCCACAGCTTCTCATAGCACACACACACGGAATGTGGACGAGAATCACACGGATTTGAGCTAAAATGTTCACACGTCCTCTTGTGTGCGTGTATACTACTACGTAGCTAGCTAGCAAACACCTGCCGCTCCCATCTTCCAAGCACACACATATACATACACACACACACACACATACACTTAGAGACATACATCCATACACCTATGCGGACAAAAAACACGAGACGATAATGATCACATCATATCGGAAAGAAAGTGGGACGCCCACGGAAGGAGTGAACCAACTTTCCTAGTTCCCCGTTCTAGCTATTCAGTATCTCGCATGGGGGACACAACAGGGAAAACATCAAACGCGGGGGATTGGGTGGTGTTATAGTGCTCTGTTTACCAATATATCTGCTACGAGTGTTCTTCACTAGATGGTTGGAGCGCTTCCAGTGCCATCTCGTGCCTACGAGTGCGTTAGTGTGTGCGAAAAGAAAGGGGAATAACGTCGGTGATAACAGGTAGCACTACTCTACGGTACGGTAGGCAGTGCTGCAGTGGGTGTGTGCTCCTCGTGCACCGGGTGTTGGCGCACGATCGTACCCTGTTCGTCGGTGATCGTGGACACCGTACACGGGGCCGCCACCGGAGACGACGGAGATATCACAGCCGCGGTGGAGCTAGCCGTAGTGGTGGTGTTCGCCGGCAGAGTGGCCGCTGTAGAGCAGGACGACGTGGTGGAGGACGTCGACATCGAGCTGGACGATTGGGACTGTGTCGACGTGGAGGGTGAGCCCGAGTTGAGCAGGTAAATTCTCACCGTATGCTAGCACTTCGGGTGGAACGTTTTGCGGTCCGGCAGCAGGCAGAGGATGCTGAGCGCCATCACCATGTGCCAGATCGAGTGGACGATGTGATAGTTTTGCTTCGTCTGCAGAAAGGCGAAGCAGACCAATCCTACCATCACGAGAACGCTACCGATCGGCAGGTACAGTGCCAGGTAGTTGCGGGCCGGGAAACATCGCTTCGTCTTCCGGCACCGTAAGCCCCAGCTGACCGAGATGAGACAGATGCCGGTGAGGGCCGGTGCCAGAAACACCCAGAGCGATTGCTTGTTCAGCTCCGTGCCGAACGCGAGCAGGATCGCACCGAGCATGTGCAGCAGTGACACGAACTGGTGGCGAATGTTGGACATGGCGATCAGCGTGACCCAGATGGCGAGCAGACCGCAGTAAAAGTCACAGAACTGCAGTACGCCTATCTTCACCAAGCAGAAGCTAAACTCCTCTTCGCCCGAATCGCACGCATGGTAGAACGCCGAGAAGAACATGGCGAAGAAGTAGATGATCGCTTCACTGTGGTAGCCACGCTTGACGGCGTAGAAGATGCTCGGCAGGAACAGCAGGTTCGACAGCGTTAGCATCAGGGAGGCGAGCAGGATGGACGCGCTCGACGGTACCTGCGAATCTTCGGTGCAGTCCCACCCACGATAGTTGCGCAGACACAGACACGTGGAAAAGACGAACCCGCCGGACATGTAGTGGTAGCAACGCCCGAACCGTCCACACCGTCCAGCCACGCACGGGCTGGAGGAGATGGTGAAGACTACGCTGGAATTGCACGTAGCATCGGCGACTCCACCCTGCACGCTCTGTTCCGTGGCGTACTTGTGATGTAGCTCGAACTTGCGCGCCATCTCATCCGATCGAGCGCCAGTACATTTGGCATCCATGATGCACTCCTTGATCTTGAGCGTTTCCGTTTCATTCAGCACACTCAAACAAGCGTCATCCGCCAGACAGCTGCGGTAGTAACTCAAACGATCGGTACAGGAACACGGTGGGCGCATTGCGTCCAGCGTGGCGCGGTACGATCGTACAAACTCTTTGACGCTGTCGATGATTGTCGACCGTGCCGTTGCTTCCGATCCGTGACAGAAGAGACCCAAGGTGACGTACCAGCCGCCCGGTTCGGGGAACGGTACGTGCACCAGGCCCGTGTTCGTGTCCGCATCCGTGTTGTTGATGACGATCGCGGCCGGATAGATGTGCCGTCCGTATACGCACTTGTCGGGCCAGGTAGGGATGCCTGGTTCCTCGAGCCGCAGACACACGATAACCGTTTGGTTGGCTTTGCCGACACTTTGTTTGGTTTTGTCCGAGTCGGTAGTGCTCGGTGCGATCGTGGTCGTCGTCGTGGTGGTGGACGTTGTCGTCGTGGTGGTCGTTGTCATTGCCGCCGGAAGTTCCGGTACGAACTCTTCCTGTATGTCGATCAGTTTCTCGGCCACCACACCGGCATGTTCGTTGGTCGATTCGTGCCGTGCATCGATCAAACTGCCCTTCAGATCTTGCCGCATGGCAACGGCAAAGCTGAGCGTACCGCCAATGTCATACACATCGTTCACGTCGAACTTCATCAGCGCGGGTATGCCGGCGGTAAGGTTCAGCGTCACCGGTACCGTACCGTTCACATCCGGCAGCAGATCGTAGTCAAACATGAAGAACTCCCGATACGTTTGCCGCAGCACTGGGTAGCGGTCGAAGCTTCGGTTCGGCAGTGACTTAGTGTCTGTCGTCAGGGTATCACTTTCCTCGGCCGCATCGACACTCTCCGGGGTAGGTTCCTCGGTGGACGGAGTCATCGTTGGCGCGGTGCCTGGCACATGGCTCTCATGTGCATGATAGATTAGCTCCACCGTGTACATTAACGTCTGCGCCTCTGGTACACTCGTGGGGCCATCCTTCTTCCTATCGTCGGTTTGATTCGTGGCGTCCGACCCGATCGTGTCGTTGATGTGAAACCCCGCCACAATGGTACCGCTACCGTTGGGTGGATTTTCGCGCATAAAGTCCATATCCACGTAATGCCAGGCACTTTCGTGAGGATAGAAATCGATGCTTATGTCGCCGGTTTGGTTCGGACAGATGATGGCATTCTGCAGATAGTTACGCGCCGTCGGCAGTGCGCTCGCCTGCACATGAAAGCCCACATCGGTGCAGTTCATGCAGGGTTGCGTGATGGAAAAGCGCCACGTTACGATCGACACGTTGCTTGGGACGAAAAACTTGAAGGATTTGGGCTCCTGCTGGTCAGCGGCTAGCGTTCCCTCGTGCCGTACGTCCACGTTAAGCATCTGTGGCTGCGCACTCGTCACGGACATCTCCGACATCAGCAATGTTTCGCAGGATGCAGCCAGCCCTGCCGGGTGTGATGGCGCAATGAAACGAAACCAAAGAGCGAAAAAAGAACGGGAAACGGTGTTAAGCTTGGCCTGGATAAGAATGGTAAGTAGTTGAAAATACACTACGTTGCACTATAGGATTTTTTCTCGTTTTAGATTATTCTACTAAATAACACAGACACACCCAGGACACCGGAGCAAACGAAAGTTAGATTCTACTGGAGGACGCAGTATCCAACAGCTCCAACAGCTTTCAGCTATCGCTCCAAACATCATTAAAAACTTTAACTGCTTCTGAGCTAATGCTGCAGCTTTGCGACTCGTTCTTCGTTGTGTGTGGCTACAGTTTTTTTCCATCCTTTATTTTCGCTCTCCTCACGGAACTTCCCTGTAGCTTTATTTCTTCTACTCATTCACAAACCACCAGTGTGCCAATAGTGCGACGATTGTCGCTACAGTTCAATTTCCGCTCTGCCACAAAACGAGTTCGAGCACGCCCGGCAACTTAAGTGAAAGTGGCCGTTTTTTTTTGTTCGCCTTTATAGTATTAAAATTTCTTATCACACCGGTGAAGTTTCTCCGCTTTCTTTGCACCAACGCAAGGTGATCACTCGGTAGTGCACCGTGCGGGTAGCATCGGACGGAAAGCAGGGATTGGGTTTTGGTGGTGCAAAGCTTTCAAATCCTCGAAACCGGGTGGAAACCGTTTATCTCCAAATGAGGGAAATGGAATCGAAGATTGCAGAAATGACGGGGAAAAATGGTCTGCATGGTGGTGGTGGCTAGGAGGTTAAGCATAATTTAGTCATTACCAAGTATTGAGTGGGAAGGTTTTTTTTGCTGGTTCCGTTTGCTATAAGGTTTCGGGAGTTAATTTTTGTACTTAACACTTAACACGCAGCGGTACGCGCAACGGCAGGGCAACGTAAAGTGAAACTTCCGTGTTTGCTTGTTTCAGTTAGGAATTCAATTTCGCTGCGTCAATGTTGTTCCCTTTTATGGCACTTAATTAATACGCTTTTGTCTGTTAGTTTGGTGTACGATGGCGGATGGTGGATGGGTTTCGTTCGATTCGCAAGCTTGCAGTGGAGGAAGCATTTTGAGGGGAAATGGATTCTGTAAAACTCTTGCTCATTTAGAAGTTAAAGTTTTTTTTTTTTTTTGGAGACGTCGCATTCAGTTCGAGGTAATGGAAAAACTAATTGTATAAAGAGAAAAGCACGAATTTGTACTGTCTCGAGGCAAAACTCATTGTGACCGGTACGGTATTGTACAAAATGTAATGCAACGACTAAAAATATCGCATTGTTTAGAGAATTTTCTTACGTACTTATTAGGCGTTACTATCATTTGGTCCTACCACTCCTCTTCTGTCTAAACGATCCGGACGATCTAAAAGGACATTATCATGACGTTACCAGCCCGTCGGAGCCTGGCGTTGTGATACGCTGTTCCAAGAGCTCGTCTTTGTAGTGGCCAGCCTTCCACACATACGGGGCCAAAACCCCTCTGAGCATCTTCCTCTCGAACGCGATTGAAAGGGAGTTCGTCGGTTTTGTACAAAGTCCATATCTCAGAAGCGTATGTGAGTAAAGGAACTGTACAAATTCTAAATAGTCCCAGCTTCGTTTGTCGTTACAGGTGTTTTGAGAACATAGAAGTTTCCTCAGTCTATAGAAACACCAGTTGACAGCCAGCACTTTAGGTCGTAGCTCAACATCAATGTTGTTATCGTGTTATCGTGACCTTTGACCCACGGTAGGTGAGTTAGGAGTTGTTGGCAGGGCCACTGGTGGTGCTACCTTCCATTTGGCTTATGCATCGACGCCGCCTGCTCAGTCTCTATGAGAGCATCCGCTATGTAGGAGAGCCGTAAACCAATGATGCCTATGTTATCAGCGAATGGCCGTCTCTAGCGCTAGGTTGAAGAGTAGAAAACCTACCCCATCTCCTAGAGTTTTTTCGCTGAGTAGCTGAGAGTTTTCCATCCACCAAAACCTGGCATGTGACGGTGGTCCTGGTTATTCGTACTAGTCTGTTAAATTTGATCGAGAATCCATTCATTGGATTCACATTGCGTCGTACAGTACTACCCTGGCTATGCTGTACATAAAATAGCTTCACATGAAAAACGCCGATGAATAAAACCATTAGGGGGATTTCTCTTGAAGTTTTGAGTAGAACTAGTTTAGAGTGTATTGTTTGTAATGTTTTTTTGCTCGAGGGCAATTTTCGTAAAACATTGTCACGTGAGGTTTTGTGTAAACACGCAGCTAGTTCGTTACTATAGGGACCGTAAACGGGGTGATCTACCTCAAGGAGTGTCTACAGATGCGTCTGCTTTTTCTGTAGCAGCAGCACGAAGGCCTTACGATCGTCTGACCTGATCTGGTTTTGTGCCACCATTCTAACTTTTTCCTCGAGTGATACGTAGCCAAGTTGATCACTTGCCTACCCAAGGAAATGAACCCTTCCTGAAACGGCCTTGAACTAGAGCTCATCCAAAAAGCATTTGGGTATTATGAAACAGTCACTACACTAGCATCTCAAAAAGGTAAAATCTTAAACAGACATAAAGTGAGCTTAAGTACAAAAGCACCTGCAGCCGGATGTTGTACCGAATCCATTGAGTGGAGCTAAGCGTAATGTGCGAGCGTACGGTTTTAGTATTGGAGTTGAATAGAATTAATATGTCAAAAACCTACTAATAGCTTACTTTTTACTGTCTACAAGTTAGAAAAGGATCGGTTAAGAAGGTAATTTTCTTTAACGTTTTCTCCGTGATGCAATTTGATGTGGCATACGCTCGGTACACACTGTTTTAAACCTGACCTCGCTGCAAATGGTTGCAAATGGTAAATCTGCCCGAGTGGCTACCACTACTATACATGCTAATATACCAATTATACAATTTTCATCGGAACCGGGAGAATTAAAAAAAATTAATGACCTATCATTAGGATTTGCGCAAAACAAACGAACGGTGCGTATGACTACACGTGTATCCCGCACACGCAACACACCGTTGCCCGGCCACGCGCCTAGCCGGTGTCCAGATTTGGGTTAAATTTTAATTTGCCACACACCGACACAAGCCTGACAAAGCAAAATGTGACGATGTTGGGGGGGGGGGGTAAAAAAAACCTGGAACGACATCATGATAATCACTGGTTGCGCCTCCCGAAACACAGTGAAGCAAAAATCACATCGCGCAACATCCCCGGACATCGGGATCCAACCCGAGTTCGGTTTTTGTATCAAGCACGCGGCTTCAGTTTTCACACCGAAACGGACCACAATGGCCACGTTGGCGAATGGCCTCAATTTTCTCACCCCGGTTACGCACCATTTCCCCTTGCCGTATTTGGTAATTTGATTGAGCGACTTGCAACGGTGCGACACCCCCTTAGTGGTGGTGTCATGTGTGATAGAATGCGCGTGGGCGCTTCCACATCGTAACAGTGGCACTATTTTCGGGGTGTCTCGATTTCGACCTAATTACAAATAATGACAGTCAATCAAGTGGCCGTTTGTGGCCGTATTTGCATTCTTTTTCATCGCATGTTGCCCAACAGCCGTCCGGAATGTGACAGCGGCGTGTCCTTGCGGCCACATTTCGTGTTGCACCTGCATGTGTTGTCGGTGGAGTTTTTTTTTTGTTATAGCCAAAGGTTAAAATTGGCCACCATTGGGCGTGATTTAATTACCCCATTACCGGCCCGGAATGCCCGGTCCGATGTGTCAAATGGGTGTGATGCCCACCTTTAAACACACACTCACACCAGAGCGCCGGGACGGACACGTCGCTTTTGACGGACTGGCAGCTCTGGCTCCATGGTAGGAGCATATCTTGATGGGGGCGTTCGATGGCCATTTCTCCGCTAGTCGAAGTATTGCTGGCTGGGTTCCAAACCTACCTTGCTGCTCTATTCGCTCGTTGTTCGGATCGGTCCAGCTGATGAATGCCACGGCGAACCAGTTGCCCGGGTGTGGCCCTTCAATGCTCAGCCGGCGCGTTGTGCTGTCCGACTTGAACTGTAGGCTGTGGATTTCAAATCTGCAACAGAAAGAGTAAAAAGAATGCGAACCGTTATTTGCGCGGTGCAATTTCCATGTCCTTACGTGGTATTTTTTCATAACATTTCGATCAATTCGGTTGAGATGAGATGAAATACACAAATTGGTTGAAGTAGATCAAGCAGATTCAAGTAGAGGTAGTTGAAGTAGAGGGCGATTTGGGGGTTTTCTGCCTTTTTTAACTCAGGTTTCTGTAAAGCTTTTCATATATCGGGAACTTCCAGTAGATTATACAGGAATTATAATAACGTATAATGTTATATTGAAAGATTAAACCAATCCCGAGTTCTGCTTAACAAATCTTTTGAGAAGAGTCGTTCGTGTGACTCTTTAGCGAGCAGTCATTCATGTGATTCTTTAGTGAGTAATTATTCATGTTAGTGAGGAGTCGTCATTCCAATAAAATACAATGCTACATTGAAAGTTCTCTTATTTCCCGTGTTTTGCTTAACAAATCTTTTGAGAAGAGTCGTTCGTGTGACTCTTTAGCGATCAATCATTCATGTTACTTCTGAGGGAGTAATCATTCATGTCAGTGAGGAGTCATTCCAATTAAATACAATGCTACATTGAAAGTTCTCTTATTTCCCGTGTTTTGCTTAACAAATCTTTTGAGAAGAATCGGCTCATTCATGCAACTCTTTAGTGAGTTGTGAGTGAGCTCATGTTAGTGAGGAGTCATTCCAATCGGGAATCGACTCACATAGGATTCATGAATCCTCAGAGCAGAGCAGGAGATCTTGCTCCTTGGATGTCCAAAGCGGCATGGTAGTTCGATCCATTTCTGGCAACTGATGACCTAAGGGGCCAGGTTGGGGGAACGCAGGGGATGCATATGGGTAACGTATTAGCTCATAGGTTGAGGTTATAAATCTTGAATAATTAATGAATCCCATGAATAAGTTCAAAGAATCATTCGGATTCATGAATCTGAATCAGATTCACCCAACATCACGGAATACCCTTGGAGTGCATCACAAAGAAGAAGTTCCCCTAGCCAATATGGTGTAACAATGCATTTGTCGTCCAGCGTCTATTTCCTATTTACAATTGGCTTGTTGGACGCTGAAAAAGCATGTTTCCAACAAGCTTTCGTACCGCCACCGTCTCACTATTATGTGGATCATTTCTTCACACGGCTCACGATACGATAGTGCTACGGGAAGCAATTTCATTGGAGTCCTGCGGTTTTCTAGTGGCTGTCGCCACCGGAGCAACTGGCTTTCGTGCTCTGACCTCGAACGTAACGTCCCAACCTCACTGGTAAGGGTGATTCCATCCCGCCAGTCTCCATGGATCGTCTAAGATCGAGCAAAAACTAAAGCTCCCGTTTCTATTTCCCTAGTGTGTGTGTGTGTGTGTGCGTGGGGGGGATATCAGCTAGAGTCCACATGACGTGCAAGCGGACAAGCACACAAAACCCATCCCCTTGGAAGGAGACCACCCAAGTCACCCGAAGGTAGAAAATGGGTGTACGGGCGTATGGAGTAAGCTTTTGCCGTGTTGTGGGGCGTTGGGGCTGTAAATCAAATTTCAACGCCATTCGTCTTCTCCAAATGCTCGGGCCAGAGCCAAACACGCGGGACCACGAGCCCGTCGAGCTGGTGAAGGACTGCCCGATCGCTATGCAAATATGCTAAACCCTTCCCCTGACCCCCCTCCCCCCCTCTTCCCCTCCGATTACCATACATCGTGCGGCACGTTACCTGGCACGTCCCATGGCAGTGTTTGCCGGGATGAATTCCGGACGCCAAACGGCGATCCGAAAACGGCAAAAGCAAAGGAAAATATAATAATCTAGCACAAAATAGCATTAGCCCCATCCCGGGAGTGGCATGATGGTGACCGTGCGGTGTGCACCTCCCGACGCGGACGTAGACGAACGCTTTCTCATGGGTTATGATGAGTTTTTCCCATTTTGGGGTGTTTTTTTTCTTGCTTTGTAGGGAAACGCAAAGCGCCGGTCGTATGCGAATAAGTAAAAGGTAAAAAAAAAAAAAACTAGTCGCCCCAGTCGCATTTTCCATTGCACGAACTATGTTACGTTACTTTTCGATTTCTGTACGCTCGATGTTCCACGTTTCCACCGGGTGGGTGTGTGTGTGTGGGTGGATGGGGCAGTGGGGGGGTATTTTTCTTTCTTCGTTTTCTTTTCGGTTTCGGCACAAAGAGGTAGCTTCTGCTAGCAAAAAAGGTAACAACAGGCAAAGGCAAAGATCTCTTCCTTTTCCCACCCTTACCCACCCCTTCCCGCACACGGTCCGCACACGGTGAACAAATCGTACGAAATCATATAAAGACAGCGAAGTGGGATCACGCCACCGTCCCGTGTTTCCCTGCCCCGCACTCAATCGCACGAGCCCGCCGGCCATTCTGGGAACGTTTTTGATATTCATAGGATTTTGTCTTTCCACGATTTCGTGATTCGGCGTATCGAAATGTGATAGAATTTGTCATTTTTCCGTGATCCAATCCCCCCGGCCAAAACCCGTCCCGTTCGTGGGTCGGTGCGCTGTAATACCCTGTCCCTGTTCGGGGGGTGGGGTGGGATGGGGGGCTGTGAAATGTGGATGCAATTTGTGTTGAAATTTGGTTGCTCCCTCAACGTTTCGCCGTATTTCGAGCGGGAGGTTCCTGTTTTTTTTGTCCTCCACCAGCTGATGTTTGTTTGTTGCGCTTGTTTGAACGCGATTGCTTTGGGGGATTTGTTTTGTTTTACGGCGACGGGGACGACTGTATGGAGCATGGTTGTGTTTTTGATACACTACCAACTGACAGGCCCCCCGAGAGATTCCAGTGATATAAGGGTTTTTTTTTTTTATTCTGAGCAATCTATGGAAGAGTCTTTCTGTTGTTTTTCATGCAGTTAGGCTGAAGGATTAGACGAGATGAAGGGCTTCACTAATTAAACACGATATGCGGACAGCTAAAGAGTGATGAGAAGACTTTCTACGAAATTCTACGAAACCAATACGCCTGTGTGGTTCCGTCCCGGGGTCCACGCAACTGTCGCTTACCGGTTCCGTTGCAAAGTTCTGTAAAGTGTTAAACATTCCACCAAGACGCACGAGCCTTCACCGTCGGCAGCTTCGGAGAACAAACCCTCCAAGCGGCTTCACTTTGTCGAAATCGAAAGACCATAAATTTGCGTCAATCCGGCGCTATTTCACCTCACCCCCCAACTCCCCCCCCCCCCCTCCGCGTTCCACAGTCAAGTCAAGAACAACTTCGCCGCGAAGCAACCGTATCCAGGAGCCAACTTCTTCGTCAAGGTTGAAAGCATCTTCAGGCAATTTCCGCTCGCAAATCCACTAAATAATGGACAATCGGCATCGGCGGTGCGCCAGGTTCCCCAGCCACCGCGTACCGTTCGGGACAGGCACGATGCTAATCATTCCGGGCCAGCATTCTCGGTTCTCGGCAAGTGGCGAAAGTAAGCAAATTGTTGCGCTTGCTTCAGGGGGGAGCGCCAAACCTTTGGAGGGAAATTGTTTCCCGAGTTTTTCCGAGCGCCCGATTGCGGTGGGCCGATGGGGTTTTTGGCGGCGATGTGTGTGAAAGGTGCGGGTGGTCCATCAGGATGGATGGAAAATATTTGGCAGCCTCTCTGCTTTCCCGGACAAAGCTCATCGGCTACCCATTTCCTGGCAGCGTATCTGAAAGCCAACCCCCCCCCAAGGCTCGCTTCCGGCCATAGGGAGCGTAGGAAACTTTATCGCTCCGTTATGGGTAAAAGTTATGTTTATTCTTTTGCTTACGGGGGTTTCATTTTTTGTTTGCGGCCCACAGCATCGGTTACCTTGCGATGGCTACGCGTCTTTTATCGCGCATTCCAATTCACCCTTCGGTGCGGGCCCCTTCTTCGGGGGCTAGAAGATGGTAACTAACTTTTCCAACCCCCATCCACACCTGGGTTGTGGCGTAATGTTTTAGCACCGAAATGATACCGTGCCCATAGATGGAAGACGTCCGGGCAACCGGGCACACTGGTGCCCATTTATAAAACCTGTGATTTTGTGGCCAACAACGTTTTTGGGGACCGACGCGCTCACAAACCGTTTTTTTTTCGAGTTCGTTTTACCCGGCGGTGGTGGAGGTGTGCCTTTGGACCAGTTCGGGAGGCGTCCTACTGTCCTCGTTAAAGACTTTGGCAAGCACAACTTTTTGCGTGTGCCGCCCGACACACAACGCTTGGCGTCCTTTCCCCTGATACGGAACGTTCTCTCCGTGGACGTGCTGTGACGCTGTGGGGTTGGTGTGTGTTTGTGTGTGGGTTTGATGTGCGAAGAATCTGCGGTTGACTGATGATAGCTTTGGCAACATTTGTCACGTAATTTTTGATGAGTTTTACTGCTGTTTTCGATGCCGCATCCCGATGTGCCTTCTGGTGGATGTGCGAAAAGCAAAACCCAGTTTGAGGGGGGGACGGCTGGATAATGGTGTGGTTCCACCAGCATTTACCACCAGCTTCGATCAGTGATCGTGTGTAATGGCGTAAGTTGTTCGGGTGTTTGCAACGGTCCCATCGGTAACCCTTCACTGGGTAATGGGCGTTGGGGAGGTATATAATTATAATTACAATTTTAAGATGTGGTTGTGATCTTATAGTATCATTCTGTCCCATAGTGATAGAGCCTCGATATCTGCGGGAATAATATTCAACGAGATCTTACAGTGACAGAAAGCTTCCCAACTACAGTTGGGTCACAAGAACTGAACCTGTACAGTTCGATCAGTTCTTTTACGTGAACGAACGAACTGCGTTGTTCAAAGTATGTTGCTGCAGTTCGTCAATAGTCCTCTGGTTGAACTATCTGTATAGACAGATCGGGTGCATTATGCATTTATATGTAGAAGAAATTAAACGAGCGGTTTAGCACGTTGAACGGCTTGTACCGGAAATTGAACTGTCCCTAAAGCAGGTTGAACGGAATGTAACAAATAGAAGGAATGGATGAAGTACGTATTAGTGTTATGCGCCTGTCTCTTCCTTTCTTACGTATTTAGAACTGTGGTATTACGAATGTAGAAGAGACAGAGCAGACAAGTTTTTCATTCGCAAAACATTTCCGTCTCTTTAGTATACATGAACGACTTGCCACACCAGGGTCGCTCGTTGAAAAAGTGAGTGCCATAGCGACCTAGCGAACATCCAGATCTTTGCAGCATGCACGTCCCGGGTATCCAGGTCTCTCGTTCTCTAAGCGCTAATGCGGATCGCCGAAATGAACGACCTGGTAAAGCAGGAAGTTCTTGATTTCGTCGTTCCTTCAATGAACGACCAACTTTGCACTGGTGTACTGAAGAATTGTTGTACTTCGATTAAATGAACGTAGGTCGTTCGTTCTATTGAGCGAATCGAACGAACGGAACCGGTTGTCGTTCTTAAATCACAACAGACTGGGCTACTGGGATTATCACGTTTGATGCAAGTAAAATCCTCACTGAATCGTGTTGCTTTGTACGTGTAGACGTGACTTTTGAGTTATGGACAACTAATGTCACAGATATCCAACAACAAGGCTAAACAAATCAAACCCGAGAACGGAATCGGTATCTGATGTTTAAGTAGGTCCAGTATTTTGGAATTTAAATTCAAATTGAGGGAATACTTCTTCGATGCTACTCAGGACCCGGCCCATAAATCTTGTGTGTTTTTTTTTACTAAATGTAATTTTGGTTCTGATAAGCTTATCTATAAAAAAAAGATTTTGTTAAGTTCCTTTGAGTCATCGTTGTGGACTAGCCCTTAACGCTTAAAGGGTTATTGTCTCATAAGGGACATGTGCCATCCACGTGCCGGTGTTCCACATCCGCAGAGGAGTACAAATGAAAAAAGTTCGTCCAATTGCTTCACGTCCTCCGTTTCCCCTTCCCACACCGACCGCCCACTTACCGTTCCTCCGCGTCTAGAAAGTGCTTGGGGAATGTGATGTTTTCCGGACTGATGACCGGATAGCTGCCCGCTTTCAGGTGCAGCGTAATATCGTTCGGTTTGCAGTTGCGCTCTGAAACGGAAAAAAGAACAAACAAAAAAATCCCCCCCCCCCCCACAATGCACGGTGTGTGTGTGTGTGTGTGTGTGTGACGGGGGTTGAGATATAAACAACACTGGACACCGAATAACAGCCTCGTTTCGTCTGTGCGTGTGCGGCTACTTACGGAAGGCACCTTTGGATTCCTCGTAAGCCTTAAAGCTAAAGAAGGCCGTACGGGTGTCGGTCGGTATGCGAAAGTGCAGTATCGAGACGTCCTTGTAGGCGGTGTACTTGAGCAGCGTGTTGGAGGGCAACCGTTCCAGCGGTATCTGACCTTCGGGCGGTACCGGCGACTGGTCGACGCTTTGGGATGCGGTGTCCGATGTACGCGGCCCCGTCACTGGTGATGGGTCGGTGCGTACCGTCGTAACGTCCGGCTCCTCGGGCGGATGTGTTCGGTCGGTGAGGTTGCTGGTTTCGCTGGTGGCGAGAAGACTACTGCTACTGCTGGATGTGGGTTCGCTGGAGGTAACGCTAATAGTGGCCGGATGTGGTGCTACACTGCAAAGGCTTCGATTTGTGGCTAGTGTTAGGAGCACGAGCAGTACCCCTAGGACCATGACAGAAGTTGTCCCTCGGGACGTATTGCTGCTGCTGCGAGAGCACATACTTGCACAGGCTGGGATGTGTATGAGTGCCGGTGTGTGAGGGTTTATTTTTTCTCAGTGTCACCGTTTACGGAACTCTGCTTTCTAGCGCTGGACGCTGGCTTGTGACGTGCGAGTGAGGCCGATTGTTTAGTGTTCCAGTTTCGTTGCCTTGCTTCGTACATGTGGGGCCGTAATCTCACGACGCAGCCCTTGACCTTAGGCACCTCACAGTACCGACCGACCGTCCCTTGTAGAGCGCTCCCGTGCACTTCGTCCGTTCGCCGCTAGTTTGTCATTATCGATCGATTAGCAGCAGCGGCAACTGTACAGCGATTCCCTCGTTGCCGGTGGTGGAACGATATCGATTCTCTGCCGGTGTCGTAGGTGTTTGGTTGGGAACCACCGGCCCACTTCAAGGCAATGTCCTCAAGGAAGCTTGCGTGCTTTCCCCGCGCCTGAAAACGAAAGAGAACGAAAAAGAATATAGGATGGGGCTCTATATTTATTGCACACACTACTTGCTTGTAGTTGTGCGGCACGCCGTAAATTAGAAGCGATGGGACATGATGCAGGGCTGATTGATTCGATGAGCGATCGATGGCGGATGGCGGATGGTGCTTTTGCGGTGGAACACATTTCGCACCCCGGCGAAAAGTAATCCCGGGTGGCTTCATTTTGCTTGTTCATCGTCCGTCCGCTCGAGCAAGCGATTCGCAATTATTGTTGACGTTGTGCTGAACCGATAGGACGATGACGCGCGTACGGTAAGGTAGGGAATTTTCTAATCAAATCAATTCGGATTGTTTGCCCTGGTCGCCGGCGTTAGGGAATAGTTTGCTGCGAATTGCGAAACCACCATCAGCCAATCCAGCCGTAGCATTGTAAATTGTTTGTTTAAAATACTTGCTGAGCTGTGATTGCACAACACCCACCCACACCCCACCCCGGATTTTCCCAACGGGAGGGGACAAAACTTTTCCGTTCCAGATTTGTGGACCAGGTCCGCAACCGGACAGGACGTTGTAGTTTTAGTAATATGGCAATACCTACAACTATCTTCGCTGCTGGCTGAAAAACGGAGCGAGCGCTTGGGACGGTTCGGGGAGTTTCGCATAAATCACTGGAGAAAACAGTCACAATTGGAATGATAATCAATTGTAAGCTTGCTACACCAACCGCCAGGACTCGTTAAACTAGAGTCATCCTTTTGGGGGACCATCTCCCCATCCTACTCTACCGGAAGCCTGTAAATTGTTGCACGAAAGAGTCGTCCCTCCCACGGGGGGGATATTGCAGGGAACTTGCTCCACGCCGGTGTCGATGGAAAGTGAAGGTGGAATTTTCACTTCCCAATAGCGCGAACGTGCTATTTGTTGTTGTGTTATGTGATTTTTTTTTTGGTTTTGGTTTGTTGTCTACCTGGTCCTACACGTAAATTTTGCTTCGAGCGGTTGGAGCTGTTTTATTTTCATTTTGTTTTTTTTTTTTGTGTGTTGCATTTTTGATTCAGTTACCCGCCGCGGCGAAATAATCACTTATTGATTGCTTTCGTTATGGTTCACGTTCACGGGTTTCGGCCCCGTGTTCGGCTTGTTTCCGTGTGTTTCCCCAATATCCCCAATATCCTGTGTGCGCGAATCGTGTGTGTGTGTGTGTGTTTGGACTGGTGGTGTCGATTGTTTTTATTTCCTTCCTACCCACATTCACCTTGTTTGGGACAACTGTATGTGTGTGTGTCCGGAAAGGATAAATAGGGTGTGAAAAAACGAAAAAGAAAATGCCAAAACCCGCCCGCACCGCCCAAAAGCGAACTCAAAACTCGATAATCACAGGAAAAATGGACTTATTGAACTACGACCGTTACCGGGAGTTGGAAATTGGAGCAAAAACAAAAACCAATCCCGGAAAATGCTCCACAAAAAAAGGGGCGGCCAGGGAAGCGGGTGGTTGGGTTAAGCAAAAAAAAAAAACTACTTCCGGCTCCGGATGTGTGTTGCATTCTGTTGCAAACTTTTACGGGCGAAAGCGTATTATGGAATTTGTTTTCGATTCGCGGTATGTGTGTGTATGTGTGAGTATTTGGTACACCTTTCGGTTTAAATGGAAAAATGCATGCAATGTGCGCATAATTTAGCAGAGGGCCCAATTATTTGGTTGCATGTTAATTAGTGTTCCGGCTTTTGTTAGCGATTTTTTTTCTTGTCCTTAAAGATGATGGATTTATTTTGTTATTTTGTTGTTTACATGAAAGCCTTAATGTTGTAATATACTCGCTTTTTCCTTCAATTGAGTAAATGGTTGTGCAAGTTCTACATTTCTGGCATCATTGACAAACATTTATAACATAGTTTTTATTCGAGTTCCGGATTGTTCATCGGAAACTGAAACACTTTTGTCCAACTTTCTGTGCAAATTGTGGTTTCCAGACTAAAATTCTTGTCTATTGGGTCCAACGACGACTAACAAAAAGCATTTTGAATATTATTCAACGGTCGATTCACATGTGACAGCTGGGTTCAAATATTTAACCGCAGAGGGCGCTACACACATCGATCGAACGGTGTAATTGATAGTGACGAAGATTACGAGGATCGAGTTGTGAACGACGGGAGAGAAATAAGCTATTCCGACAAATTTTTAGCTCTCCTCTAACGAAAAATTATATGTTATTTGTTTTAGTTTATAAAAAAGAAGTGCTAAAATAAGTCCTTAATTGGAGTCCAATAATTGGATTAGCTGAGTTGGATAGCATAAGTTTTCTTTCCTTACAAAGAAAAGATGGCGTTAAAACGCTGAAAACTTACTCGTAAACCCAATAAGCAGGAAGGTTTAAAAATCACACAAATTGCATTACTTTAGGCGCCTTTCATGCAATTTGGTTTGCAAAATTGGAAGCTTAAAAACATAAACACAGCAAAACGATTGCATACCGCCAGGCGTATCTACATCGGGCTCTTAAGAAAACAAGCTAATCTGTAGCATGTCGATTGTTGTAAACATAAATTGTATTAATTTTATAATTTAGCCTTCACGGGTAATTTGGTAATGGCAGAAATGGCAAACATAAATAGGACATCCACACCCATTCAATACAATCCATTTATCTACGGCTATTCCACAAAACAAGTATGAACATTATTGACCATTTAAGGATGTTAATGCAATTGGGTTTGAGGCATTTGCTTATTTTGATTATCATCTTACGAAGCATGGAAGATAATTAAACCGTTGCGAGTTTGTCTAATTAAATTGACAGTAATGTCTATTGAATGGTTACAAATTAATTGAGAACTGGACTGGCCGATTAGCCTTGTTCCGCCTTATTAGACCGAAATGAGAGTTTGTAGCTAGGAAATCGACACGAAGCGAAACTTATTAACAAAATATTGATCAGTAGCATGTAGTTGCTTGAAATACGAACTGTATCAAAAATTCTTTAGGCCGTCAAAGACGGGGAAAGCTCATAATCAATTCTAGAGAAAGAGTAAAAGTATTAAAAAACAGCATTTTGAAACGTAAGCAAGGCGTCATTCTCGACTTCGATCTCACAACAAATACAAACACCACCGGAAAGGAATAAATGTCCGCACGTACGGTGGTGGCGGTGATGAAAACTCCATGAAGAAAATCCAAATTGTTCCTCTAATGAAAGTCTGTCTGTCTCGATGCCAATCTTAAGGACAGTGCGAAATTGAAAGCGAAAAGTGTGCACAAGGTGTGGTGCTGAGCGTGGTGTAAAGTCAAAACCATCCGGCCAGTCTCGAGTAAGCGCACGTCGAGCAAGGAGACAGACACAGGGAAATGTTTCATCATGTGCAAAAAAGCAACAGGGCGGACACGAGGGTACAATGACACACAAAATGGGGCGTGTGTGTGTGTGTGTGTGGTTGTTTTTTCCTTCATCTTCTTCCCAGCCCTTCGAGTGAGATGAATCGAAGAAGTATTTTCATTGAAATGTTCCTTGCCAAAAAAAAAACTTCCCCACGCGCACGTTTTGTCATTTAACTCTCGCGATGGAGCGACAAGCCCTCTTCCGACAGAAACCAAAGAAAACCGCCCAGAAAATGGAGCACCTCTTCCCACCCGTTAAGGATCAAATGGGGGGACGGGGGGTTGGCTTTAGGGTTTGAGTAATGTGTGGGCCTCGTGACGGGGCAGCGGTGAAAACGAGCAAAGGTACGGCACGACGGCAGTAGGCAAAATGGTTGTTCGAAATGGATTTTCGAAATTTGAATATCAAATCAACTGGAAAGAAGTTGGAGATTTAATTAAACACATTTCCACTCCATCGCAAAGTGCTGCTCTCGATTGAGTGTTAAGTCGTTCGTTTGTTTCGCCACCGTTAGCGCGGGAAAGACGTCGAATGACCAAGGAAGGAGAAGAAGAACAAAAAGCAAAAAAAAAAAAAAAATAACAGACGAAGAAACACACAGAGGACACCTTGTGGGCCGGGCGGCGGAGTTAGACCGAATCCGTTCGCGATGGTATAGACTTCCCGGGAAGAGTGCGCTATTTCAGTATTCATGTTCCGGAACGGTGAGCCCGGGCTTTGGAAAATTTGAATTGGATTTTTCTTGTTGCCTTTTTTTTTTGTTTCTTTCGGTTCGGTTTTCGGTGTTCAACCATCCTACGATCTGCGGCCTTTGCGTGCTCTGGTTCGGCATCTTTTCCCCACTGCCCCACCGGTTCTGGCGAGTGGGCGTCTCTGTGTGATGTGTCCTTTTTCTGCGACACGGAGCGCTTCGAGGGGTTTCGACTTTCCCCACTATATTCTCCGAAACCCCCCGCCGATGGGTAAGGTTTTCCGACTTTCAGGAGCAATTGTGCGCAAATGGGATTTTGTGCACGGCAAAGCTCATTTCATGGATACACAGGCACACTCGCACACACCCACACATTAAGAAAGGGTACTTCCGATGGTGAACTCCGTTCAAAATTGGCTGGAAAGTTTGGACGGGTTGGAAGATTGCCGGCCCTTCCCTCGCTCCCCCCTCCCTACCCCCCCCTCCTCGGTTGCCCAAGAGACACATCTTCTTTGCTTGTGTCGGTGCGTTAAGAGAGATGAATGTTAAGAGACTGTGAAGTAAATTTTTGGGACGTCCACTGTGGGTTAAGTGGGTTGTTTAAGTGCTGCAGAACATCTGTCCCCATCGGGACACAGTGTTCTTGCGGCTGGGCACACGGCAGAGCAACCGATCTGTCAGAATCAGTTTCAAATGAAAATGATTGAAGTCCAAAGTTTCGGTCGGGGGGAACACTGTAGTGGCATTAAGTTGGGTTACATATTTATTGTTAATGGCACGATAACAGGTTGTTCTTGTGCCGTTTTAAGCTTAGCACGATTTGTGTTGAATGAAAAGCGCAGAAAAAGAACACTGTCACGTGGATTGCATACCTTTAGGATGTTTTCTTACACGACAACAGTGATGGGTGCAGTAAGAGCCTAAAGTTATGCTATTTGGAATTCAAATATGAAGATTACCTTTTTATTGAGATTAAAAACATAAGGAGAACTAAAAGGGAAATCTACTAAATACTAAAGGATATCATACCTAGAGGATTGCGTACCTTTAGGTTGTTCACTTGCAAGAGAAAAATATTGGTATAGTAAGAGCCTAAAGTTATGCAATTCGAAATACAAATATGAAGCCTTACCTTTTATAGGAATTAAAAATATGAGGAGGACTATGAGGGAAGAACACTAAACACTTAAGGCTAATCTTTATGTTGCACACCACATTTTCATTACAAAAAGCATCTGCAGGTCACCTACCGAATGGAACCCGTACGCTAAAACAACTAAGATAAGTAGGTAAAATAAATGTCGCAGCTTCTGAGGTTTCGTGAGAAAGTAGCGCAAAAAAGGTATTAATATTTTTATTTCTTCCTTAGTCCTTCTGTCTTGTGCCCGGTTCTCGTGCGCACAATTTCCTGGAGTGTGCATTTGCTTGCCATGATAATCATTGTTGCAGTTGCAGCGCAGGTTTGTAAAATTATATGCAATCTAAAGCCCAACCCCATTCATCCAGCTTGCTGTAGCAGCACGGTAGCTGGAATAAGCTGTACGAATTATTTAAAGAGAGAGGAGAAATTCCCTGAACGCTGTGTACAGCAGGGCTCACGGTGATTCCGCTTGCCGACTTTCTCCGATTCAGCACCATTAAGGGGGGATGTTTATCTTCGCAGAAATGGAAGGATAAAAAACGATAAGTAAACTTCCAGCCAAAGACATTGCACTGGCACCTGGTTTTCGCGCAGAACCTTTGGCCCGTTGAGTGGATGATGCTGGGTCCGGTTGACCGGAACCGTGGCCCGTACGGTGCGAAACACCGACAAGAAGAAATGCGTTTCTGTCGTTGTTTTTTTCTCAACATCTCTACAACGAACTCTGTACTTTACACAACCCATCCGGGCTGTCTGCCAACGAGTGCCAAGGCCACTCGCTGGTTTATCCCTAGCCAAACACCGTGGGTGACAACCATTACCGCTGGAGGAAAGTACACAGAGGGGCATCAGGTGTACCAAAAGTGCAACTCGCCGGGATTGAGTTCCAGCTTTTCAGCGATACCATCGCTCACTTTCGCGTACTTCGCTTGCGTTTTAATGGTTATTTTTGTTTTCCCATTTGACCGTGGCAAGAGCCGGGAAGGACACGAGCGCCAAGGTGAACACGCGCCGAGAGTGAAAGAGTACGGTTGAGATGATTTTTGCTGCGGACAGGAAGAAATTGGGTCAACCATGAAAAGTCTTGATTTATTTCACACTTTGCCCTCTAGACAGACGTTTCCTCACATGGGAAAGTGGAAGACAACCACCGATGCCACTGTGTACACACTGTCCGCCGAGGGCTAAAGCTGCGGGATGGGGAAGCTAAGGTGTTGTTATCATCCAAAAACCCAACGGAAAAATAGCTCATGCGTACTCACACACACACACACACATACACCCGAATCACCAAACACAACCGTCAAAAGGTATCTGCTGGTGGGCAGCAACATTCCGGTGTAAGAATGAACATTAAACAGACAGTCCCTTTCTTCGCCAGAAGACAAAACACACACACTAAAAAACACTGTTTTCTAAACGATTAATAGGCGCCACGAAGAAATTGATGACACTAATTTGAGGGACTGTTTGGTGGGTGTGTGTGCTTTTTTCGTGCTGTTGTTTCCTCTAGATCTTAGACCGCTATATTTTTAATGCGTGGCCTCATTTTTCGCCAGCCAGCCAGGTAAACTTGTGCCGCCTTTGAATAGTATCTTCGGGGTAAAGCACGGAAAACAACATTGCTCACTGCTTTTCTTACTCTACTGGGTTCGTGTTTCCGTGGGACCAGTGTTTCGTAAGTAGATAAAGCGATAGGATCACTGTTTGATGTGGGAATTTACACAATTTGTTCGTATGAAACCGTGCACAGGTGCGTAGAGTTCTTCAATGTAGAAGCATAACATAGAAGCTGGCAGCATTGAAGAGTTGATTATGTCATGCAAATTGCATAATGTTAGGCGCTTTTCATTCAGCTGATATCGTAAAGTGTGATAAGAAACAGAACACAGAACCGCTGGCTTGAGGAACACTGCTCTCGGGAGTAAATCACCGCAGCGTCCTTGATCGCAAGTGTCCTTTCGCAATAAATTGACAGCCTTCGGGCGGCTGACGGCGTAAAGCATTCATCACGGCGACTTTCGAGGCCGGCATGAGGTTTGTCACAAGTCATACCATCAATCGGATCGAACTTTTGCCGTGGAACGTAAAGCTGGTCGGAATAAATTTCCACCCCTCCAGTAACCCGGCAGGGAGCAACCGTTAAACAACCCGCCAAACGGGTAGGAGCTGTTTTATGGCGCTCCGATTGTAGCGGAGTCGTAGGCAGGGAAGGATATCTTGCAACATAATATAAATCGTAACCGATGGCTTTGAACGGGCGCGGCACGGCAGACGCCCGGATTCCTCCTAGAGTAGTAAAGCTTTTTTTACGATTCTTTCCAAGCAGCCATTAATGAAATGATTTTAATCGATCCAGCATCCAATCAATCCAGCGCTTCTTCATGCCGATGTGTGTTTGGAACGATTCGAACGGCATCCAAGCTAATGCTAACCGGTGCTTTTCGCGCACATCCGCACGCGATATATAGGGCTGGCGGACTGGAGGTGGAGGGTGGGTTATCAGCACTTTTGAGCTGGTCGGAAACAAAGAATAAAAGGGATGAATTATCGATTGCGTTTCGCGTTTCGCCAGTCGGTGAAGAAGCGTTCGTTAACTTTTAAGCGAATTCGTTCGTTGTACGTGAAATGTTCTACCATCATGCCATGGCACCTTCGTTCGCGAGCGTTGGGCGATTTCCTGGCGCTCGGTGGGGCTTCTGGGCTTGTGGTTCAATTATTTCCACGCCATTTTTTTTTTCGCTTTCTACCGGTGCGATCTCCTTCGACAGCCCCTTCATGAATAATATCTTAGCCTCAGTTCGGCCACTCTGTGGACTTCCACAGGGCGTGTAATGAAATTACACTGAAAAGCTTTTATCGTGTGTGTGTGTGTGTGTCTATGGAAGTCTACCATGGCTTCGAGTGAAAGAAACGTGAGCGGTGAAGTGCAATGCACACACAGGCCGTCAAATCAAACAAATTCGCCATAGAACATCCCAACTGGGGGATTTTTTTTTGGGTTGTGAAATCACGTCAGTGATCAGTGTGCCATTATTCCCGAATCGTTGATTGGCCAATATTACTTAAAATATTGAATTCTGCGATGTTACTACGATGTGTCATTCCACGCATGGTGGGCTTAAGGTTGAAGAAATGAACCGGGCACAACACTTACTCACTCAGTTTGCTCCTGTTTTTCACCGGATATCTGCGTATTTGTCGAACTTCCAACAGCGAATTCAGAGGGATGGAATAGTATTCGGCTCACTACATACTACCACAATTCGTCACAGACACGTTGAACGCATCACATCCATCAACGATTGCGATTGGGACACAAAAGCCGGAAATCGGGTACGCGGAATCGTCCGCACAAAACAAGCGATTCGAGCTTACGGGCCACCAATTAAATCACCGATGCGCGAGGGTTTGCTTATCACCTTATCACCGATAAGCTTGCACCCTTCGTTATCGCTCGATTACGAACTTACGCTTACGAAAGGGACAGAATAGGCCGGACGACCTTTTGAATTGCCCTGCCGAAGCCCCAAAATGTCGCTTGACGCTAACGCGCTCTGTGTGCGCACTGATGAATGATTTAAGAACACATCTTTCACTACTTTCACTCTCACTGTGTCCCCGGTTGGTTCGCGTTTTGGGGGAGAGAGTTCGTTTGCTCAAACACTACGGCTATCCGGCTACTTGCTATCTTGCTATCTGCTCCGGTTAGCTTAATGTGTGCAGGCCAGATGCTGCCCAGGGATAGTGTTCCGTGCCAAAGCAACCTTCCTTTGCAGCTTCCCTTTCGACCGGGACCAATCCGTTGCCGAATGTCGCCGTCGTTTGCTGTCGTCTATCGTGCTCTCTATCACTTGCGCGTGGCCAGAATCAGAACGGCGACGTGTTGTCATCAAGCACAACCCGCTCCCGCTGCGTGTCCGCTGCTTTCTTGCACTGATACGCCCGTGTAGCGCCGTTGGGCAGCGATTTAATAATGTAATGTAATGGTTTGTTTGGGTAGCTAGCGTTCCGTTCGTCCGTGCTTACGGCGGCTCCCGCTTATCGCGCGACCGTTGCGGCTTTCGCCACCGAGCCCAGCCTGCTTCGCTGCCCGAACACGGCACAGGGTGGATTCTATCAAACATTCATCACACCGTGACGGGGTTTGTGCGAGCAAACTGGAGGAAAAAAAACTGTTGACAAGTTAAAAAAGTTTATACAAATATTTGTGCGCACACAGCACGGTGCAGCGGCGGCGTGTCCTTTCGGTGTGACGTACGCCTCCGAATGGTGTTGAGTGTAAATTTAATTAAGAGCCCGCTATAAAATCAGCGTAATTAGCTATGGTTGTTGTGAAAAGTTGTAACCAAAAAAACAAAAAAACTTCAATTAAAAAATATAGAAACTAACACTTTTGAGAAGCTAAAACTTATGCTTGCGACAGCCACCGAAGCAACCCTGCCACAGTACGCACGTAGCAGCTGATAAGGCGAACCTGATAGCGTTACTGATATCTCGTCTTCCCCTTGTCTCTTCCACTCGAGAATTATATTAGTTTTCATTGGATCGTTTAGCTTGGGTTGGCATGGTGGTGTTGCCGGTTCCAGCAGTGGCCATGTTGCGGTGGGTCATGGACGACACGGAGAGGACGTTTCAATGGATGATTGTTTCTTCTCGTTTCATCTCAGAACACAAACACACACACACACACATGTTCAGGGGCAAGTCGCGCATCACGTACACTCAGTGGTGGCACTGTTTTGTTGGGCCAGCAGACTGATATGCCCGGCCCGGTAGCACAAACAGCGACAGGAAGTTGTCTGTGCACGAATGTGCGATCGCTGCTGCAGGAACGGCGGATGGATGGGTGGGAATTATGCTTTATTGAATAATTATGCTGCTTGTTTGCTGTTTGCAAACGGGTGTACGAGTGTGTGTGTGTGTGTGTGTGTGTGTGGGCGCACGTGTGGCCACGAATGTCTGACCTGTACACCTCCGGGCAGCCATTGTGGCATGGAAAGTTGATCCGGCCGGTGCGATGCTGCTCACAGCATTGGACCAGGGATTAGCACCTGTTGCCGTAGCTAGTCGCTTGCAAAGCCGTGTGAAAATGATTCCCACCCACACACACACACACACACCTGGAGTGTAGTGTGGCGAAATCATTCAATTATAATGTGCAACTCCGGGGTGAAAGGTGTTGGCCGGTGAGGGCACCGACTCATTGCACCGGTCGCGAACCACAGTTGCTCGCGCAGGTGACGGATGGAATGCTGAATGGAATTTACTGCGAACGTGGCCATACCCCGCTGGACCAGGATGGGAGATGGAACTTCATTGGCAGGGGGAGAAAATACAACTTTTATTAATTGCATCGTATCAAAAGCAAGCATTAATTGATAAGGACACCGGTTGCATGTGTGGCGCGATAGTAGCGAAACATTTAGCAATCATTTTGAACATAAAGACGGGGAAATATTGTACCGCTTTCGATCGAATTATGGACACTTAAGGCATCTTTTGTACATAATTTTATTTAGTAAACACAAATTATATTCTCTTCCTAAAACTTCATATCTTCATAAAGAAGCCACATTCATGCCGGGGAAATCTCCACGCCATTCTCAAGGACTTGCCCGAATGGCCAAAGCACCTGCCGACTAACAATTCCTCAAGCCTCAGCACCTTTGCCGAATGGCTCGTTAAAGAAAATAACTCTAATTGCAACTGATTCGAACTACGGACATTTTTGACGTTATATTGCGGCCGTTTTGATTCAAATTTCGAGAACATCACCGAAGCTTCGTCGATAATGATCACGAATCATACACTTTCTACGCTTAAAGAACAACTATTCTGTTTGTTTGCTTCTCATCGTCCAAATAGATATAAAGATACATGTCTGTCCGCGATTTTGGTCACATTGATTGCTCCTTGAAAGTAGTTTAATGATGCCAACAAAGCAAACCTCTCGATATTTAGCTAAAACGTGAAGAATATCCAAAATTTTAAGATGCCCGTGGTTCGATCCAGGACGGTACCATGTGAGTAGGGCAGGTGGTGTATTGGTAGCGACGCCGATCTTCACACGATAGGACCGCTCCAAAATCCAATCTAGACCAACGGTTCGTATGCGCAGGAGTGACTATCCAGCTACGGGGTACACGGTATCGGAAAACTGGATATGGAATCGCGTGCACAATTTAGTGACTGTCAATTTGGGCTGGCTGTTTACGCACATACGGATTCAAGAGTTGAGATATAGTATGCAAAATTCTACGAAATTTTAAACAAATGATGTGCAGAATAGAATTTAAAAATTGAGTTGAATAATGATAACTAATTGTTTCTAGTTGTTATCTAATTTAATCGTCAAATATTTCATTTAATATCTGAACTCTTGAATCCGTATGTGCGTAAACAGCCTGGATCGACTATCACAGTGGGAAAATGGCCGCCGAATATTGACGAAGCAATCTTAGGCTCGCTTATCGTGTAATACCAATCTGCAAAAACGAATTGTCCTACCCAATTCGGTGCATGTTGCGTAGCTTACAATTGCTTTAACAATGCATAAAGTCATAGTTGTCAGTTGATTTGTTGTCAGCGAAATATCAAACCCCGGGTTTGGAAGTCGCATAACAGACACGAAGCACGAGAAGCACGAGAAGCACGAGATAATTTAAAATTGATGGTCATTCTAAAAGGGTTTGTGGTGGCGGTCTCCACTGTGGCCAGTATTATTGCTCAATAAATTATGCGGTTTCCTATAAACGTGCGAGGTACAAGCCGCAAACGACAGGGCGCTACGGGTTTGGGTGGTTGTTGTTTTTTTTTTTTTACGGTAGTCAATCAGTACCGATGTCGGGCAGGCGCTTTGCACCCGAGCACCACACAGTTGCGCCCCCGGTTGCATTGTAGCACACTTTATTGAGCCTGTCGCCTGAACGATGGGCGAGGCAAAAAAATAAACAAGCCACCATTACTTTGCCTGCCGCCGGGATGCCGGTGGAGTGGCGGTGGTGGCGTTGGCCCACGATCGTTTCCAACGCTTCGAAGTTGGGTTTGGATGGGAAAATGGCAGGATCAGTGTTGTTACGGATTGAAGATGAAGCACTCTGCGGATTGTCGGTCACCGTGGGCGACACCGCGGGCTGTGTGATGCCGCACAGACGGGCGGACCGGCACAAAATCGCTATTGTTTGAGCGAAATTGAGCGCGACATCTGCCAGAACATAAAAATTAATCATATAGATGTGCAGGCTACGATAACAGTTTTACGCTGCGTAGCGTTAGCAAACGGGCCCGATCGGGGTGTCAGCACGGTGTCACGAATGGACAACGAATAGCGGATTAACTTGGCGTGCGGTGCGGCGAAACGAGGGTAGAACGTTGGGGACAATGTAGGGCGGTCTGCGTGCACGTACGGGTATCTTCCAACCGTAGTTGCCGGTGTTAATTTTGGGAAGTCAGAAAGCAATGTAACCTCCAGCACCGCCCCCTTTCAGTCTGAGAGGGGATAACCCACGGCACGGTTCGGCGAAAGGAAAATTGTCGCCCAGGGTCCCATTCCACGCGGCTCCGGACCGGGAATGCAGTGAAAAACAATTAAGTACGAAGTAATCTGCATGTTGGATCGCTTGTTGTTGGATCCCAAATTTCACGAGTGGCCGTGTGTACTGCTGACAACCACATTACCACGGGGTCATAATGCTACTACAACGACGATGATGATGATGATGATGATGATGATAGTGATGAGGCGGCTATGCCACACGGAACCGGAATGGAACTGAACATTCAACGGCCCAAAGCCGTTTTATTGCGAATGCCCCCTGAATTGCCGGAATGCCCGGCAGTACTTCGGGCCAGGGTGAGGCACAAAACTTAATTGACTGCGTTTGCTAACCGAACGAGGAAGGTCCAAACGGAGTGGTACTCGTTGTATATCCCACTCGTCGCCAACATGCCAACATGATGCTAGGGCAGCGCCAGGGCTAGAGCCAAAGCTAGAGCCCTGCTCCTGCCTCCGATGGATGAAGCAGTTTAAAACAGCTTAATCATCCCCGCGAGGGCTATCGTGTGTTGTGTGGCGCGCGCGTGCCAAAGAAGATGCGCCTTCTGTGGAACCATTCGGAAGGATTCGTATAAATATTCATTACACATTCAGCGCGCTTTCCCGCTGGCATGCTCGGCAGCCACAGCAGTGAGTGAGATGTTGGGCAAGGAAACCGCGTCGTCGTTGTTTCCGCTGCTCACAAACAACAGAAAGGATGCCGGGCCCCATTCACAGATTTGCCGGGCCGTGGCCGTTCGCTGGGGTGTGGGTTTCGTGGTGATCTGTTTAGAGCGTTCCACCAGTTTTGGCACTACGGTTAATGTGGTACACTTTGAGGAGTTTATGGGGTTCTTTTGCTCACGATACACCAGAGTGCTGTCGGCAGCAGATGTACCAAAAAAAAAACAGCTAAACATTGTGCCCTTTTGTTGTTTCTCTTATCAGCGATATCACGTTTCTTAACCGTGGTAACAATTTTTCATTTACCATGCCATGGGTGGGCAATTATTTGCCCGGAAAGTAGGCCAACTTCATTCGAGCGCATGTTTCGCGGAAGCTGCTGCTCCATCATAATGCGAATGTCGTGACATTTTGCCCACCCTTTTTTCTATCACGACTGTTCCAATCCAACCAGGCAATGGATGACTGTGCCATCCATGGGTTGGGTACGGTGCATATCAACAGGGCGCCATCATTCAAACCCCCAGCCCAACGGTGTGTTATGCAGCTACGGAGGGGAAAACTACCCCAACCCGTGTATGGAGTCATTCATTTGGGCAATCAGGGTTCGGATTCGATCCAACCCGCCTGCCCGACGTGCATGTGCACGTGGATGCACGTGGAAGCAACCACCCGAGAAAGGAACAAAAAAACCGCCCGAACGAAAGCGCCTGTATCTAGGCAATGCACGCGCTGCCAACTGTCATAAAGAAGGATGCAGCTACAACCGTGAGCAAAGGAAAAAAAAAAACGCGGGGGCATTTCGTTCGCTTTTCTTTCCATTTCTCGTAAGAGCATTTCACTTTTGTAACAGTGTTTTGCTCCGATCCTTTCCACCAGTTGGCTGCACCGGTGAAAGTAGTACGGTAAGGGAAGCTTTATTTTCCACCACTTTCCGCAGCGTGTATGAAAGGCACGGACGTTAGGGGCAACACTATCAAACTGTACCGCCAACTACGATGAGAGCCCAGCAAGAGATTGCTGTGGATGTGTGTGTATGTGTGTTCATATTCAGTGTATTCAGTGTTTCTCTAACCCTTGTGCTCCGGGTGTTCCCGAGATCGTCCCAAAGTACTATTGTTTTAAGAGAACAATCGGGGCAAAGCGGGATGAATACGGTTATGTAAATTTCATGGCAAAAGATTTTCCCTTTGTTTTCCGGGTGGCATTTTCCACGGGAACGCTGGTTGGTGATAATGCAGGGCGGGACACCAACCCTGGGTACGATTCTACCGGGTGGAAATAAAAGTTAACGGCTGCGAAATGGATAGGTTAGTTGATTTGGGTATAGTGTTCCTGCACTGGGATGAAGGAGAGGGTGAAGGGAAGTGGGAGGGAGTTGAGCTTTATGCACATTGGTTGCTCGCACTCAGAAACCGTACCTTCGTCGTCATCCTTTGATATTCAATTCGCCTGCCAAAGCCCACTGGTGAGTGATAATGGTGACAGGCCACCGGAAGAACCGTGCCGGTGCGGTCGGTTACGGCAAGCGCTGAAGCCAGTTGTTGCGCTTTGACACACTGGTACGGTGTGGCAACAAACGATGAAAAGCAAAATGCTTCGTGAAACCGTGAAACTAATACCAGCCGCATTCTCGTAGGATGGCAAGCAAGAAAGCATACAGGGTCCCCTCAATGTAAGGTGTATTGCCAGCAGAGTGCTAGAAAATGTCTTCTTTTGTGGCAGTTCAACAGTGAAAGAAAGAGGAAAAGAAAGTTCCGGAAACAGAATGAGGTTTCGCCTTGACTTCGTTTTTGTCCGCTATTATCTAACCGAAGATTGTGCTGACGTTGAAGATAATATGGACAGTTGAAGGAGTTCGTTCTTCAGTGGCTAGGAGGAGGAGGAGCAGTTCTTCAGTAGATTGAATATCTAGCCTACTACCATTGACAAAAGCATTCGGAAAACTGCAATGGGATTATAATTTGATTATTAACGCTAAAGGTTGCAGAGTGTAGGAAAGCAGTAGGTGCTGTACCATCTTAAAAACGTCCCTATATCACCATCACCACTGTTCCAAGTCTTTGGCCAGCCTTATCCATTCCAAACCCTTTCAAGTTTCGATCAGTGCACTTCCCCATCGATATCGACACTGTTAAAGTGTACCCGGCGTTATCGCAGATGGAGTAAGCTTCGACAAAACGCACCGGTACGGTTTGAAATGTAATCTCGGATCTCTATCGTCGATGCGGCAAAATGCGTTGCGCACGAGGTATATGTGGCCTTCTTACCCGTGGTTACGGTTACCGCAGCGGGCGGACTGGAATGAAATGCGTTGGGGGTGTTCTTTCAACGTTTTATCAGCTTTTTGAAACATTGCAACAATGTACAGATGCACATCTCGCAAGTGATCGGTATGGTATGGTATCTGCCAGTGCGTACCAGAAGCATAACATGATTACAGTGGTGCAGTGTTGCATGCTCGTTATTTTGCTAGTATGATGTCTGTTTGTTAACCAACGTGTACCAACCAGGTTGATTAGTGGTTAGGATGCACCATGCGTTCGGAACGGATGAAGGTGCAGTGTGCATGTATGCCCCAACCATGCGTAAGTTAATTGATGGAGGTTTGTTGTGTTCTGATTAAAAATCAAACGAATGTCGGTGGTACTTCAAGAAATTTATTTTGTAAGGTTTCGCTTTAGTTTACTTACATTTGTTACAAATCAATGGGAATGTATCAGTGTTAATTAAACTCAATTGATTAAAGAGTGATTGAGTGTTTCCTCCCGCAAGTATGCAATCCGCTTGACAAAGCATTATTAAATGAGTAATTTGCCTCTTACCGGGCATATTCGGAGAATTAATTGAAATAAATGAATTAGCGCGGTTGACGATTTTTCCCGAATGTATGCAATCTGTTTGACAAAGCTTTAGTAATTGAACCATAATTACTTATAGAGAGTGGTAGAAATTATCCATTTAATTGATTTTGAATTTGGAGCCTATGAATATTTGATGCTTTACCTAGACTTTGTTCTACTTCAAGCTGCTTTGATTTAAAATTTTTAGTGTTGTGCCTGATGAATCTTACGAGAAAAGTAATTCAAACCATGAGATGACTCTCAAAATATTAGTGCTAGTATATTAGATGAATAGTAATCAAGTAATAAACATGAATAAACATTATGAACTCCATAATAATCCATGAATAGTATGCAGGTTCATAACTTTGAATAAGATTCATCCAACACTAAATAGTTTGTAATATTTGTATAAATAATTCTTCATTTATAGCATTTTTTTTTAGATATGTGTATGTTTATGATTGCTTTCAAATATTCTCTACAACTGTGCAAACATTTTCCTTTTTCTTTCTTTCTCTCTTTCTGGACAGCTGACATGCCTGACAGCCGCCAGAACGTGTGCAAAACGGATCGCTTTTCTGCTAATAACGGCATGGCTGTTCTCCTTCCGAGCTGAACTTCTCCACATGCGATGGTTAAACGAGATAGAAAACCAACAAAAAAAAGCGAACAAACGGGCACAGTGGATAGAAAAAAAATCCGTCATTAAGCAATTGGCATCGTGTGCGGCAAAAGCGACGGCAACATCCGTACGGCAACCACCAGGGACAATAAGACAAATCGCTAATCCTATTAGGCGAAGTAAATGAATGAAAATAAGATAAAAGCCTTAGCGTAACACAGTATATTATGCTGTCTGATCGCATGTATGCGGGTGTTTTTGTGAGGCTGTGTATGTGTGTGTGTGTGTTGATAGGATCGAATCGAGAGAAAGCAGTCACGAGCAAGGCAGTCACATGCGGACGACATACTTGGAATTGGAAAGCGAAGCAGTTGGCGGTGGGAAAATTCAATTCCGTTTTTCATCGAACCAGCTGGCGGTTTTCATCGATAGTGCAAAAGCACAGGCTACATGGATGACGGGTAAGAGCGAAGCACACAAAAAAAAAAAATGTTATAGGCAATGGGGTTTCTTGCCTTGTGCCTAGGAAGGAAATATCCATCTCTGACACGGTTCGAACAAGATTTTTAATCCATTGCACACACACTCAATCTCCCCACCTATCCCCACCGTAAGAATCCATGCCTGGCATGTTCATTTAGCTGTTGGAAATTCGCTTCCTTTTCCCCCCTTTTTCGACACTTCAAATCGTGGAGCAGACAAGGTGGACCAGGGCTTGCGGAGGATTGACTTTTGCCATTCGAAACCTCCCAGTCTTGGAAAGGGTTATTTTTTTTTTGTGTCGTGCCCCATAAGAGCAACGCACTGCCACACGGACGTAAGCTGCACGGTGGTTGCAATGCTGGCGAGAACATAATGGACCAGAAAATGACTGTGATTTGCTATAATTGATTTCGATAATTTTCCTACTTCCAATCCTTAAGCGCGCGTTGCTGCAACGGCAACGTGCTCCTGAAGAGCGTGCAACCGTTGTGCCGAGAGCTAATGGAATCGACGCGATAAATCGTACCCAAAGGAGGTGTGTGATTAAAATTTAATTCCAATGTGCATTTTTTTTCATGCTTCTTGCACAATGGGAATCCCATGCTAAAAGGTACTTGGGAAACGGATTTTGATACGATGCGTCGTGGTGTAAAAATTAAAGTTAACACCGGAAAGCCCTGTTGAATTTTGGGCAAATATTGAATGTTTAGGAAAACGTACCCGTCGATGGCGGAAAGTCTTTCTGCATGGGGCTAAGGTAACGCGCTTCGGCAAACGCGTGAACAGGATGCTGCTGGAAATGGCCGGGAGTGAATGTTCGGAATGGACACAAATATTTGCTTTAAAATGGTGTGCGGCGGGTGAAAGGGTGTAGTGTTAGCTTTTTCCCTTCCCGAATGGAAATGTTTTCTTTATGTCCCCGCAGGGGTACACTCTTGTTTTAAGTTATTTTCAACGATTCCGTCCCGTTTCGATCGGATTCGATACAGATTGTGGAAGGATCGGGAGATTGTTGGTAGGAAAGGAAGTAAAGTGGATGTACTATTTTTTTACTTGTTAAAGTCTTTATTGTTTTGTAAACAGGCGTGTTGCACCTTTTAAAGGAGGAAGAGCATTGATGGATATCAAAAAGTCATTCGTTGGTCCTAGACTTCGAAGCAGACTACGTGCTGCTAACGATCGAACAGTGTCCGAAGTGGTCAAGAAGCACTAAGATTTCGATAATCATGAAATGTTAATAATATTAATAATAATATAAAAATTAATATTATTATATAAATCATTTTCAAACCTCAAGATTTGTTAGCCACAAAACACTCATATTGCTTAGATCTTTCCAGTAAAGTCTCGCGAAGATGGAGCTATAAAAGCAGTAGCTCACGTCATATCATCTCAAAGATCTTATGAGTTGTTTATAAATTTCCACAGAGTTAATCATATCATCTAGATCAATTTCAAACCGCATGATTCACAAACCCGAAATGTCAACTATTGACTAGATTTTGGTAAAGTCTTGCAATTTCCAATAATTTCTAGAGAAATTGTCACAGCAGTAGCTCGAGTCATATCATCTCAAGGATCAGTTTATTTAACATTTCGGCCAAGCTTATCATGGCATTGCTTGCAAAAATCGTGATGACCAACGACACATGTCAAATGAAGGCCACTTAATACTGTGTTGTCATATCAAGGACAGAAAAATACTACTTTTTGCTAGATAGTTCTACAAGTTTACAGAACATCAGCAGTAGTCTCTTCGTTGGAATATATCTGCAAGCCTGGAAAATAGTTGTGGTTTTCTAGCAAAATTATCCAGACAGGACCCTTGGATATTGCACGGTGCCGTACGCAACACAACTTACACAACTAACCAAGAATTTTCCTACCGACTACACCATACTCAAAATTAAATCAATCGAAATGCTTCTTAAAATCTGCCATCCAATCCACACGTGCCAAAGACAAACACCAACCGTACGCACCGGCTGAAGTGTGGTGGTGTAGTTTTGTGCATAAATAATGTGTGTCCTTAACTGTCCTCCAAACAAAGTACCACTTTCAACCGAGACGATAATTCCCTGGATTTGCTGAACCGGGATTATGCACAAGGATGCGACCGTCTGGATGGGACAGGTTCCCGGCATGCACGCATGCATCATCGTTACCTCGGGATCAACAGCAGCATCATTGTGTGAACCATGTGAGCGGTCGGGAGCGTGAGGTTGGAAGGAATGGAGGGGGGGGGGGGGGGGGGGGATTTATTTATGAATCTCTCGGCCGACTGCACCCGGATGCCTGGCCGGGCCACTAACCGCAGAAACACGAGCCACCGAACCTACCTGTTTTGCCCGGTATGCCCTCCGGTGGTGGACGTCTCCGGCCCGTGTGACCGTATCTGCAATGAAACGAAAAATAATACCCCCATGTTAGAATCGACTGCAGCAATCCATTGGTTGATTATCTGCCGGGCCCGGGTGGCCCTTCCAAGGCTTGACCTAGTTCGGGCCACCGGGGCGCAGTACGCTTCGGCTTCTGCATCTTGCAGGCAGCAGCCAGTGAGCCGGAACTTTGACGTAGGATTATGGGCCAAGCATCCGTCCGGCCGGCCAGTGTTTCAGCGCCGTGCTCAAAGTCACGGGCACCGATGTCCTGCGCTGGATTGGTAGAAGCAAGAGAAGGGAGGGGGGATGTATTCGGGTATGCGGGTCAAGCGTAAAGCCAGTGAAGAGCGCTCACTTATCCGGCGATTAATTTTTAGCACACATGAAGCTAACGATTCTCCCCGGGAGTTGCCTGTATGGCGGGTTGCACGTGTGGCGTAGGGAGTCACTGGTGCGGTGCGGTGGATGGATGCTAATCCTGTTTCCCCAAAAACCCGATCAAAAGGCACGAACAAACACCGGCAACTGATCCCCGGGGATTGGGCACCCGGCCTGTAGGAAACCGGAGCGTTTCTAATTGTTGGACGCGTTTCAACCGATGCCGCGCCGCGGTCCCAATCCATTTTGCCGATAATGTGTGTGTGTGTGTGTGCATATAATGCCATGCTCATTTATATGCAAAGGACAGTAATGAGCTTTGTTTTGCTACATGGTGTTCATCACGCAGAGCCGACCCTGCCACACGCCCCCTCCCCTATTTGTGCGACCCCCGCACAGTTGGTCGGTCACACCCGACACTAATAATGATGATGGCAAAGTGATGCGAATCAATCCATTTGGCAAATTCTAAATTTGCTAACCCCGTACCGATTTAATGAGTGTCGAAGCGGGGGTTTTCTGGGGGCGAATTAGCAGGGAATGTCCAAATAGGGTGATACAAAAAAAAAAAAAAACCCCGAACGTCGCACAATAATTAGATTGTGTGCGGTTGTGCAAACAGAGTGCGCGATGCAATTAATCTGTAGCGTAAACAGAAGCTTTGGAATAGTTTTCAATTAACGCTATTATTGTTAACGAGAACCGGGAAACAGGAGAGAGAGGGCATGGTCGAAGGGACGGCATCGATGGTTTGCGGTGTTTGGCTTTTTAATTATAAAACCGTTCCCGGTGCCGTTTCGGGGTCGCAGCCAACCGACCGAAGTGATGCGATTGTAACACAGTTTTTAATCGCATTTAGAATGATTTGTGCAGCAACACGCAGCGCGGAGTGGCCAGTGGGGCGTACGGCAGATGTTGGTTTTGAGATTGTGATTCGTTGGCAAATTAATTAAACCGCAGCTGTACACCGCAGGACGGGAGCATTTTTTTTTCTCCATTTGTTACAAATTGTTATTTAGTAGCGGGTAAATTGTTCGTGTGTAACCAAAGCAAGGGAAAAAAACCTATAAAAGGATAATTTATTTCAATGAGGTTGATAAAATGACGTAAATTGGGGAAAAATAATAAAGAGTAAACATATATAACAACGATATAAAGAATGACACATAACACACATATCCATATCGCTACACCTAAGCAGTTAGAGAAAACAAGTGTGAAAAAACGTAGACATCTTTCTCTCTTTTACTCTCTTCAAATGTCACAACAAGATCAAGTTTTGCCTCCTGTGAGGATTGAACTCACGACCGCTGGTTTACGAGACCAGCGCTCTACCACTGAGCTAAAGAGGCACGCGTGTAAGTGCGTGTACAGTTACGCTTGATAAGCTTCCGTGTCCGCGCCACCTTTATTCCCCCTTTGCTCGAACTCTACACAACGAGATGCGTACGTCATTAATCTAGCTCGAAAACACTTGCTCACGGTACCGAGTTGGTGTCTAAAATTGGAATGGAAGATAACACGGAACTACGAAAGCCCATTTCTTCCTCCTTCAAAATGATCGATGATCGGTGTTCGATAACAATGCTGCTTATGTATTACGATTGTACATGCACATGTGTGTGTGTGTGTGTGTGTGTGTGTGTGTGGAGCTTTTTGCGGTAATCACTTACCGATGCACTCAGTCATTTGACCACTAAACCACTCGCTCTCTAGGTCTGGTCCCATTAATAATGATGATGTCGATTGACGCCCAACGGCTTGACCTCATCAGTACAGCACCCTGGTTCGGTGTGCGTGTGCCCCGTCACGGGCCCCCACCGCACCCCCGGCAGGTGCGCTTTGTACGCTCGGCGAGCGAACATGGCGGCACCACAATGGAGTTTCATTTAACTCGGTGGTTTCGGTGCGGTGTCGCCCTGGTGGCCCTGGCGATGCGACTCGCACTCTGATGAAGTGCCATCAATCCACACAGACTTCACTTCACGCTCAGGCGGTGCCCGTGCCCGGGAACGCCGGATGGGCCCCGACAGTGGCGATGGAATTCGTTCCTCACTGCAGACAATTAGGTTTGTGGTTGCACTTGATTACTATCAGGCGATAGCGCGTACGGATGGATGTGCGTACCCCGGGTGCGCTAGGATGCGCGCTAGCTGAACACGCTGTACCAATCAACCTTAGATTCCCATTACCATCAGGACCTTATTAGTCGCTGTCCCAGCCCTTCAGCGTGGTTTGGTTGACATTTTGATTCCGCACTGTCAGTTAGAGCCGGAAGCGGTCAATTCTGCCGATCCGGTATGCCGCGCCGGTATCAGTTATGCAAACAAAACACGACACTTAAACGCTCTAATCGAAACGGTTGCGTTACGAAACCGTACTGGCGTACAAAGCAGGGACGATACGGGTTAACTTTCCGTAAAAATGGTGCACAATTTAGTGTGCCAAAGTGTCATAATGAAAGGAAAAAAAAATAGTAAAGGCAACCAGTGTAATGAAACGGTGTCCCTAAAGTCACAAAGTCGGAAGGCAAAAGTCTCCGCGTGTGCGGGTGAAACGTGAAACTTTTGCCACCTAAAACGGTCCCAACATATGCTGCACGGGGCGCAATGATGGTGTGCTTTAGGAAAACCACAGTTTTGACCTTTTACACAAACACCCACACACATGATCGCTTTTCCACAGAGAAATACGCATTTTATTAATTTTGCTTCGCCGTGTTTTTGCTGTTGCGCGCTGTTCTACCCTCTGCTTTCTACAAGCGGGGAAGTTTTTGTTTTGCGTTTGCGAAAACTCGATTCTCGAGCTTCTTGTGTGCGATGTTTTTGTTTTTGTTTTGTTCACCAGTGTTTCTGTGGTCACAGCGCGTGTACGGGAACAAAAAAAAAAAAAAACGGAATGTGATGAACAAAAAGCCGAAACATTAGCCCCAGTACTGCTCTGTGTCTGTGTTTGCTCCGTCTTCGAACGGCCATCGATCGTTGTCTATGCGCCGTTGGAACATGATTCGGTGGATGGTTGCTGTATTAAATGGTGGTTTTGGTGGGGCCGTTCGGGACCGTTCCCGTTGGGAAGTTTTCCCTGCAGTGTGGTGGGACGCAACATTCCAACATCCGCCAGGACGCGTTACGGTACCAGTTGAGGCGATTAGAGCGTGGAAAAAAGTTTCTCTTCCTGGACGATTCACTAAATATGGTGCAAAAGTTATTTGCTCGCATGTATCTGTGGATGTTTCCGTGCGAGGTGTTTGTATATTTTTGTCCATTAGGGATATATTGAAAGTGATTGTTTGATGTGCGTACGTACGGTACATTTTAAGATACATTTTGTGGTACGTATTATTGTACGTTTTTTAAAGCAAAAAATAGGAGCAAAAGTTGATGGATGCGAACGATTATTAAAGTACGAAGTAATTTATTGAGTTTCTTCAATATGAATGAAACTTTGAACGGAATTAAGGACTCAAACTTTTTTATCTAAATTTTCATGATTTCTCAAATAGATTCATGAATCCCACAAGCTTTTCCTATTTTCAAAGAAACAACGCTAAAATTCATATTTCAGAAGCTTGAAAAGCTAATCTTAAATCTTTGATGATTCTTGAAGCTGATAATTAATGAACCTGCCAGGATTCATAGATGTTTTGAGAGTCCATTCATGGAATAACTCTTCTCCAAAGATTTATTGGACACAAATCTGTAAAAATCAAATCCAGATAGGAATTGCATACTTGCAGGCGTTGTGAAATAAAGCCACCGACTCAACAGAACGCAACCAATATTTATAACAACATTAAAGGTCTTGTTTTTAATTGTAAACAAGTTATTTATTATACGTACTGAAAGCTTGGCTCACAGACAAGCCCCCGTTGGTTGTGTCGGTATAAAATTCTCTAATGAACGCGAACGAATCGGCAAAACGAAGGACAGCGGCATTAGCTCCGTTCGGGGCTTTGTCCCCGAGATAAGCAAGCCAAAAACTAATTAATACACTCGTTAGTCTGTGACAGCGAAAGCGTAACATAAAAAAAAAGGCAGCGTTTCGACAGCTACCGAAGCACTGGAAATGACCACCGCCCCGGTACGACTTTTGAACTCCACTGTTCTGCTTTGCTGCCACCGTTCCGCACGCCGCCGGCTTCCAAGCACTCGCCCACGGGGCATCGAAAAGTCACGAAAGTTTATGGCCATTATACAACAGTACCGATTATGTCATGCGATACTGCGAATACGTTCGGCATCTGGTCCCCGAAAGGGTGGCTAGGAGGTTTCCCGACCCCAAACACCCCTGCACCCGCGATATCCGGTTGTGCACCCCGATCGCCGTACCAATGGAAAGCCACGTGTGTGAACTAGCTAAGCTCATTTCCACGCGAGAGAATACAACATCCATAAAGGAACAAGCAGGCAAGCGAGGGAGAAAAAAAAACACGGGAGCAGTATTTCTCATTGGTGAAACCAGCGCGACTGGCGGTCCGAGGACACACGGGGACATGTCCCGTAATGGTGGAATGGGCAAAAGTTGATCTGGAAGTTGTACCACCGATATTGAGCAAACGTATTCGACGGTGGTAAAAAGTGTAGGAGCCCTGAAAGTGGAAGGTTTGGGTAGCGTGCCTGTGCACACATGGTCTGATCCTGATGCATCCTCCACCGCTTTGCGCTTTGCTCTTATCGTTAAGGAACAATGAGCGGCCCGGTGAAGGGGAAAGCCCGGCCCGGGTACCACGGGTGTTACCGCTTCGGGCCATCTGCCGCTACGGAGCTAATCTCTCGGGGGCGGGTGGAAAAAAAGCGGGAAATGTGCAAACTTTCGGTCAAACTGTTATTTAAAACAGTTGCCCCAATCGGTTGTTTTCAATTTCGAAACTGCACAACCGGCACATTTGCCGTGTGCGGGTCGCTATTTGCTTTTGTTTTTGCAGCGCACAATTCCCTCCCTTCCCCATGTCCGGGGGGCCTAGAGGGGCCCAACTCATTCGAAGGCAGTTCGAAGTTCAGGTCGCATTTCCACCCGACAACACCCCCGGGTAGGACGCTGGGGCTGTATCGTATAGCACCGTGTCGCTCGGCAAACGGTGACGGTGGCTCGTAACGAAGCAACAACAAGATGAAAGCGACGCCATCGAGAAAGTTTTTCCGACCAGCAAATCTCCGCAAACGCTTTGATTGCACACGAAACGCTCGGAGTAGCGCTTTAGCAGCGGCAGCAGCAGCAGCAGCAGTAGTAGCTCGCTTTCTCCGTTAATGGCAATGTCACGTGAATCTAATGCTAACACCCACCCGAATCGGTAGCACATCTCGTCTCATTATACCGGTGCGACCGGAAGACACATATTCCAGCAAGAACACTCTCCGCGCCACGATAATGGATTGGAGCGCGTCAAGCATTAGGGTCAAATCAGGCGCGATTTAACTCAATTGTCAAATCAAACGTTGTTCCCTCTTCGGCCCGGCCGGGGGTGGGTTCCGGTGGCTGGTTGCCGATGGTCGGCTATCAGCTCGAACGAAAACCGGATTAGGGGATGTCAATTTTTATGACTTTATCCATCGATGAATCTCGGCCGCTACAGTACGCTAACACCGCCAATATCGTACCGGGGCGCGATTCGTATGTGTGCTGCCAATCTAATGGCGTGTTCGGGGAGTTTGTGTATTAGAATCGATCGGAAGTGGAAATTCGAGAACGGGGAAAAATGTACAGTACGTAGCAAATTTGTTAACCGCGCAATGTTTTGTATTCTTGTGCGTCTTTAGGACGTACTTATGGCAATTGAGGTATTGATACTACTGTAAGGAACGTTACGGAAGATGACGATAAATGTTAAACGTAAAATACGATACTTAAAACCTTGTGTTTATGAGATCTGGGGTACTTTAATTGCTTAAAAATGCATCACAAATACTGTAAAAAGTAAATAACCATAACTAAAGCAAGAAAGCTCTAAATGAGAGAACATTGCATACCTTTAGGCGTTTGTGTTTTAGATGTTTTTTCATGATATCAAATTAGTATATTAGTATTAGTAAAGGGGTTTTGGTTTCTTTGAGATTGTTTGAAGGATTTATTAGGACTTTGTGTATTAAAACGAAACCAGACTCGACCAGAGTTGAATAAAGGCAGCCCATGCCCATGAAGACGAAGACAGCTCTTTAATGGGCCTTCAAGTGATTTAGGCTTGATCTAACGTTTCGAATGGTAATTGGACCCGATTCAGATTTCACATGCGATAGAAACGGCTACCCACTGTATCAGCGTCGGCACAAAGGACCTCCACCCCACCCCAAGCTAATTCCAAGGCGGAGAAACCCGGGCGTGAACTTTCGCAAGAACCTCCGAGCGGCATCACCAACATCCGGCGCCCGGATGGTAACGGCTGTGTGTTGTTGTCGTTTTTATTGAAGAAGATTAAATTCCTGTCAAAAGTGACACCAATGCCTCGATATCTCGTACCGTGTATCCATCCCGGCACGGGCCAGAAGATTTGACGCGACACACACACACACACACACGCGCGCACTCGTCCGAATCGTGTCGGTGTTGAATCGCGGCATAAAACAACACATCCCAACATGCACACGGCCCGGCATCCCGGGGCCTTGGGAAGGGACCGTTACGAGGATAGGGATCAGTCCGTACGGAATGGAGTTTATCTTCACCTTTATCGATTCTGCCTGCTCGCGTGTGGTACGGGCGGTAACCATCGGAGGAAGAAGCCCGACCCACCGCCCCACGGTGCTTGGAGAACTCCGACCGTGTGCTCCATCCTCATCATGTGTCGCAAGCGTTTAAAGGATGAAGTTTTGCCCACATGTGTGCGCTGGGTGCCGGTGCTGCCGAAGCGTTTGAGTTGAGTGTTTGCATTAGGGGCTAAAGGATGATGATATTGCCACGCGCTGAGTGACACGGTACCGTGCGATGAGAAGGTGCCACGAAATGGCACCCCAAAATGGATGGCGATAAGTGTGTGTCCTTGGCGTTACCGGAAAGCGCTCGTAACCGGAAATGGGCCATCGGGAACATTTAAGGCGGGCCGTGTGCTGGCGCGGATGTATCTATCGCCGACGACGACGCCCGGGAAGCGGTTGCCTTTGCGTCGGGGATTAGGCCGGTGGTCGTTTTTTTGTTGTTGTTGTTGTTGCTGTACCCAGTCTGGTTCTACGGGGCCGCGCACGGGCTCGCGTAACGATGTGAGTATTCGTTTTGATTAAGAACCAATGGGTCGAGGGTGTGAAAATGGTCGCTTCCCTTTTGTAGACGCGCAGGAGCCTGACCCTTGTAACGGTGGTTACATATAACACATCCGTGGCTTTCGTGAAGCGTATGAATGGAGCAGGAGTAAATCGAATGAGATGAGGAGGCAGGATTTGCAGCTCGCGATAAATGCGACTCCAACATTGGAGTGGAGCGGGCAAATGGGTTAAAATTCGACGAAACAGAGCGATGGTAAGGTAATGGAGATCACGCTGAATGGGCATTAGGGAACAAAGGGCATCGCTTTGGGCCATCCATTAGAGGGTGAATGAAATTTCCGTGAACACAATCAGACATTTTAAAACGGAATTATAATAACTTCATCTTGCTCTATGTGTGTGTCGAGTGTGTGGGAGATATGGTTGAAATGAAGTCAGCTAATGCGATAATAATATCACTTCGAGACGGGGAAACATTTATGCATAACGTGTTGATAAAGTATTAAAGCAAGTTGAATAAAGGATAACAATTTTTTCCCAACAAATAGTTCGCAGAATTGTGAAGGGACAAACAATCGCACTGTGACTAGGTACGGGAGCTGCAACACATACGATCATAATGCATGAATGGCACAGAGCAATGTGATTTGCATGACGGGTCCGGGTCGTGTAATAGCGACCACGATATAAAACACGTCAATTGCACAACTCTTCGTCGAGTTTTCCACCATCGCGGAACTATTTGCCACCGTTTTGAATTGCTTTTAGATGGCAACGAGCACAACGGGGGTCCACCTTTTACCAAACTTTTATTGCGAGTAACACCTGCCCCAATCGCCCAATGTATCCGCATTCGCCCCGTGCGTTCTTTCGCGATAAAAGTGGCATTGACTTTTTCCCTGCATAATAGTGCAACGAACGATTTTCTCACACTCCCGAGAGGTGCATTGGCGCGCGCGCGTCACCTGGCCTTGGTACTTGGTGGTATATTTTATGCATGTGTCCTTCCGCACGGCGCAATGAAGAACGGACCGATGGAACCGTGGAGAGCAGCTGAGCGTGGAAAAGTGTCAAAATATTTGAGTTCATATGTGTACCGTTTTACCGTGCCACGGTTCTATTTCCAATGGGGTGGATGGCGGCTAAAAGTTTTACCACAAATCGATTTTAACCCTTGCGCGCGATGTGTTTCCAACGCGCCTGGCAGCATATACAGTGAGTCATGCTTTGCTGGGATGGCTACAATTAAACATAGTCAAAAGTAGGAAAACATTTAAAAGTTTACCGCCAGTTTCATCGCAAAAAGTACAAAAAGCTTTTGACAAGTTCTCATCAAGTATATTTTGCTATGTCAATTGCCTTTCTTTAGGATTCTTAAATTGCATACTTTATAATAATCATGATAAACCATTTGCCGAAGCTGCTTCAAAAGTATTAGGTCGCTTTTAACAAATGTTTCAGTTTTTAAAATGTGACATTATAAGTGTAAAATTTTACCAAATAAAATTTCAACCGTGTGGGTTGAGTTACGCCTGAAAATATGCAAAATATAATTGGAAGAAATATTAGTCGCTCGACGTTGCACTCCAGCTCAAATGCAATCTGTTTTCGAACGGAAATATTGCATACCTTTAGGCGTTACGGACTGATGTACTGTATACTGAGTCATTTTGAAAACTTTTAATTCCTTATTTTGTGTTTCTGTGTGTTAAAATTTAAATTATAAATGCGTTTAACGTTAAAAACGATCAAAATTTTTAAATATAATAATTTCCCCTTCAAAATCGGCTAGTTAGAAAAAAACATGCTTCTACTATGGAGGTAGATAACCTCCCCCGAGTAAGGAAAAATCGGAACAGATGATAACGCAAATGTGAAATATAAACATGAGCATGATAATCTCACCCAGCACTATTACCATTAACAAGTTTGTTAGATTTTATCTCGAACCATCTCGAGCCATCTCGGAGCGTTTCGAACGAGGCACCGATCATAAAATTGCTGGAACGTTTGGCCCAGTCGATTCCGTTTTTCGGAGCAGACGAATTTCGGGCGAACAGAGATAGTTATGCAAACAACATTATAGTTTTACACGCGCAACCACGAGGAACGGTCGGTGGTTGGCATTGAGAGTGCAATGAAATAAACTGGTGCAACGATCCGCGCCCGGGTAAAGTTTGTTCGCAATCGAAATGCTTTTTCTCTCCCCACTCGTCCCCAACACGCTGCCCCGCTGGCGCATGGCGAGTTGGGAGGTTTTTTGGGAAATTTCCACATGTGTGTTTTGAAGAACACTCGCAAAAGGGATTACATTCTTGGGAAGTTCGCTGCAACAACGCGTGTACACTCGAGCTGTCGTGTCGCACAGCGGAACGGATGATCTCGTTACTATTTCTTCCGAAAGCGGTGACACGACCGGAACGTTAAGCCGTTTCGCGAACACTCGTATGGGAGTGTGTTTCCGCGATAACTACTTGGTTTTGCTTTTCGCCCGTTGTCTACCATCCTTCACACCGCGCGGTTTGCTATTTTGCTTCATTTATTTTCCGTCCCTTATCCGACAAATCCCCGGATGCACCGGATTGCCAACTGGTGCACACGGATTTGCTGCAGTTGCCTCTCGACTATCACCGCACATAATTCATCGTTGCCCTCGTGCCATTTTCCCTTCCCTCCTCCTCCCGCCCCGCTCGCTCGGCAAGATTGACCTTCGCGCCAAGGGTAGTATCTGACGCATGTTTTGGTTTAGTGGGTTGGGGTGGTTTGGGTGAAGCAAAAAAAAAAATCATAGAAAACTTCTTTTCAAAAACAAGGCGCAGCAGGAAAATAAGAAAGCAACCTTATGGGGAGCAGCAATTGCACTCGATCGTGCCAAAGTTGCGCGTATGTGTGTGTGTGTGTGCACACATACCCCTTCCTATCAGTGTGCAGGGAGCGAAATCTTGTACAAATGTCGTGTAGAAAGTTACGCCACTGCTGGACAAAAGGAACGCGAAAGAGGAGCAACACAGAGAATAAAGAAAAAAAACACCACACCAGGATATGGAACCGAATCCTTAGCAGCTGCTTGTGCTGCTCCGTACCAGGCACACTCTGCATAAGGACATTGGGTCGCTTTGCCGCCGTTTTACGGCTTCTTGGGTGTAGATTTCTTTTTATGTCCCGTTTTCGTAGCGCATTCTTGCCGTTCCCGTGGTTCACCGTGGGTGTACAACGGGACGACTTTATCCTTTCGGTTGTTCGACGGCGCAGCGTAACTTCATCGGCAAGCGAATCCACACTAACAGACCACACACACACACATATCGGGTGGATGATAACTAAACAACAACAAACACTTCATAACCCACACCACACGGATCCGCCCGGTTGCCACCCGCAGTCGACTGTGGTGTGGTGTTCTCGAGTGGAAGAACAATTCTTCGACGTGGGAATATTATCCTTGCCCGACTCCTCCCGGTGACGGTCGAGGGGCCCGAAAGGGCCGGCGCGAAGAGGGTAAGAAATAAAGTAAAGTGTTGGATAAGATTGGCGAGTGGAAATATGGCCAACATATTCCAACCAACCAGTGTGCCGGTGTTCGGCATGCCCTTAAGCTGCCCGAGGGCAAATAAACACCAACACACTCCGGGCCCGCCCGAACACACAAAACGCTGCACATGCAGAGATGCAATGTCCTTTGGTGCTTGTGCACCAACCGTTGGACGATGCCAAATCGCTTGATGCTGTTTCCGCTCGATTGGCAATCTGGTGTGAGAGGGCAAGGCAAGGCAGACGGTGGCAGGGGCGCCAACAGGGGACACCCAGGATTTTTTTATTTAGTTTATGGAGGATAAAGGCTACGGTCAAACGAAGAACAATTGTGGTGAAATCGGCAAAGGACACAAAAGTGCCGGCACGAACGAAGAACATAAACGAGTTCCGTCGTCGTCCTTGAGCGTCGTCCAAACCGCGAATTCCAGCACAATTCCATGTTGCCCTTTTCCTCGCATTTAAAGCCGCCTCCGTACCAGCTGCGTTTCCCAGCCGCACAGCGCCGTGGGGCAGGCTGTTATCCTTGTTAAGCGAAATTAAGTTGAATGAAGTCGAGTGGTCGACGTCCCGGGTGCATTCGGTCTCGTTTGTGACCGTACGCCGTACTCATGCACACATACATACATGGCTAGGCTGCTCCAGGACTGGTCGTCCTTGATTCGGCCGCTGTACCGGGTGCTTTTAGTGGAGGTTTGCTACTGGATTACGGTTCCGCCTGGAGACGTGAGAACACTCACTCGAACTACGCTCTCTCAACCCCTTACAGCAACCCACTTCACACTGTAGCGAAGCATTCTTCCTGGGCACTTAATTAACTTTGACCGGCGGTGTATGAATGTAAAGGCATGTTTTAAAGTCAAACCTTTTACTAGTTGCCTCGAGCAATAGGTAGGAAGTAGGTAAAGAACACAAGAAGAAACAGATAAATAGCAAAAAAGCAAGACAACGAGAGAGCAGAGAGAGAGAGAGAGGGAGAGAGAGAGAGAGACATTTCGTAATAGGCCTCACGCTGGTTTGGATAAAGTTTCTTTTCGCCCGGCCGTTGGTACCGATGTCTAATGAGGTTGGAAATCTTGCATACATCCCGGTGCATCCGTTTGTGAAAATTCGCATAAAAATGGAAAGAAAAGAAGTTTTTTTTTTACTTTCATGCCTCGTCGCATCGGACGACGAAATCGATGTAGAAGAACAGCGCTAAAGAAAGAACCTTTAAAATGGGTGCTTCAATAAAAATGATTGCTGGTCTAACTCCTCATCTGAAACTTATATCTCTGTCCGATTGGATTTTTTTCCCCCAGCGTGAATATAACTTTTATGATGATGTTGAACATGCTTTAATTCTGGGGTTAAATGTGTGAGTATTTTGCATGCAGAGCTAAAACAGTTGCTCGTCGCATATTTTCCTTATGAGTGCAACGTTGCTATGGATATTGCATACATTGCGGCGTTTTATGTGTGGTGATGTTAAAATAACGCTACGCTTCCTGTTTTTAACTGTTGAATATGACTATAAGAGGTTATTAATTACATTATACCTCGGAAAAACCACACAAGAGAGTGGTTTAATGTTCAGTAAAAAAACCTTTAATGACTTGTAATGGCTGATTTTATCGTTCGTTGCTCGTTGATAGAACCGGCGAACGTAAAGAATGACGTGCATATTTTATTCGATTTTGTCATCAAATTATGCTTCCTTACGCTTACCGTCGTACTGCAGATGCATCGAACAAGAGAGAAAGAGATGGGATGAAAACAAGCCAAGTAAATCGTTACAATTACCCCCTGCTTGCTTACACTGCCCTCTCTCACTCCATGTACCCCTTCGGATGCACTCCCAAAGCTGCATCTTTACGTTCGTTCGTTCGAGTGCTGTCTTAAATCAGCAAAGACGACAAATCTTTGCTCCTCGTTCGGTGAAGTGATTGGATGAAAAATCACAGCACAAAAGGGCACAAAATGCTGTTCTCACCAGCACAGCAAAATGGGGCGCCTCCTTCGAACCGGGTGGATTTCGAACGGGGCAGGAAGATCAATTACGCTCCTGGTATGTTTGCGGACACGCCGGGAAAGCTCGGGTCTTGGCAACAAAATCGTAACCAACGACACTAAAACCACCGTCCGGGGCAAGTTAATCGAGTGACAAATCGTTAGCTAATGTTTTCGATTTTCGTACCTCACCCGGTCTAAACAATGTCGGTGTTTGCGGTACGTTGTGGACGGTTGCTGGCTGCGGGCAGCTGCTGCTTGCGCAAACATGAACCCAGTGTACGTAAGCTTCTGCCGCGCCAGAGAATACTGATCGTATTTCGACCGTGCAGGACCTTTCGGCTATAGCGTGGCAGTGATAAATTAACACACGGTTCTCCCTTTTCCATTGTTCCGACCACCGGGAAGAAACGCCAAAGTGTCGTCCGTTTCAGCACCGGGGAAAACGGTTCGCGTCTTGAGACGCGTATACCTCGGGTTCGTTTCGCCGGATTAGTTTACCCGAAGGAAGTCGATTATGATTGTTCCCGCTTCTGTTGGCGCCGGTGTCGAACGCGCTGCCATGACTAATCTGGTCAACGTTTATTGAAACTCAGCGTCCTCCAACGCGCGCAGCGAGGTCAGGTGGGTGGAAAACAATTTATCAGCTTCAATCCCGTGTTTGGAGCTCGTGTCCTAGTAATGGAGCGTCAAGTATTATGTGTACTTCCTACAAAATTGATTGCCACTACATACACAATACCCGGGTCGTGTCACTGAGAGCGGACGAATGGCACACACACAACACGAAGCATAAGGAGCATCGCAAGACATAGTAGCGCATCGTAAGCAACGCTAGAACAAAGTAGATTACCGATGTTGGAAGTACTCGCACGTACATCGATAATGTGCTTCGGGTTTCCCGCTTTCGCCCAGGACAAGGACGGTAACAAGACAGTTAGCATATGTGCATGGGTTTTGAGCTGGAAAGTTTGCACCGATGCACTTTGACGATGCGTTCGAGCGTTTGTGTTGCAGAAATGGCAATGGACGTGAGTATCGGACATGCTACGGATGGATCTTGTATCTGGGCGACCAGTCATGTCTTGTGTGCCCCCAATAGGAACAAGTCTGTCATAAAACCATGCTTTTGGGTCAAATATGAGATGAAATATGTACAGTTTTAATGGATTTTTTTTTATGCACCGTCGTCCAGGGGATCCATTAGGAGAATGGTCCGTTGCTTCCATAATACAACGGATGTATTTCTCCTGCATTACTTTTCTCTGGTTACAGAACTTTGTAAAAAAAATCATGTAAATCTCCTGAAAACATGCACCTTCATTAGTTTGTTACAGTTTGTTTTGTTTGTTTGTTTGTTACATTAGTTTGTTGTATTAAATAAATTCGATTTTTTATGTAATTTCCGCCCCCGTTCCCTCCGTTCTTCAACAGTAAGCTGTTCTTGTACAGCGCCAGAAAGTATGCAATCAGTGCGTTTGATATCACATTGAGGAACAAAGTGTGAGACTTCATGATTAATAATTATATTGTTGCATACTTTGAGGCGTACGAAGCCACGTAATTTCTCGTCGAGAAAGGTATGAAATGTATAGCAAGTGTAGCTTAAACTTTCAACATTTTGAGTTATCAGCAATAATTGCTGGCCTGTGTGTTCGGACGGAGATGTTCAATAATTAATTATCCATTTTCAATTGTGCTTCAATTATTACCAATGCCTGATGACACCGTGACAATGGCCGTTAATCCATTGAACGTGCAAAACCCATTGAACAAACATACGGTATCGAAAGGTACCACTCAGTGCAGCGCGCTGTGTACGGTTAAAAATTCACTTATAATTTACCCTGCATGATGAGCGATGACTTCATTATTGATCGATGGGGAATGAAGTAATGAGACGACGCTATCGCTAATTGAAAGTGATTTTTTGTCATGTTAATTATGAGGCTTCATACCTCGCACAGAGCCATATATCCATCACTCCCATTAGCAGACAGGCGGAAAAGAAGGTTAAAAATGTATCTAAACATTGAAACAACTGGTCTTACAGTTTGCGTTCGTTGGCGTTGGTAAGCGTGAAATGATTTGCGCGTCTAAGCACAAACGAAAACGACAGACGAAACGTGCAATCAAATATCAATCGGAACTCGAACCGAGATCATTGTAAGAAGCGCGCCTGCACAAATAACTCTCCCCATCGTTCCGCGGCACGGCTGATGGTGCCCAGCCCAGGGAAGCTATTAATTTGATTACAGCACTTTTGAAGTGGCCGTTGCTGGTAGGGACACAACAAAAAAAAAATACTCTGAAGAAAGGAAGTTGGCAAAGATGGTACCGACCGGAGCGAATATTTGAATTCACACGCTGTGTCGAGCATAAAACTTCGACGAGCACGAAATGTGGATATTTCTTCGAATCCAATCGTTGCTATTTGCCCGTACCTTCCTAGCCTTCCCTGGTTCCGTGGCCTGCCGCTTCTCGAACAACAGTGGAAAAGTTATTGCTTGCTTACGTAGAAATATCATACCGAGGAGGTATTGCGCTTTTGAATTCTACCGAACCATCGCGCACGAACGGACTCCGACAATCGAACCCGGGTGGGAAGACGTTGGGGGAAATGGACATTTTCCTACCAGCACCCCGTTTCCAGCTGTTCCCATAAATGCGTACCGTACTCGGTTGTTTGGGTTGCAGGGGGTTGGGATGAAAATTCATCTCCTGTTCCAAAACGGCATATATCCGGTCGACGTCGATGCCGCCCACACTGGTCAGGAGAATTATTTTTCTGCTGCAGCAAAACAGAACGACTGGGAGAGATAGAATGGAGGGTCGGAGGCACTATGGATGGACTGTGGAGGGTACGGACTAACACATCCTCTGCGATGGGCAATTCGGAGAATTGTTTCCGGCCGTTCCGACGATATGCCACCGGTATGATGGACGGGTTATTAGTGGTCTAGTGCGTGGGAACGGAAAGGGGAGTAGCCGGGGGGCGGTTAAGTAAACAGTCAAAAATAACTTGCAAATCACCTGCAAGCAGTAGTGGTCTATTTTGTGTCCAATTGACGGGTTTGGATTTGAAGCACACAGGGAATACATTTTGTAAATTTCTGGTGTGTGAGCGGAATGGACTTTCCGAATGTGTGTTCCATGGATGGTCGATGTAATGTGTTTGAAATTGTAAACTTAAGGTAATTGTTTTTATGGCAATTCAAAAGCGATGACGCCGAGCAGTGTATGAAATGTGCGGAATCGAAAGTTTGCCGTCTGGTAGATTTTAACGCTAGAACGAACAAGCGTTTTAAGCGTTTCTCATTGATGATTACTTTTTATACAAATGCAAATGACCCGAATTAAGTTTTAATATGTTTTGCAGTTCGTACTTTAGAAAAGTTATGAAGGAGTTTTACCCTCAAAAGTGTACCAATATAATCGATAGATTTTGCACTTTATTATATGTCCTACAGTACACAATTAACAACTTTTTAGCATAAAGTTTATGCAAAAGTTTCGTAACACTTTCTAACACTAGAACTATCGATAATTTTGTTGTTTTTTTCGGTTGAATTTGTTCTGTTAAGTATTATTAATGTGACGAGGTGAGGTTCAAAAGTCAGTTTTGAATGCTACCATAGCACAGCTTAAAAGTTAAAAGTTTTGCATCGAATACTGTTCAACTCCACAAAACATTGCGTATAAACTTGAGCGTTTACGTCAAAATGCATTGCCCTGAAGTAGGTTTAGTATTACGCCTAAATTTATGCAAGTCGCTGCTCAAATGTTTTGTATCACAATTGCATCTTGGTTTAATAAGAAAAAATACGTTTAACTGTTGCAACAAAAGTTATTTTCGAGCAAGACGATAAGCTTTGCGTTCTTTTCTGTGTAAAGAGCCACTGTTTAGTACACACTGTGAAGCAAACAAGCGTCATAATTCCATTTCCATCGCTTGCCATCAATTCACCCGACGACTGTTTATTTGACATGCAAATACACCACGCGACATTCAATAAGCCCTCGCAATGTGAACATTATACGGCAGGTTTAAAGCCGTAGCTTCAAATCAACAGCGAGCTTAAATACGGCGGTACGGCCCACCCTGGCTGGTGTAAAATGAAACAGTAGAGTTATGTATTTTTTCGTTTTTGCTGTGGCTCTGATGTTGCTGAGAAAATGAAGCATAACAGAATGGAGCAAGAAGTGGAACCACCGGCCCGTGGTTCGACACCACTCCTGCTAGGGCTTTGTGTGTTTGTCTATACACCCCCTTTGCGGACCCGGTGTCGTACGTTACGGTGCGTCTTGAAGCGTGCTGCCAAATGAACAGCCATTTTACACTTTCGCACACATTTCAAGCACAATCCTCGGTGGATTATTGCATTCTCGGGACAAATAAATAATGTTTGAATACTTCCCCCTACCAGCATGGTTCTCCCGCTCGCCGCTTGTACACCCGTCGTTGTCGCCCACATTCCATGCTGCTTGTCTCTCTCTCTCTTTTTGCACGCCAATTAAATATTCATAAGCGTTTTGGATAATTTATACATGAATCATTCAAAATTCATAGCACACGCGCGGCCACCCGCCGGCGGCATTGGGCACGGCCAACCATACTCAGCAGTAGTTGTTGGGGCGGCTTGACTGGGTGCCCAAGATATGTCCTTGATGTTTCCACTTGGTTGAGCAACTCCCCCGGGAGGTAGGGGAAAAGCTGCATCCCGAATGGCCATAGCGGTGGAGCGGAAAAAGCGGCCGGAGCAAAGGGGTTTTGAAATAATGAAACTGTAAAGGAACTGCAAGGAGTCGGAGCTTGTGTCCGGTTGTTGAGTTTGTGTTGAGATGAAACTAATCTCTAGCCCCCAAAACCGCCTCGGCACGGATCGGACTGGAACCAATGGAAGGCTATGCAACAAGCCATCTTAGGTGCAATAAAAGGCGAGAGAAATAATTGAGCAAAGAGAAGTGACGATGAAAGCCTGAATTTGCCTAAATTTTATGGAGGCACACAGTTTGTGGTTAAGATCGTTTCATTTTATGAATCGGGATGTTAGCCGTGCCAGATTATGGGCATACAGCAACGAGAATTGGGCTAGATAACACTGTGCATAAAGATTTACTCCTTAAACACATTCCGGAAAATTGGTTTTATTTTATCTGAACGATTCAACGAGGAATATACGCCTGAAAGTATGCAATTCATAATGTATTGCTGAAATTAGAACATTGTTTAACGCCGTACAATCACAAATGTATACCGGCATTTAGTGATTGCATAGCTTTAGGCGCATTTTGATCAGCGTAAACATTACAAAGCTCCACAATTTTAAACAAATATTTTTATCAATAGGTTTGATATGATTTTGTTAAAAAAAACACACACACACACAAACAAATTGTAAACTCGACGAATATTTTGCATGTAATAAGTTGTAAAAACGGTACGGTACAAACACTGTACATGTAATCATAAACGGAACACGAAACCGAGCATCGCCAATCATCATGCCATTATTTTGGCATTGTTTGGGAGACACTCGGTCATTGGCAGATACAACGTTTGACGCTATTGCCCTGGTGGCGATCTGGCGTGAGCGGATGAGAGAGGCCCATGGACAGAGAAACGGAAAACAATTCATTGTAGCGACGAATCACCATTCGTCCAGTGGGAAAACGTTGGGATTTGGTATCATCGTGCGATGACCGAAAAGTAGGCTGTAAAGGAGCTGTAAAGCCTCGTGGTGTGATGGTGTAATAGGCCGCTTCATACACACACCCACACGTACATGTGCTATTCGTTCCGGGTGTGTGAGTTTGGGGGCAAATGGGGTGGAGGCTTCAAATAGCTACGTGATTTATATGCCGTTCCTGCCCGAACCGGACGCTTGCATTCGCTACGGTGGCAGTAATGTCCATTCATGGGGTTCAACCGATGGGTTCTTCTAGTTTGCCTGTTTCGGATCTTGTTATCGTCCGATACCATCCATACACCCCTAAAAAGGGCTTACAGTGCGGGGTGGAAACGGAAAAAGTGTGAACGATGTCGCTGATAGCGATGATTATCGCCATTACACCACCCTAGACACTAGCAGGGTGGTGGTTTGTGGCGGCAGCAGCAGTAGCAGAATCGGGCAAGCTTTTAGAGTCGACCGGGACGTGACCATCCGTCAGCACCAAAGGAGGAGGAAATTGTGACGAGGTTCGGTGCACTTATTTTAGTCCGGTACAAAGTTTCGTCCTGGGCACTGTGTGACGCGTCAAGTCACCCGCAAACGAGTGGGTTAACCACTTGACTCTCCTAAGCGCCCTAAGTGTATTGGACACAACATCTCATTATGTTGACCGAAAACCCAAAGCGCCGGGTTGCGGGAAAACCCCTCAAGAGCGGAGCGGGAATGCAGCATGTGTAGCACGGTAGATGTGGTTCTACTGCAAACACCAAGCTAGACCACCGTCTCCAAAGGACGAAACGTTGGCCTTTAATGTCCGGTTTCATCACGTTCACTCCGGGGCCGGAGCCGGACGATTCTCCGATACTGGATGGCCCGATTTCAATCATGCCATCATCCACGGCGCAACGACGCTGTGCTGCACAATTTCGGAACCGAAGGCTTATCACGTGACACACGGTGGCGTTTGATGCTGCCGTCACGTTTGCTCACGAAACGATCGACCCCAGATGATATGACGGTGATGATTGGCACCGCTCATGAAGCGCACACGGTCGTGTCCGTTTTTCTCGTGCATATTTTTTGGTACCGCTCGGTACTGGCCGGGCACATTGCCGGACCACTGGCCCAACAGCAAAAAGGGCAGGATCGATCGGAAGGCATGCACAAGCTTCTACGCTGCCGAAACGTGCGACGTATTTGCCGTATATTTGCAAGCTTGCTTTCGGAAAACTCATCACTTCGGTGGGGCGAAATGTGACACCGGTGTGATAAGATTAAATGTTTATCGGGAAATCAAGAGCTCACATGACGGTATGGCGATATACAAAAAGGTTCGTTTCAGCCATCTTGCTCTGCTGATTAGGACCAAGAGAGAGAGAGAGAGAGAGCTGGAGTGTGCAAGGGGGCGTGAAAGGTAAATTGAATGTGGGGGCGAGATGTTACTGTCATTGACGTGTTAATCAATTATAGTCACAGTTTGTGCAAGGCGAGATGTGAATACGTGAGTGCTGACGTTCTGTGCAAGGTGCTGATTACCTTTATTTCAGCTTGATCCTTCAAACCGTTCACTGTGTTTACTGTACAGCATGATTGAGCAGTAGAGAAAGTAGCACCAACGCATTTGATCCATTGCGATCTAATGATCTGGAAGTGATCTGGACAACAGCTGGCATGAGCTGGTGGGTTTGATTTTAGATTTCACCATTTGATGCATCAAGCGTCCTAAATCATCAATGTGTATAGCGGAAGAGATTAATTTAATAGTCATAATAGTCATAAGCAGTATAGCTTTTGTATAAAATTATTTCCTTATACAATGTAGCTTTATTCGGGGTAGCCATCTTCTATAAGTCAATCCAGATCTTGTCATACGTTGCTGACAGTCTTCATTGGTTTACGACTCTTCTACGTAGCGGATGCTTACCAAAAGATTGAGCAGGTGGCAGAAACCTCGTGTTGGAGATTAACGTAAACCAAGTTGATGGTGACACCACCAGCAGGGATTTATCTTGGGTCAGCACCGACAATAACATTGTTGAAATACGCACTAAGGTGCTGGCTGCCAAAAAGACCTCTCTACAGTCTGTGTAAGCTTCTCCTTTCGAAAGACTGGTCGGTATGATGCTGCGACTATATAGAACTTATATAATTCCAGAACTCATACACCTTTCAAACGCGAACCTTTATAACCGCGTTCAGGAGGAATTTTGCTGGATTGTAGGACCTATACATGCTGAAGGATGATGGAGTCGCCATCATAACGTTATATATGTACAATAAACTAACTATTGTACAGTAAAATTACACCCGTATCGGCTCCAGTTGACTGGTCATGTCATTAGAATGTTACCAGACTACATAATCCGTAAAGTCCTTTTTAGGTCATCCACATGGACAGGGGAGGCGAAAAAGGCTCAAACTGAGATGGTGTCACGATGTTGATGCGTTCATGGTTGGTTAACGACGGTGTATGACCGTAAGCGGATTAGAAGACTGCTTTAACAGGCCAAGCGTGTGTAACACTGGACAAGCAGGCATCCTTTCAGGCGTGATTACTCCAATACACTACGCTTGAGTGTGTGAAACATGAATACCAAGGATATCTGATTAGAAAATAGTTTACCGTTGTACCCAACAATTGATACGAATCTCGCTAGCTACTAATACTAATAATCAAGCTTTTAACAATACAGTTATGTTTGTGCAATAGAATTGCCTCCTCTAGCAATAGTTACAGAGAAAAAAAATGCATGATCAAAATAGAAGCATAATCGATTAACTCCATTTCTATCAAGAAACCAACGAACCAAACTAAGAGAACCCTTTGGAGAAAATCGAAGCAAATTGCGAAGCATTATTATTTGACGCACGAGTACCGGTTGTGAACAGGAAAAGTACACCTGAATACAAAAGTTCTTCAAAGGGCCATATCGGTGTACGTTGCCGATGAAGGAATAAGCTCACTAAAGGGAACTACTTCATCGTTTCCGAATAAATCCCTCGGCCTGCACGGTGCGTGTACGCGTACGTTCTAGCCCACCAGCAACGGTGTTGGTGTACGAATGTGAGAAGGAATCAGTCGCTAGGCTACTATTTAATCCCGTTTGCTTATTCCAGTGGCAGGTGTAGTGGAGCCTATTAAATAGCTCAAATTTGCGAAATCAATCCCACCCATAAATCCCATCCGGTACACTTTGCTGTGAGGTAGTTTCCGTTCAGTGACTCCTCCTGCCCTTTTCCGTGCTTTCTCTCCACACCATTCACTACGCTTTCCCTTCAACTCCCCTGTGGGTCAATCAATCTGCCGAATCCAAACATTGCACTCGCGTTCCCAGTGCCCAAAGCGAGGACTCCAGGTGGGGCATGGAAACACACAAATTTGCTGTTCTGTGTTTCATTGATTAGAATTGGCTGGTGAATTTTTAATACTCCCCTATCCCTGGGTTTTCCAGTTTCCACCTGGGTCGGACGCTAGAAAATAGAGCAAGTGGAGACCTAAAATAAAATCACAATACCGTAGCAGCAGTTGGCCACAGTTGGTGTGGCAAGTTGGGTTTTTAGTAAAGCGGATTGGGGCAGGGAGGACATTCGGAACGCTCTCACGTATTTTTGGCGAAAAGGCATGGACGTGGGCGACGATCACCAACACACCGTGGTAGTTTCACAAGTTCGGCTGCTTCGCAGTACCACATGAATAAGTAATGATCGTCAAAGATTAGCCGAGGACGTCGAAAACTGTGTGTCTGCAAAATTACATCGCACCCCACGGGTCCCAGGTAGGTTGGTGAACGTGTGTGTGTAGGTGCCGTTGTTGTCCCAGACACAGACAGATCGGGGGAGGAAAAAGGGACCAAACACACATACACACGCTTGGTGGGGAAAGTTTTCCGATACAATTCCCGACATCGTCTGGCGTCCCTCGGGCTGGTAGAAAGAAAAGCCAACCGTGTAGCATTTCTGGCTTTTGGCAACGGAGAATAAAACATGCTTCTCGTTTTATCTGGCAACCGTCCTTATCCCCCCCCCCCCCCCCCCCCCCCTCCACCAACACCTTACCGTTCGCACGGTGTGGAAGTTTAAACAAGTCTCGCCCCGAAACGCTGTGTGACAGTGTGTGCCGGTGGCACGTTTCCAGTGTCAACCGGTTTCTTTCTGCGAACGTCACGGTGGGATGGCAAGACCGCCCGCCAACTCCGGACCCACCCCACCACCGTCAGCCCGGTTTTGTGCCGTGCGGCTGGATGAATATCGGATGGAGGCGCCTGGTGGCGCATCTCCTTCCCACTGCACGATATGGCGGGAGGAGTCGAAAGGCACACAGACAAAAAAAAAAAGCCAGGCCCTCGTTTTCTACCGATTGGCATTGATAATCCGTTCACTGCCGGGGAGAATCGAAAGCAGAAGAAAGCGACCCCTTTTCATACGTTCTCATCCGAAATCCTGATGAGGTAACAAATCGGTAGCTATAACCGGCCGAAAGACTGACGCGTCACCATCACTTTCCATCGGCCCCGGGTTGAACCAATCCCTTATAATCTTATTACATTTTCTTACATTTTTTACTCTCTCTCTCTCTCTCTCGTTGTCTCCTTCTCTTCAGTTTTTACCTGCTTCGGTATCACTCAACTCTCGAGTTCCCCGCAAGCGAAAGATAAACGGAACCCGCAGGCTGCCACCAGCAGGGATGGAATCCGTGTGTAAGTGGGGTTTTGTGCGCATGTTGGACGGTGTACCGCCAGAGACGCAGCTACAGCACAAAAAGGGACAGGTGGGCGAAATATTATCCCAAATTAAATCTTCTCCGTGTGTTTTTTTCTTCTTCTTCTACCTTTCGTTCGTTCCGTTTGTTACACGCGTGTACCAGACTGATCCGGGGTGGGGCCGGTTTAGTGGAAGTTTCCACAGTCCCTTTCGGTCGCATTTCCACATTACTGTGCGTTGTGTGGCGTTGCTTTGCTCGGTTCTTTTTTTTGCATGATTTTACGCCATGGCGAGAGAGTGGGGCCAAGGGTGGAATGATAATTTTCGCAAGCCCTTCATAACCCCCCCCCCCCACCTCCCCATCTCACACGGTATCCGGCAGCCCTTCAGTCGATCCCACCCATTTAGGATAGGGCGGTTCGGTTGGGTTTGGGATGTCCCATAATGATCGTTGCTTTTATGCCGGCACACAATGAAATTATCCAACGACGATGAATTGTTGGTAATGTATTTTCGAAACGGAACACGAGCCCGTTTCTTTGATGGTTCATCCCGGGTGTCTGCATTTTTACGTTGCTGGTGGGTGAGTGAGTTACCTGCTTTTGACCTCCACGTAGGCGGTAGGCGGAAGGATATCAAAGAAGATTGGCAAAACATTATCACCCCGGTAGAAAGCTGGGGATTTTCTGGCAAGGCGGATACACTCGTAAGTATGAGTAGGCTTCAGTTCAATTGGTGTAATTTGTGATTACACACCCCCATCGGTGGGGGCTTTTCGTGCATTGTGCTTTAAAGTGTGTGAAAAACACACACAAACACGTGGAAAAGATTGTTATTGTAGGCTTGTGATGAAATTTATGAATTTTGCGTGCTTTTTTCAAAAAAACGCAACGCACCAGTCGTGAGCCGTTTTGTGAATCCGGTGTTTGATGATTATATTTACGGTTATTACTGTGCCGGTTTATGTCACATTTTACCGGTGTAATTTAACGTTTCCTGCTAGACATTTTAGGGCCATTTCGATGTGTATCCATTGCGATCAAATGACATCAATGTGGAAATTGCCTAATAATTATAAATATTAGAATCTACACATGGTTATGGGTAATCTGTAATAATCAGTCCTTGCTACGAGGGATTAGACCGGCTGGGGTTTTGGACCGGTCCTGTCGCGTGAAGACCGGCCCCGCTACCGATACACCATCGACCCGCCCCAATCCACCGCGTTAATAGAAATCACCAACTTCCATTACTTACGCATGATTTTTGGTCTTAAAATGAAACTAAGAGGAGTATTTTTGAATTTATGTCAATCTAAATCTTTCAATCAATTATTTAATATCTACAAAGATCTTTTTTTTTTACTTTGTTTCATTCCTTTTTCCTTTGACCATATACAATCAAGTAAGTAAGTATATACAATCGTTTAATCTCTGTATTCAAATGTGTTAGTTTAGCTAACTAGGAGTTGAGTTAGATGAATTTGAAACGAAAATAATGTAAAAATTTGAACGTTTTAAACGTTTTCTACGTCAGATTCAAAGCTAAAAAATGGATTACACCCTTTGCTTATCAACCCTCTTTAAGTTACGACAACTAAATAGCACTTTTGTTATGAAGCATGAAGCGATTTTGCTTCTGTTTACTTAATTTTTCATAAATCTAAACGTTCTTAGACTATATTTTATACCTAATTAGAATAAATCATACAACATTTGATGAGTTACAGTCAGAAATTGATGCACAATTTCAAAAATTGATCCTCCTTTCAAGAAATTGCTACTTTTGTTACATAAAGATTGTCTGATTTTAAATCCCGCGTTTCACTGTGGTTAAATTTGCAATTGCTAACTCGGTAGGAAATTATTATCGATTTCATAATTAACGAAGCTTAATCAAACTTAGGTGCTTTTTACATCTTCTGTACTTTAGGTTTCTAACATAAGGCATCATCGCTCCCTCATACTTCACAAAATTAACACCTGAATTCTGCAAATTGCATAACTTTAGGCGTTTTCGATGTGTTACGGTTAAATGTCCGAGAGAAATTTAGCCTAAAGGTATACAGCACGCATTACAAACTGGAAGAGAATTTACATCTTGCATCGCAGACATTAGCGTATTGTTTATCCACCTTTTATATATCGATTGCAATTAATTAGCATTAAGCACACAAAAAAAAACGGCAAACAATGCACAATGGCAATCAGCATGAGTTATAGCTCGCAAACAGAAAGCCCACCGTAGTAAGGACACTATTAAATGCAACATTCTTTTGTTAATGCAAACATATCAATCGGCAACCAAACAATAGTCGCATGTGGAATCACATGTCTATTGTTATATCGCTGGAAGCACTAAATGCTTGTTGCATAAATTGCAGCGCTCGCGTCGGGTGTGAGGTTGGAATCGGCTGGTAGAATGCCGCCCGGTATTTGGCGATTAATTTCATTAGTTCACGATACACAATTACATCGTTAAACAAATATGCATACGTATATATATCCACACATGCACCGTATTCCTCTGCAGTGTGGTTCCCTTCACTCGCAAACAACACCGACAATGAAATCGTCGACTGCAGAGGTTTAAAGTGAAATCAAATTAAATTATTTCCTCACCTCGCGAAAGTTAGTGCTGTGTGGTGCTGGGTTGTTCGCTCCCAGAGGAAGGCTAGCATGAGAGTGAGTGCTCTTTCGTTTGGTGGGGTAGGGGATTGTAATTTATGCGTGCAATTTCCCAGTACGGACAGATCGCACCGGAACAGCTGTGTGCGTGTGTCTGTTGCCCAAAAAATCATCACTCGATCTTGGTTTTCGGGCGTTCAAAGGGTTTCGCAACGGGTTTGTTAAACAACTTCCGATTTCGCCAAAAAGGGTACGTGTGTATGCGTGTGTATGTGTGTTCGGCACAACCGATCGAAGAGCCACAAGAACGTCCTTCAGCGTTACTTTGCCACTGCATCCGGTGGTGGTGGTTTGCGTTCCTTGGGCCTCCCGTTTGCACACAGCACCAGAGCCACACACTCTGCCAAATTAAATTATTGCTCCGGTGGTCGATGCCGAAGCATCGAAACGACGTTGTTACGGTGATAATGATGCTACGGCCGGAATGGGAATAACCATCGGGCGAACCGGGTTGTTTTGTCTGTACTTCTTTCACCGTAGTGCCGCGCAAACATCCCCCGTGAAGGAAGTGATAATTCGTGTTTAACCTAACTCGATTCGTGTCAATAACGTTAAACCGGCGTCCGTGCTTGAACTACGGAAGCGAAACGCGGCACACTATCGGAAAGAAGGTTGAGGGCGCAAAACCCCATTCACCCACCCAACTCGCAACGTTTTCGCTTTTGGCGAACGTATGTAGGTCTTGCGTCCCAGGTGCACAACTGCAACCTGCACTTGCGACAATGTGCAGGCTTCGGCTTTCCCTCCGTTACCCTCCTGACCATCGAGATACGGTGATGGCCCTCAATTTTTCACCGCTGAGATTGAGATTTAAATTGTTTTCCACGGATGGACGATGGCTACATATGCACGCGCTTATTGATCCTTCAGTACCCCTCAGTTCACCCGGAAGGGAGTCTTTCTGTGTGTGTGTTGGTTGTTTTCTACTGATTGAATCCGTCCGATATGGTGCCCGATCAGGCGAATGGTCGCTTCACAAGGAACGCAATTTAATGGCATCGCATAACTTCGGCTTGTTCGCTCGCTTCCTTACCCATATCGAACGGGGGATTCCTACCGGGATCGAACGGTGAACTATTTCAGCACCGGTTGGAGCAACTATTTCACCTCGCACATACCATACCAGACACTTGGGGCCTTCGCACAGCGTATCGATGCCGCTCACTATTGTTGTTTATTGCAAGCCATTTGCAGTGGAACCGGAGCCGTCGTTCATCGTTCGCCTGCTGCATGGTGAACGTTCTTTCCAATTATCAACCTCTTCTGCAAACCGTGGCTGAAAGGCTCGCTTTAATTAGAGCAGCAGCCAAAGTTGATGCGGCCTGGCAGCGTGTGGATGCCATTTATTGTGGAAATAAATACACCCGCTTGTTAGTCGAAATTGAACTGAGGTCGCGCTGCTCCGCCCGCTGATGTTGCTGCATGTTTCTGTTTTTATCCCCACGGGAAGCATTTAGGTGCCCGGTTGTGCACGCGTTTCCTAACAGTGGTGGCATATTTTTTTACGATTATTTAGTCCCACGGCGTAAAACGTAAACAAAGCAATACAAAAACAAAACAAAAAACGACGAGAAACTCACACTGGTATAGCTGCAGTGGTAATAATTCACACAACAGAAGCGACGGAATGGAATGGCATGAAGCACCCGAAACCACACCACCGGAACAGATGTTTCGGGGTCGAAACTGTCACAGCACCTTCGGCTAATCGACAGTAATCGACCTGACAATCGAATGCGTACGTCAAACGGTGCGTGACCCACGCTGCTGTAGCATTCGCATTGTGCGCTGCGTGCGAGGGCGGAAAATTTACTTATCTGCGGTGATCTACCCTCAGTTGCGGGTTGGGGAGACATTTTTTTCGTATTGGGAAGTATGCTTTGCTAAAAGAACGAAGCACAGCACCGCAAACTGGGTCACTGTGAGTACACGATGGTTGAAGGCTAAAAAAGAACTGTGGATCGAACAGATCCGATAGATAGGATTCAAATGGAATAGTAAATTTTGAGTTACTGCAGGGCTAGTTTGTCGGCTATCCATTCTTTTAACTATCCTTTAGGTCCTCTGACGAGATAACGAGGTTAGGCAAAGGTTGTTTTTTGAGTTATACGGTAGAGGACAGCTTCGTACCAGATGTTAAAAGTTACTGATAGTATTTTAATGGCAATTAAGTAATTTAAATCTTGTAACTCGATAACTTTTTAAACAATAGTTGCATTGGAAACATTAAATTATAATATAAATTGGAAATTGAATAAAAAGAACGTTAGGGAACTATTAAACCTTGCGGGTATGTTAATGAATTACTTTTTGGGTTTGGTACGCCTACAGCTATGCAATTATTAGTTTGCGATTAATTGAATAAATACATTGAAGGATAGAATTAATACCTAGCTTTGATCGATAACATAATATACTTCTTATGCAATATACTATATTTTTGCTAAACTTTTTCTTTAACCCTCCATACATGAAGGATTTTT